>NW_015373961.1:3010773-3232350 GCF_001272555.1 Dufourea novaeangliae | reverse complement strand
CCTGCACGGGATGGTACGACCTTGGTACACGGCGTACACGGCTAAGTCAACAAACTGTGTGACGAACGTCACTAACGCGTTGGACCGACCGAGAGCACCGATACCGCGGCACGCTCTACCGTACTCTCTCGCTCGCACAGCTCCCCCCATAGCCACCGAAATTCCTCGGTACGCGTCGCACCGACGGAGAGCACCGATACCGCGGCTCGCTCTACCGCTCTCACTCTCTCCCGTTCGCTTGCTCCGACCATCTTCGGCATCGTTCGGTACGCGTCGACACCGACGGAGAGCACCGATACCGCAACTCGCTCTACCGCTCTCGTTTATTTATGATGTTCATATTCCCCAAATAAATATCATATTTAACTAATTTGTTTAAGCGACATGTTCCTTTTAAAGATTTAGCTCTCCAGTATAAATCCCTAAGACCTTTATTTATTATTCATTTCACAAAATAATTGCAAATATGAAAGTTTTTTACCTCTTCTTGAACATTCTAATTTCATAGCCCTAAACTGGGTACCTGAAAGTATTTCATTGAATTTGTGTAAAAGATTTTACTACTTCCTAAAAGATTCCGTGTGATATTTGATAGCATAAAAAACATTGTGCCGATACAGGGTTTCGATTTATTTACGAAACTAATCTGACCAGTTGTTGCATTCTTTGACACTAATTTTCAAGAAAATTGAAACTTCTGTATTTCACTTAAAGTGTAAGTAAATTCATATGTAAAAATTTACCAATTGCCAGAAAGTAATTGTTCGTGCGTATTAAAATTCTTACAATAGGCAGTAAAACTATTCACACTCCCATATAAATTATAAATATGTAGATGTTAATGAAAGCGGTGTATATATTCTCCCACATGTAGATTTGATAAACTATTTATGAAACTACATCTATTCTGAATTTATCTGTTACAAATATACAAATGTAAGGCAAGATATAAAAACGAATAAAACAAGAACATGTAAAAAGTAACATTAATAAAAATGTCCAGTAACGATGCATTTAGAATAAATTGTCTTGTAGTTAAGTGAAAAAATATATACTTTTCCGTTTCATGTTTCATGACTGTCATATTTATCCCTTAACCTTAAACTGAAGCATCGGATATTTTTATTCTCGGGAAATCATATAGATACACGTAATCTGAATGGAATATATAACACTTCATTTGTGCTAATAATACTCAGAATTCATGCTTTATCGGTAACGTCGGACATTGACACTAAAATGGTAACAGGGCTACGTAGCCCTATGAACGTGGGACAGAAAAAAGCATTGGATGATAGATCTATTTTATACCTAGTCGGTGGTACAACTGTCAAATTCGGACTATGGTAACAGGGCTACGTAGCCCTATGAACGTGGGACAGAAAAAAGCATTGGATGATAGGTCTATTTTATACCTAGTCGGTGGTACAACTAAAAATTCGGACTGACGGTAATCACAATATACATACTACATTACTACATTACACACATACTACATTATTTATGCTTCACTGCACACAAATTAAATATAAAAATTGAAACTATTACATTTTTAGACAAAATATTAACATAATTTGCAAGTATCTACCCCAAATAGCACATGACGTCTTGAAGACGTCCATTTTACAGCTATTGTAGGTCTAAGGCGTCTTTAAGACGTCTTCAAGATATTATTGGGCGTCTGGTGCTATCCGGGGCTATTAATGTTTACTTCGAATTAAAAATTAACTACAATATATACCAGATAAATAAATTGTAAAGCCTGTTTTTATTTATGTACATTTCGTCACAAACGAGGTTTAAAACGAAAGCCCATAAGATGAATGGCTATCCTGTATCTCGACTGTGGCTTTAAAAAACGTTGTCACTAGTTGTCCCTTCCAATTTCACCAATATCTATCTAAGAACGTAGAAACGAGTAAAAATAAATTGTGATTGGTCACTGTGTATTACATCTGATTGCATTGAACGCATGGAATTCTGCCAATAAATGAGTATCTTTAGTAGTTAAACGTTAAACCCATTTGACACCGTTAGGAAGGATTTTCTGTGGTTACTATTAAGATGTTAAATGATGTATGCTTACAATTTTAATTTATGTGATTAAGGCATGCAAAATTTAATAATCCACCCGATGCGGCACTATGTCGTTTCACAAAGACTCGTTAATTGGTTGTTTAAGTGTAACTCAAAACAGCATGGAATCAGTAATATTATGTCCACAAATATTGGTAATGAGGTGAAAAGGTTATGTTTTCCGGTACCTAATCGGGTAAGTTCAATCATTTTGCTGTTTCAATTACATGTTGATTGCGCGGCATAACCATAAAGAGAATTTCCTTTTAGCTTAGCAGAGAAGCGCAGAAAGAATTCAATTTAATACAGTCATTACTTTTGCAAAATGGCCCTTGTAGACTTTATTACTGTCCAAGGCTGGCCTGTACAAGGAATTTTAGCACAACTTCAAGATTGTCGAATAGAGACAAGTCAAATGACACCAAGAAATCTTCCAATGAACCGGATCAGAAACCTGAGAAAGATCCCAATTTGAATGCAGTGACAAGCAAATTATTATTTCTTAGCTTAGTTATCTTAATCTTAGGATTTATGTATTCGGTTAAACCTCAATCTTGGAAGGTTAGTCATTGTAAATGCATAATTATACATGATTCTCCCAAATTGTTCAGCCAATTTTATTGCAATTAAGTTTATCAGTTTCGTCCAGTCAAAGTACTCCGAGTAAATCCTCTTAAGGACGGAGTTGGAAAGCAGTCAATTAAATTATAGTAATTTTCAGATACCCTACAATTCAGTATTGCAAGTGCCAAGGCAAATGCAAAAGTTTTACCATGAAGAACTGCTACAGAAATAACCTTAACTGGTTGGGACTCAAATACTTGTACATGACAAGGGAACACAATGAATCCGGATACGCCAATTTTAATAAAAGTTAAATGGGAGATAGTTCTCCAAAAAATATTTGACACATATTTTCTTTATCAGCCATTGTCCATTTTAAGGAGATGATAATAGCCTTCAAAGTTGAGAGATGAAAATATATGTTTTGGAATGTCTCGGAAGTTAATGGGAATAAGAAAAAGGTTTTAAAACTCCCTTTAGTTTCCAGGATGTTCCAAAAACTATATATTCTGATCCCTCAACTTTGAGAGCTGTTATCACTACCTTACATGGATAATGGCCTGTAAAAAAAATATGTTTCAAATATTTTCTAGAGAACTATCTCCCAAGATTCATTCAAATCGGCATGTGAAGGTTTGGTATGTTCCCTAGTGAGTTATTTAAAGTCGAAAAATGAAATTTGAACTTTTCCCTACTTTTAACTTGTAGCTTCATATGTGTAGAACACAAAAAGAAAGAACTTGGGAACCCTACTTAGATATTTTTTCTTCAGCGTGAACAGTGTTACCTTAGGTTCATTGAACAATTTGGGAATAGACTGTAATATTAATTTAATATGTGGTAAACTCATATAACTAATATTTATTAATACAAATTAGCAGAAATTGGATTGGAATGATGTTGTAAATGACCTACTTTTAAAAGGAGAAGTGAAAGAAATTCAAGTTTCCGGTGTCTTAGTAACTATAATACTTCATCCTGGTGCTATTTATAAAGGACATAGGCTAAACACTGATTATATTAATATGATAGATCCTAGGCTTGCTGATACTATTGAAGACAAAATCAGAGAATTGGAAAAGAGAATTGGTATTTCAGCAGGTATAACAGAGCAAAGGCAGTTAACACTCTGCCGGCCGCTGTCACGCTGGCGTGACTTTTGCTCGCCAACGTTTATCGGCCGGGGTCACGTACGCGTCAACGTATCGCCGGCGGCAGCATAAAGGCGATGCGAGAAATAAGCGGCCGGCAAAGTGTTAACATGAATATATGTATATTTGTTTAATTGTATACTGAAACTATATTGTAACTGTTTAGAAAATGGAATACCAATTAGATACGTTCGACAGGAAACTCAGAGCTCTATTATAAATCTGCTCTTTTTTGGAGCAGTAGCCTATTTTCTGGTACATATATTTCGTACTCAAAAAGTTCGAAATGTAATGGAATTTATCCAGCAGAAAACAAGAGCGAAATATACGTTAGTGGAGCCATTTTCTGGTAAGGGTGTGCGTTTTGAAGATGTAGCTGGATTAAAGGAAGCTAAGACAGAAGTTATGGAATTTGTTGATTATCTCAAGCATCCTGAACGGTATAAGAAACTTGGAGCTAAGGTACCTAAAGGTACAAAGAAATGTTAATATTCTTTTATATAATCGTGCCAACTTTCATTAATTCAAGTTCCTTTCAGGAGCTCTACTCTTAGGGCCACCAGGATGCGGCAAAACTCTTTTAGCTAAAGCTGTAGCAACAGAATCAAATGTTCCATTTTTATCAATGAATGGATCTGAATTTATTGAAATGTTGGGAGGTTTGGGCGCTGCACGCGTAAGAGATTTATTTGCAGCGGCAAGAAAGAGGTTTTACTACGTTTTTTATTTTGCATATAAAAACATAAAGATATTTTTGAATGAATTGTTATATTATCTACTTCGACAGAGCTCCCAGTATTATATACATAGATGAAATAGATGCAGTAGGTAAAAAACGATCGCAAGGTGTTGAATTTAGTAATAATGAATCCGAAGGAACGTTAAATCAACTCTTAGTGGAAATGGATGGAATGACAACCGCAGAAGATGTTATTATATTAGCATCAACGAATAGAGCAGATGTTTTAGATAAAGCCTTACTGAGACCCGGTAGATTTGACAGGCACATTTTAATTGATCTTCCTACCATGGAGGAAAGAAAACAAATATTTGAGTATCACTTGAAATCATTGTCTCTAGAAGGCAAACCACAACAATATTCTGGATACTTATCATACCTTACTCCTGGTTTCAGTGGTATTGTATGAGATTGTTATTATTAGATTTCTATGTCATTCTTTCTTTATTCTTTTCATTCTCGCTTATTAAATAATATTGCTTTAGGCGCAGATATTGCAAATGTTTGTAATGAGTCTGCGTTACATGCAGCAAGGGATAAGAAAACTTCAATCAGTGGCGATGATCTTTTGTATGCAATCGATAGAACGATAGGTGGTACGAGTAAAAAATCTAACACGCTAACACCTACTACGAAAAAGGTAGTTGCGTATCACGAGGCTGGACACGCTTTAGTAGGTTGGTTATTGGAACACACCGATGCTCTGCTAAAAGTCACGATAGTACCAAGAACAAATTTGAGTTTGGGTTTTGCACAGTATACCCCCTCAGATCAGAAGCTTCACACTAAAGAACAACTTTTTGAAAAGATATGTATGATGTTGGGCGGCAGAGTCGCGGAAAGCCTGACATTTAATAAAATTTCAACCGGAGCAGAAAATGATTTGAAAAAAGTAACGAAAATAACCTACGCTCAAGTCCAACAATTCGGTATGAGTCCATCTGTAGGTTTAATTTCGTTTGATGAGGAAGCAACAAGCACGGTAATATTAGAACGCATTTGCCGTATCTCTGTGTGTCTTATTACAAGGCCTGGTGATCATCTGAAAATTAAAAAACAGAACTTCCGCGATCTTTGTTGGTTACATACAGAGGTTTGATGTGTATCCTTAATTTTTTAAATATTGAGTAAGCAAGTGTTGAATCATAGAAAATGAGAAATTATTATTTATTCTCATATATACAAAAGATATCATAATAGAAGCAATTGGTAAATTTCATTTTTGTTTTCTAGTATTTTCGTCTGTATACGATTTAACGATAGCATAAGTGATCAGATCATATATTACAATTTTTTTGTGATTGCCAGGTCTAGCAGTAACACGATTTATTTAGAGATATCGTACGTTAATATTAATATATCCAATAGCTTGTTATTTTCTTACAGAAAACTAAAAAGATATACAGTAAGAAAATGGCAAATTTAATGGACGCTGAAGTACGAAGAATAACTACAAAAGCATACAAAGCAACAGAGAAATTACTAATGGATAACAAAGATAAGTTACAATTGGTACGTACGACCATGGCGTTTTGTTATCTGTTATGTAAACTTTTTACAACAAATTTTCCGTTCTGGCTATTGACAATTCTTCACTATTAACACAAAATGCCAGCGTATTGATTAATTCTGTTTATTCAATAAAAGTATTCGCCTTATTGTATAGTATAAATGTTTTGTTTTGCTGTGAATCATTTATGGCTCATACGGCGTGAACGGAAAATCAGATGAAAAGGTTGGGTACGGAACGTGTTAGTGGTAGTTAAATTAGTACAGTAATAAAAAGTAGCTATATACTTACGAATTTTATATTATTATTTTATATTATTAGGTTCTTTCTTGTTTGATTTGTGAGAAAGTTGTAATGGTACATTATAGTTTTAAAGCTTTTTGAGAAAATAATACATGTAACATATCTATTAAGTATCTCTGTTAATTTCTTCTTCTAAACATCCATAGCTAGCGGAAGAGCTTCTGAAAAAAGAAACTTTGACATACGATGATGTGGAAAAATTACTTGGGCCTCCACCATACGGGAAAAAACGACTTGTGGAGCCAGCCGAATTTATCGCAGACGTTGACCCAAACACGCCTGAACCGACGACAGTGTAACGTATTTAAACAGATATTTGTACCATATGAATCAATAAAAGAGGAAATGGTTTTAACGTAGGTTTCATTGTATTATTTTTTCCCGTCATAATAATTTCTGAAACAGTATTCAATGATTATTTTTTACCATGACGTAATAAAACGAAAGGTTTCCAATTTTATTCGAAGGTTCAATAACAACAAAAACTATTATTCCACTGTGATACAACAAAGAGGAATTTTTTCTTGCTACTTAGAGCTCTTTATAGAAAGAAAGTAGAAATATGTTTTTATACACGCTGCATATATTTATGCATTATTCTATATTGTGTGAAAGACAAACTGTATTGTAACTTGAACATGTGTTTACGAGATTGCAAACATATACGTAAAGAGATGAATTATTAAATGAACAAATAAAAGGAACATTCTTTCTTGTTTGTACTGTATCATTCTTTACATAACACACTAAAAGCACTTTTGTACAGTACACAACTTTCAGTTCTTTGTGTGAGAATGCAATTCGGCTCAACAATGAGCTAACAATTCTTTAAAAATAATGTAAAAAATAATACTAGTAATAACTATAGCTACAACAGAAAAATAAAACATTTCTTTTTCAGTTCTACATATCTACTTATAATCACTAGAAAAGTTATTAAAATAAAAAAACAGTAACTTAGAAGCAGGAACAGTTGTCACTGATTCATGTCAATGAAGATGATTGTTTTTGATTTCTACATTCCAGAAATCCATGCAACGCTTAAAATTTTTACCCAGCCAGTACACTTTCCCACATTTTTCGCATATATAAAAACATTGCTCAATTTTCAGGATGTGATCCGATACATCGTCAATTTGAATTTCAGCACCATATTTGGTTTTGCAAGTCATTATATCTATGGAATTGGTGTTTAAAGTCCATTTTCGCTGTGCATTATATTCATGATTGAAAGTACGGTAATTTGTTGCATACAAATCATTCCTACTATTCGACTGATATTGAATATTATTTACCGTCCTGAAGCGTCTAATTATAAAAATTCATTAACAATCATTATGGCGATTAAAATTAAATAAAAATTGTATAACAAACCTGGTCATAAGTCCAACCATTATTATCTTGGGAACTCTAGCGAATTCATTGCAATTGCAAAATTTGCACCGGGTAAAAATGTCCATTGGTGTAACGGAAACACGGAAATGATTCAGTACGTTTTGTAATTGTATATCAGACGTATCACCTAATACGAAAAAGCAGCGTTCAGGTGGTAAACATCGTGAAAACTGTGTAACAAAGTTAAGTGATTAATTATCTTTATATACAATTGAATATCAAATCCATTAGGTTACTAGAGAACATATGCATAAATCTCACCCTTAGATAGTCTTTATTTTGTGTCAAAAATACTCTATTTTCATTGTTTGCTACTTTGACACTATCTTCGATCGATACACAAACACAGTCGCAACCACACGATCGTAATTTACGCAATAAACCAATTAACTTCGGGTCACATGCTGCACGCCACCCGCAGATTGGTGTTGTATTCAGATTAATTTCTCCTGGTTGATTTGTTTGCATTTTTTTGACATGACTTGAGTTAAAAGTCTCAGAATTTTTTTTCCTATTAGAGTTTGACAATCCCATTACAGGTACACTAGGCTGTAATACAATGAATACAATGAACACATACTGTGATTCGTATTAAGAGTACATAATTACTATTAAAATTATTAATGTTAGGTAATCTTTATTGCCTATTTAAGGAAGAAATAAATTATATATTTAAATTAAGTATTAAGAAAACTTATCAGTAGTGTATTGAAATTAGGTATGCGTTTCGTTAATGTACCCAGTTTTAGATATCACTGCTTTAAATACTGAGTAAATAATTAATAAGTAAACTTGAGTCGGAATCGTTTATTGTATTAAAACTTGCCTTGTTTGTCGGTTTATTTCTACTGTTTTTTGGTGTCCAGTTTCTAATGTGCTGTAGTTCCATACAAATGTTGAAAAATGGTATACCAATTTGTTCACATTGAGTTTTCAAAACCTCATATATTTCCAATAAACAATATGCATCTAGCGCTGTAGTAACATAATTAAGTTATTATTATGCTTGTTTTTATTGCACATTGAAGATTTATTTAAAAGAAAAAACATGAAATATTAACCAGCATATATGATTTGGCTCTCTCTTAAGGGCCGTTGCTCCCAATTGGAAAACTGGTCCGACTTATCTAATTCTCGACCAAAGCAAAGCTCCACGAGTTTGCTCAAATTTTTTTTAACAAGTGGATTTTCATCCTCGTGTGGAAATACAAAATTATACTCGTCCACTAACTTTTTCCACAAGTTAACTATATCTATATATCCTTGTCCCTGTGTTTTTATGTTGGATAAAATTGGTATGCTGTCACGTATCACCGTTACATCGTGAGCTATACCGAATCCTGTATCACATAATTTTATAATGAAATTTAAAATTAACTTAATTTTCTCTTTCAATTCAATATTCAAACATTATTAATTAAGCGACATTTACCGAGCTTTAATATGTCAGTGTTGTCAAAGAGGGTTAAGGCTAGCTCAGACCACAATCCCTTCACATTATTTGCCATGGTAGTTACATCTAAGATGTAAACATAATTTGCGGTGGCTATTTGTATCAAAGCTATATCAGTCTGTTTTATACCTAACAATTAATAAAAAATTTGAATTTATTGTTTTTGTTATGAAATGCTTAAATTGTAAAATTACATGTTAATTAAGAATACCACCAAAACTAGGTTTCCATTCGCAATCGATGGCAACAATGTGGACATTCTTTAATCCATTATCAAGAAATTGTTCAAATTTATGTGGAGTATCCACTAATTTAATACAGTTTCTTGACATGTTCAATTCATGATAATTTTTTTTCAAACTAATTTCTTCTTTACTAGTGGAAGCTCCATCGTTTATTCCTACATAGATAAATTTTATGAGCATGACACAATTGGAAAAGACACATTGAAGTATGAATGTACATTATTACCTTCAGCTTCGTACGAAATTGCCCATGGCCACTGTTCTTTAGGTATGTTGAATTCTCTACACCAATATAATCCTTCTGTAGCATCTCTGACATTAATTAACAATCTTATCAAGTTGAGTTGTAAGTTTCGATCATTTCCAACCGCTTCTTGTACCATTTCTCTCCAGCTTTCAAGACCTTAATTATAAAATAATAATTAATGTTTCATTTACACTCTTTAAACACTATTTTATTCCATAAGAAATATACGTACTTAAAGTACAATCCATATAACGTTTATGCACAAGAAAATGCAGAGCACCTTCATTTCGTTTTTTGTTTACATTGCCACAAATGTTAGGTGGCAGATTGTACAATTTAACAAAACGTGCTATAAGTTTACTCATCGGTTTTACATCTATGGTAGAAATTTTTATATCTGGTATATTCGATGCTCTGTAATAAATTCAAAATATTATTCAACTTAGTTATTCTTATTGAATAAGAGAAACTTACTCAATGATTTTATATAGTTCTTCGTGCATATTATTATCTGATGCAACTAAATTATCCAAATACTGGATTAAAGATTTTTGAATTTCTGGTTCATCAGCTAAAAATTGCTCAACAATTGATAGCTTATTTTGTAAAATAAGTGGTATCAACAAAACCTCCAGTTTTTGGAAGTGCTTTTGTAATTGAAGCATAACTGCAAACTGTGCTGCTTCTTTGTACATATTTTCCTGAATCATATTCTGAGAGAACATAAATAAATATCACACAACTATTTAGATACAATTTATTAAATCATGTACTTCATGGCTATACCTCAATCAAATGAATAAATACTTCTTTGTCTTCTAGAAACCCATATGTATTAGCAACCGTTTTAATGAAAGTCATATTACGTTGCCTAACAATCAATCTGAATGCAGCTATTTTCAAATCTGTGACTAAAAAGTGCTTGACTTTGTCACTTTGTGGTTTTAACCACCTTGAAAATTCTTCAATAACTGTAACATAATAACAAATTATTATATTAATTAGTTTCATAATAAAATTCTTCTTATATTTCACAAACCTAACAACAACTGCAATAAATAACAACATTTACATTCTCCAATGCAAATTCATATAAATATTTTCATAAAACACGTACTCGTTAATGTTAACGATGAGTCTTGTTTCATATGCATAAAGCCTGGGGTATTTACCATAATTCGTAATGTACTCAAATATGGATTTGGTGCACTTTCAAAATAATCTGTTAGTGTTTTCCTTAAACTATCACATTCTTTCCCTGTAAGAAAAATAAGTACAGAAGGTAGAAAGCAAAAAATATGTAATTATAACACTAGTATCGTTTAACATATAAAATATTCCATGCAACAGTATCTACAATTTTTGAACTACTTAGTTTGAAAGAAAAAGGTGACACACAGCACTACCTAATCTTTAGCCGCAAAAAATTACCTACTAATTTATTTAAAAAATTAATACTATATATAAATTTTTCCTGTCAACTTATTCTGAATAGTTAAAAAAATCCTGGATGCTGTCACGATGAATATTGTGTATCATACTTACACAATTGCCATATGTGATTAAGTGAATTAATCCATTCTTTCGTAGCGGCGTCAATAGAAGAAAAATACTGTAAATCGTCGTCTTCGGCATCATTCTTTACAATTCGTAATACGGAACTTTCAACTTCACTTTCCATCATTTGTGTGACAGTATATCTATAACGCTAAATATCGTATGCAGCTATTACACAAGTGTCGGTTGGCGGTTAGAAAACTAAATCCTGAATAAGTTTGCTTCGACCTCCGACAGCTTTATACGCGAAAATTCAGTGCAGATGTGTGTTGTCACGATCCGAAGACAGTTGAAAGTGGTTGAAAACAGTTGAAAGGGTCAAAAGTGTTGAAAGAATTGTATTCGGCGAAACGTTTCATAGAAAAGGGAAAAAACCCATCGGTCAGTATTTCTGTAGCAAGTCATAAAATAGTAACATCTAAATTCCCTATAAATTTCACTTTATGACACGCATGTGTAGAGATGGCGTGAACTGCTACTTGTGAATCACTCGTGATTCGTCACGTTCGTTCCCAACCGTTTTGTAATTTGATTATTTGTATGCAATTCTTTAAGAAATAACAATTCTTTCTGAAATTGTCACATGTTTCTATATAGATGAAACTGTGCGTTCGATGTGGTAAGAGACCCCGTGATGTGAAAAAGTGAGGTCATAGCACCCCAGGAGCATGCGTAAAAGACCCCGTATTGTTAGGAAGTGGGGTCACAGAACCCCCGGTGGAGGCGCCAGAGATCCCTATGTTGGAACGTGGGGTCACAGAACCCCTGCAGGAGGGCCAGAGACCCCGTGTGGTGAGATCGTGGGGTCATATAGGATTGTGCAATATTTATGCAGTTATATTTAAGATAACATTCGATTTAACATTTATTTCAGTACTTGAAAAAAATTTACTAAGTGGTAGGAGGTCTTTCCCTTACGCTACTTTTTTCCCCAATGGAAGCCGAGTTTGCTCGGGGTGTACTTGACACAACAGAATATTAAATTATGATTATTACATGTATGTATTTTCTCTATTTCGTCTGCATAAACGTTTTTTGTAAACTATGATGAATAAACAAAGTTCAGATTAATGAAAAATGAAATAAAATTATTGTGGCAGTTTCTATGATGCCATGCCGAAGTTAATCGTTTTGGAACGCATGGCGGAGAGAATGTTTTGTTTGAGATAACACTGTTTATTTTTGTGAATGTGACATATGAATTGTGATGACGCGTGGTAAGCAGCTTATATTTTGCGAATTTAAATCGATTTATGGTGACATCGAATATAATTCTTTTAATGAGTATTCTGGCAACATAGGTGCAGTATTCCTTAACAGCTTGAAAAATGATGAAACAGAAATTGCCGGAGAATTGGATTGTCGTAAATTCGAAGACATATCCGCATAGAGTATATTATTTCAATGTTAAAACAAACGAGTCGTCTTGGGAGGTACCGACGGCAAATCAGCCCGAAAAGGTATTTCAGAATTTTCTAATTATTACCATTGTATCGTAAACATTTGTTATTTATGATTCTTCTACGTGTTATAACCTCTACAAAATTAATTTTTCGGATATCCGTTATCTAGGTCGCCAAGGAATCAGGTGGACTTCGTAAGAAGCGTAAAAAACATGAGCCTTCTACACCTGAAAGCAATATATCAGAATACAATGAAATTAGTAAGCGAAAGAAACTTGTTGCTAAAAGATCTCTTAGACATTCGATGGAGAAAAACACCGAAGAAAGAGAAACTCCTCAGATGCAAGCTATTCGTGAGAAGATGCTTAAAAAGAAAGAGAAGGAAAGCACATCTAAAGCACAAAGTCACAAATCATTGAAAGATTCTATGAAATCATTACCTTTGAAAAATAAAACTATGACTCCATCACCATCTAAGTCTGAAAGTGATGAAGGTGTGAAAACAACTTATACGCCGCAAATGCAAGTAATTCTTCAAAAAATACAAGAAAAAGCAAAAAGTGTGCCTAGAGTGAAAAAGAATCAAGAAATTAAGAACAATAATAATAAGAATCAACAAGAAACAGTCAAATCACAAAGATCAAGAAACAAAGGTATATACAATCATTAAAAAATTGTATAAATATTTTCTAGGGAAGAAAGATAAATAACAAAATTATGCATTTTTTATGATATTGGTATTGGATGCTACTTGCGAAGCAAAAATATTATGTTCATATTTTTTTTTCAAATTACAGAGAAAACTGGAACACGAAGAAAAATAAGTGATCAGAGTTTGATTGAAGGTACATCCACAAAGCGAGGTCGAAAGTCTTTCAAGAAAAATATTGGAAAAGAACGTATGGAGGAATTAAGGAAAAGCTTAACTCTTCAAAACAGTACTGTTGAGAGTTCTGATAGTACTGCCAATACACCACCAGAGAGCCCTAGTTCAGTTGATAAACAAGGTAATACTTTTCTATTGTGTGTTTATCGCTATATGAAGTAGTATCATATTTTTAACATTACAATCCTAGTAGGGAAATTACCGAGTATTTATAAAAATGCAGAAGTTAGATTGGTACGTTTGAGGAGCAGACTGTCAACTAACAAGATTGAAGTTACTAAAGCTTCTATAAATAAGAAACCAGAAAAATTGTCTAGGGAATCTGTAACAACAGTCAATGAGTTAGTGAAACGATCCAATGAAGATTCTTTTTATGAAGAGATGGATTGGGAACCATTAGAAGATGAAAAAATTACATTCGAAGTAATGTCATATTCTTTAACAAACATAATGAAATGTTTATTAAAATATTCATTGTAAACACATGTAAGTAATAACTCATCTTGTACTTTTACATTACATAGGTCCAGGCTGTTAGAACACAACTTTGCACAGAACACAATACACATGTATCATGCAGTGCTCCAAGTAACAGTTTAAGTTGTCCACCACTATCAGAACAACCAGAGAAAAGGCAGTTGTACATTGTTGTTGACACAAATGTGTTTTTGTCAAATATTGATGCTATTGAACTAGCAAAAGAAACTACCTTCAAAACATTTGATCGGATATTACTTGTAATACCATGGACTGTTATACGTGTAAGTAATACATTAATGACAGGTAACATGTATTCCATAAGAATCTATAAAAATGATTGTTTTCTTAACAGGAACTTGATTATATTAAAGATGACAACAGCAAAACGAAACCAGCATCGTTGTGTGCGAATGCGAGGAAAGCTATCAATTATATTAATAAATTGTTTTCTGCTAAACATCCACGTGTTATCGGCCAGACGCGAGAGGACGCCTTAAGGAATAAAGAAAAATTCTCTATTGATTGTCCAGATGATGAGATTCTTCAGACCTGTTTGCAAATTCGTGAATTGGAAAAGTCTGTGGTAAGTTTTCTGTTTGTATGAAATTTCAGTTTACTATAATTTCAATTTTAATACTTTTTAATGTAGGTATTAATATCATATGACACTAATCTCCGCAATAAAGCAATGATTTACGATATTGCGACGCTTGGAAGGAATGATGTTGAGTTTAGACACTGGTTCGATTTTAAGTCAAGAATACCATATATCAAATGAAGTTTTTGATGATACAAAGAGCATTATGAGAGATTTTTTGACAGTGGCAAGTATATCAAGTATATCAATAAGATGTAATTTGTGATGTGAAAAGAAAAATACTCTGTCATTTACAGAAAATTCTGTTACAGATAGTCAGCAAAGAAATGCATGAATTGTATGGACAATCTTGGGAGAAACACGTTATCATTAGACCACCATGGACGACTGTAACTGTTTTACAGTGTGCTATAAAACATTGGATAGCTGCTGTCAGCGAGTCGTTCTCAAGGAAAGCAGAAACTATTTTAAAGGAATTGCTACAAATATTTAAAACCACGTGTGGTAATTTCGTTAACTTTGTTGGTGCAATAGTAACAAAATAATATCGTTTAGAATAAAAGATTTGTCTAATGTATAAATATTTTTATAGGTGAGAGAACATTAAAAGAAGTCAGTTGCATCTTGAATAAGTGCAGCGATTTGATTCAATTGATTAACATAAGTAAACATCCGGATTTGATGCTACGTGTCTCCCAGAAGATCGATGTAATTAATCTAACAAAAAAACATTTAACTGCAGTCGCATTTAGCTAATTCCTAATGGTATTTACAGTGTTATTTTTTGTTCAGGAATTGAAACAAACATGCCGTAACTTTGAAACTCAACTAAACAATAAAAAATTACATGACGCGATCGGAGTTGAGAATGATGTTGCGGAGCGAGAGCGTAGAGCGCAGAAAGCTTTCCAGTATTTCGAAACAGCATACATTTTTGCTCGTGATATGTGGCAAGTTTTGAAACAATTACATACTGCAGTTATATATTAAGAGGAATTTGTACAAAGAAAGTAAGGTTGGGTCATTGAAAGAGAGTGAGTGGATTTTCCGTCTTCCTTAGATTGTCGCCTGTTCAGTTGCTCGCCACGTCGCGCTTGCCAGCGGCAGTCCCCTTCTAATTACAATCGTCAAAGATGACGCTCGCTACTCACAATCACAGTACGTTCCATCAATAGTGAAATGTGATATGTTTTCGTAATCACTTATTATCACATTTTCTATGAACATGAATGAATACTTTTTGTCATTGTTCTATTGCCGTGTTGGAAATTAAATGAACATTTCAAACACAATTTACGTAGACGTATTTTGCGATGGTTTATTCGTGTGTTTCTTTGTAACATGAAAATATTACTCTTTTTCAATCAGTAACAAGACAAAACTGATTAAGAGATAGTTTCCATACCAATGTGAGCGAAGATCAAAGAGCGCGACCTTTCGTCTAGAGATGAACGCAATTGTGTCGCTAGGCACAAACTCAAGAGGGAAATGATGAATCCCGTGGAGATACGCAGAATGGCTGGATCCGCTATAAATTACTCACTGACTTTCGATGGTCAAACCTTGGTTAATACAGTTTCGTTTATGTATATTTTCTGCGTATTTTTCAGTGGTTTGGCAGCTGATGCAGTAAAGATGCCGTGCAGTTTTCATTACAGTATTCCAAATCCACTTCCATCTTCGGATTACGTAAAACAAATACAACCAGAACTTGCAGCAAATGTGAATAGATTATTGCAAAGTTTGGGCGCGTAAGTAACTGAAATTGAGAATATTAAAAATATTCAATTACTATGTGTTACCATGACAATGTTCTATTGCAGCGTTCTAGAGCAAGCTAAAGATTCTAGTATCGACTATCGAACGTTAAACAGTCTGTATCAAGCACTGGTAACGTTCCTGCCTGAGACGATGACGACAATGAAGATACCAGACGACGACTTGACGCCCCTAGACGTGCACTGTTGCGTGAAACAGAAAGAAGACGTATTGAAAACAGGTTTACGTCAGTTACAGGAACTTAGTACGCATTTCTGTAGACTAGCAAGCTGTAGATGTACATAAAAACTGTGTGTATAAAAACGATGGGAGTTCCATTGAAGCTGATCATACGTTACCAATTGTATCTATAGTCTTTCTGTTAAATAACACTAACATCGCGTATGTATGTACAGTGTAATTTACTAGCTGTGATAACACATGATTAACAATGTACATACAAAAAGCAACGAAAAGGGTACAAGTATTTAATAATTTTTTATTAACAGTTCTATATATTACAAGACGTAACTTTTGTACTCGTAGAATGTGAAAAATAAAAATGGCCACGGCTAGAATCGCAAGGCGGCGGCGGCACCTGTAATCGTAATTTCCGATAATCTTTCAAACTCTCAAGTGTTTTTTCTGGCTTACTCGAGCGTGATTTAAAACATACTTAATTCCTGTACAATTTAGGAAATCCTCCCGGTGGTGGTTGCAACCAATTGTCCTTTGGGTAGGACGTATGCTGCGTTTCGATTACGTGGAACGTGTACGCGTGTCGTGATTTGTCGCTCCTGTTTGAATTCGAGAAATGTACTACCTGCCCGTGTATGAGGATGCAGGTTCCTTTGCTGACCGGGACCGGCCGAAAATTGCTGAGCTGATAACACGGCGCCGCGCTGTCGTAAACTAACAACTCTTTCGTGTCCGGGTCCTTGTTTCTAACGTAACGTCTGTGTACACCGCTTTGATGAGAACCTGGCGCGAACCACAAACACCCGTTCTCCTGAGTAGCATCCTCCAGGGCGATCCAGAAACCAACTACTTTTACCGGCTCAGTGTACAAGTACGTCGCGTCCTGATGCATGATTACTGATGACAGTCAATGTAATACAGATAAAATTTCGACAAGCGAATGAATAAAGTGAATAATTGTGTTCGATTGTTCGACCAGTATTGTTTGTAATTTTACCTTCCGATCCGATACCCGGATTTTTGTAAATGTACATCGATTGACATACAGCTGGCTCCTGGTAATCCAGCTGAAATGCCGTCTCTTTTACCCTTTCATCGAACGTGTACTTTTTGAACGTAGGATGAAGCCAGTGCAGCGCGTGGCCAACCTTTGTGAGATTTTTAAAATTACTTTTAACGGTCGAGCACCGTGGAACTGACATTTGCAGATAGGTTACGTTACCTTGTTCAAAGACACTCGCGGGTGCACCTTCAACTTCCCGTCATTGTCCAACGCCTCAGACTCAAAGAATACGCTGATTTTATTTGCGCTCTCCAGGAAATAACTGTTTTTACTCTGAAACGACCGCAGATTTGACATTTACATTCATATAAACGGGATCAGCTGTGAGATAGTTTGATCGTAATCGATTCTAACCTGCACCGATGTCGTCGAATTAAAAATACTTCGTTCACTTTCTGGCAGCAAGTTTTTCGTGAACTCCTCCCCGCAGAATTTAAGCTCGTCGATCTCTTCCGGTTGGAAGAAATCCTCCAGAACGACGAAGCCATTCTTCTGAAACTATTTTTAAGGAAACTTCTCTGTAACGTTTACAAAGTTTATATTCCAACTTAACGGATTTGGATAACGGAAAATTGTAACGGATTTAAATGGAATCCAATTCAAGTTATAATCAGAATTCGTTCGACCTACACTCTCAGAAAGTTAACGTTGGCAAACTTTCGATTGAGAATAGACCGACACGTCGAGCTCAGTCAAGAAATCATTTTAAGTTACCCGTGACAGGGAACCGTTTCGTTAAACTCGTTAATCGGAACGTTGTTTCGCAAAGTTCATCGAGGGGAGAAACGACGAAAAGAAATTCCGACAGATAGAACCAGAGGAATTTTTACAGGACGCGTCACGATCACGATCTTCGGTTGTTCGATACGCCCGTCTTAATTACGCGATGGCTGGGTCACGAGGCCTCGAGAGATGACCTCGTCCGCTATTTGCGAAAAGCAAAAAAATAAGGAAAAAGAAAAAAGGACGCGGTAGAACGGGTTCTGGTTCGAAAGTTCAAAAAATGTGCCGACCACGTGGTATTTTCAGTGTCGAAACGCGAACACGTTGCATTCATTAAGCCGTAAACGAACGAAAAGTTACATTCCATTGTCATGGAAACTCGACGCGCTTGTCATCTCCAAATCTCCAGTTCGATATAGGATTTCTCTATTTCCATCTATCTCTCTTTCTCTCTAGCGTTTCGACGACGAACAGCACTTTGTCCTGGAATCGTAAAAATACCACGTGAGGGGGCTGGCAACCGTACGACCCCCACGCTTAATATTTTCGCCGGTTCACCGGTTACGTCGACGTTTTTCGCCCCGTTCGTATTTACCGCCCGATGAAATCCCAATTCTTCGTCGCGTCGTTCCGGACGGATCGTTAAACGCGACAGATAAGAACAGCGAGTAAAACGGTTGTTTCCGATGTAATAAATTTTGTTCGCCCGATTTGTTGCAATAGTGTGATGGGCAAATTTTTGACAATATTTGAAGAGCAAAGAGATGTTAATGTATGGTTCATTGTTCGTACGGTAGATATTTCACTGAAGAAAACACGGGAAGAAATAGATGCTGTTCAGATATATATCTCGTTGAAATTTTCTTATTTCTAATTAGTTTACGACATACTCGCGACTTTGGTTTTTCTGGACCCGATGCCAAGAAAAAACCACTTATTACAACGAGTTTGATATTCCAGTTTCGATAATTTATGTTCCACTCTGTTACTGTTTTTTCTGCCCTTTTACTAACACAATCGCTCTAATATTCACTTCGTAAATAATTATAGAGTTTTAACTTTTACGACTTAACCAGTACAATGAATTATTTAAATTTAACCAATTGTTCATGTATAAGTGTTATAAATTATTACCTTAATGATCACGGAAATACGACCGTCGACTGGTTCGAGTTTGTTTTCGTAGCAGTCCTAAACTACGGCCGCGATGTGTTTGGCATTAAACGCGATCGATATAATTTGCGCTGCTATAAATGTACAGAATAAATTAAGCCCTCCTGTACATCAGTCCTCGACTTGGCTCAGACTCCTCTGTCGCCGGTCTAAACGATCACGCGTCCGAAGTGTTACCGTTTTGATCATCATCCTGATTTCTGAACAACTCCATTTCATTGTTGTTTGTCTTCTTTACGACCATAATCTACAATGTGATATTATTCTCTGGTATACTCTAATTTTAACCATTTTATAAAAACAATAAGATCTTCATATCATTTAGAGCCTGATAGGATTTTCAACGAAGTGAAAGAATTCGTCTAAAGGCCGGCAGCAACTCGGGACCGGAAATGGATGGCCAAAGCCGCGAACTCCCGTTGCACATCGATGCGTTGGAGAGGGAGCGTGGTCCGGTTAGCTTCATCCACGAAAATAGGCGCGTAATCATCCGACAGGTGGGTGGAGCGAGTAAGTTTGTATACAGATCATTAGGAAATCGTCATACGCTGAAATGGTCGTTACATACAGGTATCATTAATTTCTTCCTACTTTCGTGTGTCTTATACCCAAACTAGCATTCTGACAGATGTAACCTTTTAATTATTATAGGATCTGTCGATTTTCTAGGCTGAAAAAGCAACCAATTTCTTTATCGCACTTTCGAAAAATTAAACAGGGCACATAATTACAAAGATATCCAAATCGTTGGCGGAGAGAAGACCAGTCTACGAGCAATGGTTCGTAGATGGCGCTATCAGAAATTTCCATGGCAAGTAACCTCTAACGTATCCCGAAAATCGCGGCATGTGTAAGATCGAATTTTTCCGCAAACGACCATGTACCACAAATATCGTGAAAAAAATTGCCCCGATACTCGTGGATGAGTCAGGTGAGGCGAGTCGTGAATCGCACAGGCCGAGAATAGAAAGGCGCGCGTGGGCGTTTCATTCTTCTTCGTGAATGGACACGGTGCAGTCTTTCGCGTTTTCACGGGTCCGCGAGCCCGGATTTCACGTGCTCGTTAGAGAAGAGTAACGACCACACCCATTGGAACCGATTGTTCCTTCGCGAGAGAGCGTATACCTGAGCGCTTCCACGGATTCCACCCTCCCCACCCCCTGTCCCGATGATAGAAACTTTTAATCGCGACAAATAACGTGACTCCACCGTTTCTAACGTTTCTGAATGAACCCGGGATGCGATTGAGCCGTATAAATTTATAGGAAAAATTACAGGAAATATTATCGAACGATCTTCGAGGTTACGTTGAGATATTAATTGGGGTTGACTTGCAGCATCAACCCTTACCTTTCTGCCAAGTTTTTTTTTTTTATTTACGATTCTTGTTTAAGGTTTTCGTTTTCAGAATCTTAGATAAGAATTGTAAATAAATATCATTTCTGGGACCTACAGTGTAATTGCATATAGTGGAATGTAATATGAGACATTAATCATCTTATATTTTAGACACTAATCGTTTAATATCACGGACTTTTGTGGCGTTCTGTCTACCCGATTAACACTGTGATATCTTGCCTCCTAATCACCGAACATTTCAGACCCTAGGTAATACTGCTAACCATGGAAAGATTGTGTTCACATTTTCGACTTTAATCACCTGATAATCTAGGCCCTAACGCCTTGAGATTTTAACACCTCAGGCTCTGAGATTCCAAATCCTAGGATCCTAATACCTTAAGATCCATGGATCGTACTGTCGTAGAGTTTAAACATTTGGAAGATATTAAGAAGACAGAAATTTTATATACAGAGTGATTCAAATAATGTAACAGAGTATGAAAGAATATTCTTTACCTCGAAGATCGGTAAGAAGTTTGTCCTCGTGACTGACAGGATATTCTACCAGAAATTTCATCTGCGATATTTCGAGTGCATCTATTAATAAGATGATGTACAGGGTATTTCGCGACATACTTCAGCAATGAACAGGGGACGAAAAGAAACAATAAAAAAGAAAGTTCATACAAACAGCTGCAATTCCAGAGTCATGGAAATTCTAAATCTTTAGTTAGCATAATTGCTCGAAAGTACAACTTTTTCTCTCTCATTTTCAAAAGCAAGGTCAATTCAAGTAAATTCAATGCAATCGTGATGGCTTCTTTTTCAAACCACGCGTCAGCTTTCAGAATATGTATATTTTATTAGTTAAGAGCAGTGTTTAATACTGAAAACCAAAAAAAAGCATCATCTACTGCAGAAATACGAGATTACTTTTTGTTCAACTCAATACATAGGGTGTACCGGTGAATAAACACGTACCAGTGAGTGAACATTATATATAAAACGAGTAAATTAAGTTCTAAAATAAGTAAATCATTAAATACTATTTTTTTTTATATTTAAACAATTTTTGCATTGTTCATTCACTGGTACAATCCGTATTTTTTCTCTTTAAATTTAATAAATTACACTATTCCAATTTTTCAAATTGAAATCTATACATTCTAAAAAGGTACAAATATTAAAAAATCGAATATTCATGTGGCAAATATTTATTAATAGTATTACCATTTAAAATTCGACTTTAATATTTAAAAAATCCCTTAAGTGTTCATTAATTGGTGCGTTTACCCTGTATGTATTGTCACTAATGAACTCCGTATTGGATACCTATGGTACATTTTTAAAAGAGCACAATAAATTCGACTGTTCCACGAAGGTTAAAAGAAGTGTCATAGATTATGAAACGAGATCTAACTCGCTGATCCAGTCGAAACGTATCTGCGAACAGCATTTCGCTACGCTGAATAAGCGAGTAACCGCAGAAGGAAGGAGACGAAGGAATGGGTAGATTATCGCGGGGCCATAGGTCACTGTGCGCAGCGTTTCGTGGCGATAAATTATCATCGGGGGCTCCGTTCTTAGTAAACAGTGTTTGCCTAAAAATACAGCGCGTCCTAGTCTCGGCGACGCCATCTTTGCTCATTGCTCCCCCAGGGTGTCGAGCCTCTTCGGTTCTCCTTCGGGGCTGGAATTCGTGTTCCAGTTTTCCGGGGTTACCCGGCCACGTTCGCCATAAATAACCGATCTAAATTGAATTTTCGAACGAACCATTGGCCTCGTGCACTTGGAACTGTCGTTTGGAATGAAAACGCTCGAACGATGACGAGAATGTTCACCTGTTAATTTCACCAGTTGTACCGAAATAAATTACCGTTGTCTCCTACACGTGTTTCTCAACGCCTAAATATGCTTTTACGAAACAAATTCTTATAATGTAGTACCTCGTTATAGGTACGTTATAAATATGAATTTTCGTAGCTGCAGAAAGTCTGTTACGCAATTTTCTGGTGAGTACAGGAAAGGTTCCATGAGAGTTTGTAACTCGGAACAGTTTCAAAACTTTCACGCTGTACCGCGAATCGTTTCAACACCTCACGAATCTATTTTTTGCCCGAAGCCCGATCCTCGACAACAAAAGCGAGGGGGCAATAAATGATGTGTTTTACAGGTCCCACGCCCCATCCCCCTAAAAAAAATAATGGGATAAAGTAGAAACTCTCACGAGGAACTTTCTATGCAACTCTCATGGAGCCTTTACTGTATCATTGACGGAACAGAATTGTTGGTACACCTGTTTGCCCAGAGTTTTTTTTTCAATTCGTTCGTAATTTAGAGAGGTCGTATAAAAGAATGACACACTTTTATTAATATTGACAGCGTTTGTCTTCAGTATTTTTGAATTTTTTATACACACCCGCGATCGACACTCTTATGTACACGGATCTAATGCAATGGTAGTCGGTATACCGATAAACAACCTTTACTGTCTTTGTCCAAATTTAGAGCTAGTCTTCGAGTAACTGAAATGTTTATGTTAGCCTAATATTACAGGAAATCACCGATGAGTGTTCGAAGGCTCCTCGACACTGAGTGTTCAGACATTATTTCCACCACTGAGGGGAGGGGAGGGGGAGGCGTCCCCGGTTGGACCAATCAATTCGAACACTCATCGATGATTTACTGTAAATTAAGTAGAATTATTCATAATATATATTGTCAAACAACCGTAATAGTCGTGTTCCAGGGACGACAAACCGAGCCTCTTTCTCTCCCCTACATAATTTCGTTTATCACGAGTCTCGCATAGCGAATAGAAATTTGTGTTTGATAAACAAATAGAAAAAAAGAACAAGCAGCTCGAATCCCGTGTGGGTCCCGACTTCGCACTCGTTAGATGAAAATTCGCATGTGGCTGCGAAGAGAGAGAAAAAAAAGAAGGAAAAACTGCATCGTTGGATCGGGTTGCAACGCATTGTTCCGCTTTCAAGTGGATTTTTATATGTTCGCGTGAATAAAAGAGAAGAGAAGAGGGAAAAATGGAGGGAGACCGGTAAGTGTTTGAGCGAGCGGGCTGCAACGAGGGGAGGGAACTTTTAATGAAGAGCCGTATGTAGAGCAGAGAATACGCGTATTAATCTTTCCACGGTGGAAAGTGCGCGTCATTTTAATTGCTCCTCGATGCTGCATCGTAATTACAAATGTTCCAAGGGACCGGGAACGCGGTATTAATTTTTTTTTTTCCAGGGCGGGTATTTCAGAGTGCGTCGGCGTGGGACCGACGTGTTTCGTGGGACGAATTCACTTCACTGACCCGTTACCCCGTCGAGTTGTCGTTAATGACAAACAAATATTTTATATTGAGATGGTACACGATAATTACGATAAATAAATCGTGATCGATAACTTCTCTCGGTTGGTGGAAAAAGTTTCGGAAGTTATTGAGCTTCTTTCGGTTTATTAAAAGTTACTTCTTTTCTATGGAATCGGGCTGGTTGGCTTCCTTTGGTTGTTGGAGAAGTCAACTTTCTTCACTGAGAGATAAAAGAATTGAAATCCAATTAGCCCTCGTCTTCGGCCGTTCCTCCGTTTCGATCGGAATGAAGTTTACAGAGATGAAACAGGAGACGGATACAAATTTAGGTTTACATAATAATGACAATAGTATTATATCTTTGTTACGCTTAGTATGATTGTGTTAAATACAAAAAAAAAAAAAAAGGAAAAAAGGAGCATTATTCAATGTACGGAGTATACTATGACCGATGTTATTTGTACCTAACCCCGTTGTGTGCATTAAATTAAGTATAATATTATCTATAACAAATTTTAGGTGTAGTAATGAATAATCCATTACTTTCGCCAATCTTATATTTATTTCAGAGAGTTAAAAACACACGTTTAATTGATAATATTCATCTTTGTTCGTCGAACATTCGACGACATTTTTGTAGAGTACTAGGGCGGCAAAACGTACTGAATTCAAACAATATTACATACATACCATTTTATCGACAGACTATCTTTCTAAATTCTTCTAAATATTGGAACAATGTAACACCGTCGAATGATTTAAATTAAAAACTGAATTACTTTATTGTTTCCTTCGTTTATGCTGTAAAGTATTACATAATTCATGACAATATTTAAATCGACCAATAATGCGAACCGTGTTTCAATAGATCGATATTATTCGTAAAACGTTTCAAGTCGATATAAACTTAAAAAGGAAACGTGTAAAAAAGTTACTTATAAGTAATTCTTGGATCCTGTTCACCGTAGAGAGAAATCAAATTCCTTTCCTTATACACCGGACACGTCGTGGGATTTCTTATTTTAAGATCGCGTGGGAGGATCGGGAACGGCTGTTCGTCGCCCAAATGCAAAGCGATAATGCGCGTTGGCCTCCCTTGGCCGTCTAATCGTCACCTTAACCGGAATCTAAAAATGGAACCTCGTGTGGCGGGCAGGCAGGGTCGAAAAAGATGGCCATCTAGCGAATCACGTGCTGCACCGATTGCTTACAAACGTTTCGGAACGGTATAACCGCGAGAGGTCGAGGACGTATCTTATTTTGACGGTGTTTCCCGATATTCCGCCGTTTCGTTTCATTCCTTTCTGTTCGCGATGAAATTATTTACCATCCCGTTACGCGACGTTGGGGTCGGCTCGACGATATCGTTATCGTTATATCCGGGAATCCGTAATTCGTGATACATTATTAACCGTATGGAAGCACTCACGATTATCGATCCACGAGCAGAACTTTGAATTACTTCAGATTCAATTTGAAATCGGTGAATTTTTGAATGTTTTGAAAATACCGCGCAATGGAAGTCTTGATTGCACGAAGTACATTAGGAAAAAAATCTGAATACTGTTACATATATATTTTTCATTTTTCAGAACTGGTAATATTTCGAAATTGTAAAGGCTTTCGAAACTTTTAATACTACACGAAATTTTTCACAATACTTACAAGAATTTCCAAAATTTCGGACTTCGAATAATTATCGAAGTGATGCGAAATTCTACAGTGATTGGATTGCTTCGAAACTTGCGAGAGAGAGAGAGAGAGAAAGCATTGAGTACACGTTACTATATACGATGAATAAAATATTATAGAATATTTGTTGAAGCATTTCGCCGGAATTCGGAATTAAAAAGTATTGCAATTTTGGAAATTCGTGGGGTAATGCGATAATAAGGGGAACATTATTGGAATACGCGCGAAAATGTCGGCGTAATTAACCGGATATTAATCGGACTGGCAATAATTTCAGTTAATAAAATGACCGGATAACGTGACACGGAGTCGCAATATTGCAAATATTGAAAGTACGGTAATACGATCGAGCGCGGATGATATGCGAATTAGTAACACTTTACTTAATAGAGGAGTAGATAAAACAACGATTATGTCGTCGTCGTCGAAATGCGTAAGGAAATGTCGAATGACTTTGCCCGGCGGAATCGCCGTTAAGTCGATGATAATTTCGTGCAAAACGATGAAATTGTTAACACGACGTGAAACAAATAGATGACGTACCAATGACTGCAATTTGCTGCACAGCAATAACAGTAAAACTTCGATTAACGCTCGAAATTCGGGACCTCTTTGGATCAGTTATCTGCAGTATGGAACCCCTCAGTAGTGGGGATGAAGCGCAAGTTTTTAACGTAGAGATCTTTCTGAAGAGCTATCGAGAATTTACTGTATTACGATTGTTAGTCACGATTCTACACACTCGCCGGCAGTAACCATTACTTATAATAAATTTCCATTGCGAATTTATTAACAATCTTCTATCCAAACTATTCAATTTGAACTAACAAAAATATTGATGTATTTACCAGCACATAGGTATGCTCCTTACGTCGCGTTAACTTTTATGACACATTTAATATTAATTGTAGAGGCACCATTAGTGTTCTTGCTAATTAGGTTTTCAGTGTTCGTTATCTGTCGACACAAAAATCGTGCAATTGCACTATTTCGTAATACGGCACCATATAAATCCATCATTCAACGTCAAAGATCGCGGTCACTTGAATTCCAGAGTTTGAATTAAGATTTAACAATTAAAAGATTGACCTGAATCGACACACTTACTCTAATCAATCACAAACTTTGAGAGGGATGTATTTAACGTATACCTAACCTCCAAATTCTGGTAGTCACGATAAAAACCATGGACGTTGTCCCGACACTATACAATATCTGCGAATAATTCAGCAAACATAAATTGGTACGTATATTTAAGTAACAACAAAGAATATCGAAAGCAAATTACTCAAAAACTTTTACGTATCTCTACTTCTATATGGGTGATGATTGGTTAAGATGTAGAAGCCTACTACCTACATATCATAATAGTTCCATTGAAATCGGTGACTCGAAGTTGGGGCCTTCTACTTGTCAGTGAAATATCAGAAAAATTCTTTTACATTCGATAGGTATCTTTTCGTAATTGAAGTAAAGAAGTAGTGGATTATTAATTGGTACGCTTATTTAATACGTAGACTCGTTTGGGACGCGGCCCACGGCAGGAGGATGCTGACCCCGAGAGGTCGTAGTCTCGATTATGTCAGTCTTCGATGACGACATCGAACGGCGAACGAAAGGTCCATTGGTCTCTCTCGTCTCTGATTTCGTAGTCTGCCCAGAGAGACACCGACCGTCTCTCCGTTCGTCGCGATTCGTTTTTAGCGAGACCGTATATAGCGTCGCGATCGGTCGTCGGATCATTTAATCGACTCCGCGATCCGGGGTCGCTTTATCATCGCGCAATCATGCGTCCTCTTTTCTTGGGCTTCGACGTTAGCTTGTAAAGTAATAATCATGGAAATATTTCGCTAATCGTCTACGTAAAATTGGATTTTCTAGAGGCCTTTGAAAGTTTTGGACTAGTTTGATCTGTTAAACGATTTTTTTTATTATATTGTAGTTATATCTGTGGACACGTCATTGACTCGTGCACCGTTTAGATCAATTTGATTAGAACTGAAATAATAATTTTCAATCGTTTGTTGTACTGTAAAGATTTATGGATAAATAATTTTGTGTAGATAATTTGTGCGTGTTATTATGCAGACATAAATTAGGATCGTAATGGAAATTTTTTGAGTTCCCGGAGAGTGATGAGAAAGTTCAAATTTTTGGGGAATGATAAAGCTGGAAAATATTTTATATTTGAAAGTTTTCCGTTTTCACTCGGAAATTAGTTGCTCGTATTGTACGTAGGTTTTTTTAAAACGAGACAACAAATGAACACTAAAATATGTATATAAAAACAAGATATATTATTGCAGTATTTGTAATTGGAGAGATAAATAAATATTAAAATGTACTGCAAGAGAGACAACAAATGTAATTATTGTTTTTTTTGTTCACGGATAACTTCAAAGCACGTACGAATGTTTATTATCCGTTAAAGGAATCGTTAACGAATGTTTCAGAATGTTGTATTTATTTCTCGATTTGTAAATACGATCAAATATTGAACAAACACCGGTTTAATTACTGATTAATACCACAGTACCATAATGCATCGAAGTAAACATCAATAAAACGTGTGAACAATGGAATTGCATGGAAAAGGAAAATTATTATACAGAATCACGTACTAAACCTAAACGAGGAACTTTTCCTGCCGTATCATCGCACACAAAGTTCAAAAAGAGGGAAACATTTTATAAATGTGCTAAAATACTGCTCAGAATCACGTACAGATAATAAACAAATATATAAAAAAAAAGTAATGAAACAAACTACTTAAAAAGTTGTCAGATACTACAATTTTTATTCAGTGGATGCAAACATGATGCAAAAGTGGACGCAAGTTAATAAATAACTGAATTAAGAATCGGGATTATTAGCTCTATTTCTTTCGAGATCATAGAATATTTTTTTAAGTTTTCTACAGATAAGACAAGACAAAAAAACTGTTCATAAGCCTTAAATTTTCATTAAAAGAATAAAATTGCTGCAAAAAATATTTTTTATCGGGAGAAAGATGGTTAAAGAAGGTTACTAACGAATTTTGCCGAAAGAGAAAATTCCCAGTTCCGTTGAAACTCGGAAAATCCACTTTCGATGTACCGGGAAGGTCAAACAGACTGTAACAGAATTAATTGCTTTACTTGGAATTATAAAGTCAATGTGTTCCTCTATCTAGGAAAAAATCAAACGAACAGAAAAAACAGGAGCTACTAACGACAAAATTGTCGCTCTCGCAAATTTCGTTGCGAAAAAAGGGATTAAGCAAATAGTCTGATTAAAATTACAAAAAATCGTTTTAGATCTAAAATTCGGGTTTGTGGAAATATTTACATAAAAATGTTAACGAAGACTACGTAAATGTTTACTTCCTGAAATTAGCTGTACCATGAAAATGGTATCACTTATAATCCATTTCAGACTGTGAATTTTATGCAAATTCGTTTGTCGTATAGACTAATTTGCAAAACCAAAGAATCGAGTAATATTCTGTTTCCGTTATTAAGGATTTCAGGTAGAAATTATGTTCTGCGCATCCGTGAATGTCACGAACGCATAAAATCCGTAGTATAGTTATCACTACAAAAATAAACAGGGAAACAGCATACACTTCTTTCTTAATGAGCTTATATAATTATACATATTGATCTTGTGTTCTTAACCTTCCAATCCATAGGAGTATGTAACACTAAATTAGTCTACAAAGCAATGAATATTCATAAACATCCACCCCTAATAATACCAAATACACAGGAACAAAATTACCCTACTAATAATACTACACTTTGTTTCACGAAAAATACAAATTAACTTTAGTCTCCCGTTGTACACGTAAAGAGTTCTTATTTACCTACAGACCCTAGGAAAAGTTTCGAAAAGCTGTCTAGAACTGTGCCCGAAACAATCAGGTGAAAAATGTCAATGCCACGACCGGCACTGGTAGCGGTCCAAGAGGAGCGGGTGCCTCGTATAAAAAGTATCAAAAGAAACACCATCTGTGTCACACAAGAAAATATTTCGTGATTTCGTACAGAATCACAAAACTCGGAAGATGTGTTGTCGTCAACAATACACTTACGAATAATTCTCTGTGGTCACCTAATTCACGCCTAATTCATTTTTCCCTAGAGTGTCAATCATTGTTTCCCCTACATCTCACATTGACAACAGCTAGATATCTCAGAACAGGAAACGTCTCGTGTTTCTTACAGTGTACAAAATATTTGTTTTTATATATATTACTAGACTGCGGATATTATGAATTTATACCCTACAGAATTCTGAGAAGTACAGAAAACATAAATCCCTACATTACCTCCGATGTTCTCGAAACACTTTAAAAAACGTCATTTCGCGTAAATGTCCACAGACGACCTAAATATGTATTAAATTATTAGAATATCACTGGAAGAGGTATGGACTCACGAAATCATGGTAAAATCACGGTCCCGTGACAAACTTCCTCCCGATTCGAATTCAACGTCCTCAAAAACAAATCCAGATTCACTTTTTTCTTACACTCTCAGCATTCACGTATAATCATTTTATTTACACTCGTCCATCGGGCGAACCGCTACTTACTTCCTAACCTTCAAAAACCGATTCGATCAAGACCCCCTCTAGTACCCACCGCTCTCCCTTCCCAGGTCCTGCATTGACGGTAGTCGGACAACAGTTCGAAAACGTTCTAGGAAAAAGAGACTGTATCCGTGGTTTTTTGCACTCGCGAGCAATAACTGTCAAAATTCCGCGCGGGCTCGAGTGTGTTTTCACGTGGTCGGTCGACAAACGGCGGGGGGGGGGGGTGGGGGGAGGGGACCTTGGACTTTACCGCGGGGACAAGGGCGACGGGGACCCGGCACGGTCGGTTGTGGTGGATACGGCTCTCTCACCTGCGACCGGATGTCCTTCATCCTGTTACGACGACGTCCGTCACAGCCGGTCTCGGTGCTGCTGGGTCGGTTGGGTCTACTGCACACGAAGGAGCGAGCCCGTGAACGCGTCCGCGACTGAGTGCTCCTACGAAATGACTAAATAGGTGAGGCCGGGGCTGGCGGGAGCGTAGCCGCGACCGGGCCGAGTCGAGCGGAGTCGAGTCGAGTCGAACCGGTGGCGTCGGATATGCGTTCCTGAATCGTGTTGCGTTGTGCCTTGCTACCGGGTCGTTTCGGAGACGGAATCATCGTGAGTCATCGGAATCATCGGAACGGGAACATGACGAGGGTTTGTTTGGTAACCAGGAATCTTTGGAACGGGAACAGAACGAGGGTTTGTTTGATAACCATTCGACTCGGTTGTGGTGGCGATGGGGATGTTATTTAGGTGATGGATGAAGGTTTTGTTAGTACGTGGGTTGTTGCTTTTCGTCACTTATGGTTGAAGTGGGGGTAGGTTATGTGGATGGTACGGGGCGGATTGTTCGTAACCGGGTATTCGGGTGCCCATTTGGGATTTTGAGCTCGAAGTTTTTTATGATCTCGATGAAGTATCTTTAAATCCCTTCAGATCTTTGTTATTTAACTCATTTCTGACCGATTTGTGTATTTACAGTTGAAAAATATTTTTGGGAATATAAAAAAGATCGACTTCAAAGTTTATAACAGCCTTGTTTTATAACTGGGGTATTCGGGTATTCACATAGGAATAAATTATAAGTGACGTATAATTTAAGAATGAAACTATAACAAGGAGTTGTAAAATGCAAATAAATCAATAAAAAATACATAATTATTAATAAATAGAAAAAATTTTTTAATTCTTCGGTGAACCATATCTGAACCGTAATTGCAGATGCACGCAGTGGATTTCCAAACTCGATTTTCTCAAAAACTAAACTTCGGATCAAAAAAGTTTATGCTATATTTTTTTCTTATTACTTCGTGCCCCCTTGTGCATGTTACTCGACCGCACTCTGCATATGGTATATTTTATAATTACATACCTCGAAAATTTTGCCACTCATAATTCGTCCCTTTAATTGCATTACACTAATACACAATAATAAACTTTTCTTAATATTTGTCAATGTTAAATACTCGAAAATATAGTAAATAAAACAGCAGACAAAAGAAATATAATATTCAACTTAGAAATACCCAAGCACGTCCGCCCTGCTCGAAGTTTCGTACAAAACTGAACGTTTGTAGCAACTAGGTTGCTAAATTCCTTTCTTCAAATGGAAAGAGAAAGTTAAAATCGTTTAGGGTTAGAGGGTTTTAAATAACGGTCGTTGGTGGGCGCTCGGGTATATACCTGAGTATTTACCCTGCCCATGAAACAGTCTGCAACTTTTCGGTTACGAAGCTAGGGTTAAATGAAGATTTTCGGCGAAATTTGTAATTTCAGAGAACTGGAATGAGATGAAACGGTGTCACCTTGATTGTTATGGATGGACCGCGAATTTTATGCGTTCATCGCAAGGGCGAATGTGCTTCAAAATGCAGTTAAATTGTGTAGAGTAGTCTAAGTTTCACTTTATTTCAGACCTAGGAGAATCTTTGATAGCGGAAACAAACTGACATAATTTTAGTTCAGTAAATTAACATATAGATATCTGAATTTGCATAAAGATACGCAGTCTATGGTTATGAGTCTTTTATGCAGGATTATATCATTCACAGCAGGGTTTCAATATGGCCTGCATTGGCAACCGTAGATTAGAAGTGAAGGTCCAGTACGGCCGCCATTGATAATTGTATATCTATTCAAACACGATCAAAACTTATGAATCGTAAAATTTGTATTTATCGAAACTCTTTACTAAAAAATTGTCATACAATATTGTCAAATACAGTATGTCCCTGAATGTCCTATATTTATTATATGCAGATTATGATCTCAAAAAAGAATGGATAATTGTTATACATTGTTCGATTTGTTTTCTTGAGTAAGGTTGCTCGTATGGACCGAAATGGAGTAAATCGCTGTTAATACCCAAATTTTATCTGTTCATATATTTTAGAGCGGTCTGTACAATATAATTTAAATAAATACTGCCTGGTAATTATCATTAATTTCGTTTCTCATCATTTATGGAATAATTGTCGCATTTAAACTCGATTAGGACAGGTGCCTACGCGTTTCGCTTTTTTATTATTCGTGAAATATTTAAATTTCATTCAAATGTACACCGGTTAATTCCCGGGGATGTAATAATTTCTCTTCCCGTGTTTTTCTCTTCCACCGCAATACTGTTACCCCGTCATTATCATTAAAATATCACCCTATCACTCGTAACTCTTTGGTATACAAAATGAGGAACTGGACTTTAAATCAGTTTTCGTTAGTTTAATACGTTATTCAGCGTTTAAAATTCATTTTAATCCGCTCACAGATTCCACTTGAATTATCCCCTCGCTAAAGCACTTAAACGCTGCACAATCGGACCTGACTCTTAAACTTCACTGGACTCTTTCATCGGTTTAATTCAAACAGGCGTCGACGGACTCTCGAACTTCAATTTCACTTTTCCATGGTTAAACAGATACTCCTTTAGAAGTCTTGTTAATTAAAAAAAGTTTCCTCTCCATTGACAGACTTCTATGAAACATCACTAGGTTTTGTATGATCATTATAATTCACCTGTATACATATAGATGGTTACAATATAATACAGTTGACAATCAATTCACAAAATTTGAAATAAAATTTCGAAATCAAATAATATGAAATACGGCTTATTCACAAAGACGTCCAATAGAGATTTGAATTCGTTGAGTCCATGAGCTTTGGGGATAGACATAATGTTCTAATTCTCTTTGTAACAAAAACAATTAGAAACAGATATGTGTTTAATGTAGGATCTGTAAAATATACAATCTCGATATACGTACTAAAATTAAGATTCCAAAACTGAAGAAACCAATGAAACAGAATCTTTTCGAAAGATTTAAGACTCTGTAAAAGAATCTACTTCCGTATATCATACTTTTACTTACCCCTAGAAGACATTACAGGGGTACTTGAATACCCCACTTAACTTTAAAAGCTGTAACTATTCTAATGTCTTTAGGTTGGTAGATCTGTGCGTTATAATAATAATAAAAAAAAACAAATAATATTATAATGCAACTATTATAATAATAAAGTAATTTTTTCAAAAATAAATTTTCGCGTTGAAACGAAGTATGCTAGGCTTAAGTTATCGTCACTAATAACTACCATTTAGGTCCTGCGACGTTAAATACACAGAAAAACAAAATGTATAACGGTAATTTTCAAACGTGTACACGGAAATAAGAATATAACAACACTGAATCAGGATTTACAAACGGAAGCTCGAAGGACGCACGATAAACGAGAATAACGTCGTTTAAAGCTGGGCTGCATATAAAAAGCTTCTGTGGCAATCTGACGAATAATCAACCGAGTCGTCATCGATCAACCGAGAAAATCCACGACGGCGGAGGCGTCTTCCCTGCTCGCGTAGTGATTCATGGCGTCTAATTAATCGCGGGGCGACACGACTGCGAGAATATTCGCGTCGTCGGAGAAACGGAGATGATATAAGGGGCGGGGGGACGCAGTGACGCGTCACCTGTACTGATATACTACACGATGGCAATATAGAAATACCGCGATAAGTGACGTAATATTTTTCCTAGCGCGGAAAGTCCCACCGACGCGTCACGGGGACATATAGATCGGCCTTCTGCGCGATTTGACTCGGATAAATTATTTCTTTTCGACGAAATCGTCGCCACGCGCCATTGGGACCGGTCTAATACACCGACAATATGGAATCCATGGCCTGTTTCCCGAAAATCATCGAGCGTTACGGTCGAAAGGAGCCAGGTTAATTAATCAGAGAGAACACGGGAATGAAAATGGCCCCGGGGATGTTTAACTACATAATACCGATGATGCTTCATTCGTGTGTAGTACGCGAAATAAAATCGAACGAAACGTTAGTCCATTTGGTTCACGCGCGGAGATATAAAATTAATCAATGTTGCGTTTCGATAGAGTGAAATATCGGAATTGCATAAATACGAAACAGGATTTGTAATTAATGTATGCAGGTTGCTGGAATCGGGAAATGGAATAAATTAAGAATGCAGTTTATAATTTATTCTTCGCGCGCAATCGGAATATAAGAAGATTATATGAAATGTAAAATAGAATGCGATTATATTAATGGATAAATCCTTCTTCGTTTATAAGTATGTAATGTTATTTGTACATATTTGCTGTGTTTTTTTCTTCTTCTAATTATTATGCGACTGATTTGCATTCGTTGTTGGTAAATAGTGAGGTATACATGTAACAAGAAGAATATATGGGAAACTAGTTTGTTTGGAATATACGAGAATGTTTTGTTGATTAATAAGTGATTAATGGAGTGCAATTTGAGGTTACTCGTTTTTTGTTTGATGGAAACGAGAGGAATGCGGGCGAGAGTGCTTCGACTCCGTGATTTCCTTCGATGGCTGCTCCACGGGGAAGTGTAGATAAAGAGAGGAAAAGCGAGCCAGAAAGTTCGTTTCGCGTGACCCGTTAATATGGTAATCTTACGAGCAAAAATCTTATTTTATTGGCGGACCCGAGTGGAACGTTTTGTCGCTGGGGAAAAAAAACGTAAACGATTATTGCGAGAAGATAAAAACAAGGGAGGAATAAGGCTCATGGGTTTCCAACCCTTCCGCTCTGCTTCGTTCTTTCCCAGTTGTACAATAAAAAATACGAATTTTTAAAGCGACAAATTTCTAATAAAATATTTTTGTCATTGAAAACTCATCCCTTCTTAATACTTTGATAAATTAATTACTACATAGACCGGCGGATGTTTATGCATATTATTCTTTGATTTGCAACACAGTAAAATATAGATTCTAATAAAATCTAATAGTACTGACCTGTTATTATTAACATACCACAACCCTTAGTACAGGAAACAAACTGCTGTCCAATTTTGTTTTTTATATATCAGTAACGTAAATTAAAAATTTCTGTAAATATCCGCTGTCTATTAATTATTATTCAGTATATTCATATACTTATTACTATTTTATGTACATTTTTGAAATATTGTCTTGAGTAGATCACTTTTACCATATAAACATAATATTAAGAAAATGATATATTGCATCTGTTTGTGGAACAAGAAATCAATGGATTGAAAAGTAATATATAAATAAAGTAATAAGTTTCTCGGTTCGAAAAAATATGACCTCGGGAAACTGGAGGATGAGTTTATTTTTTTCTCCTCAATTTTTTCGAAGCGTTTCTTGCGAATACGGTTCACGGAACAGCGCGTACATTTTAACGTGAATGGAAGAGCGAATCATTCTTCGTAGCTCTCTCGCGTGGGTTTGTAGTCGTCATCGGCTCGCAATTCGGCGATCGTGATCATCAACATCGAATTCGCTTGAATCTCAAAGGAGAGTCTCGATCATTGGAAAAGCATCCTCGAATGTCTGCTTCCAGTGATCGGTTCCGAAAATACTTCGAACCTATTGCAACTCCCATATTTTGTCTCCCATAGATACCTACTTACCGCGGCTATATCTTGCATAAACAACGCAAAATCCCGTCAAACACCATTTCTCGCTAAATTTACATTGTAAATGAAAACACCTGCTCAGTTTAGAAGTATGTGTAAACAAAAATTGATAAACAATGGCTCAAGGAAACATATTAGATCAACTCAGGTCCAAGAAAATCAGATCGTACCAATTTAGGAATCAGAACGTCCTAGGACAAAGAAATTCAAGTTTTCTCAATCTCACGGATCTAAATTGGACTAATCTAGAACTAGGAGATTCAAATTAGGTTAACTGAAGACCATGAGATTTGAATTGGAGTAACCTGGGACCACGGACCAACCTGGAGGCAACCTAGGATAGAAGGATTTGAATTGGACATTCCTCGGTCTAGAGAGATTGAATTAGATCGTCCCAGGACATATTTTTCTAGAAAGACTTCAATTAGACATTCTGAGGACTGTGTTATTCCAATTGGACCTTCTCAGGACTGAGAGAGTCGAATTGGATGTTCCCAAGACTAAAATACACCAATCAGATCTTTTCAGAATTGGGGGACTCCAATTAGATCTTTCCAGAGCTAAGATACTGGAATAGAACCTCTAGAACCCATTGATTCAGGTCTGAGACCTCCTGAACCTAGGAGCCCAAGCCAGCCCAGATAGCACATGACGCCTAATGACGCCTTGAAAACGGCTTAAAGGCTCCTTGGACGTAAAATAGCCGTCTTCAAGTTCATGTGCTATCTTTCAGAATTCCGTGGGCCCAGTGTTTCTCAGGTCTGTATCCATGGGTCCAAGAGATTTTCATCTGGATTTCATCATCTGGGCTCGGATTTCAGTACTCTGGCTTTAGAAAGGTCTGACAGGAGGCCATTTGAGCCCTGTAAAGGACCAATTTGGGACTGTCAGCTTTCGGAGGACCAATTCAAGTTTTAGCGGCAATCTGTAGACTGGAAAATGTGAAAAGGAAAGAAGAGGGAGCGTTTCGTCCTGGGCCTGCTAGTGGACTCGTCAGTAAGGCTCTCTAGCAGACCCTGCCTTAGACGCGGGGATATACGATGGTCGGTTAAGAACGTATATATACGAACGAGGAAGGCTTCAGGTAGTTGCGGGAAAGGTGTCAACTCGGTAGACCTCTGATGGCGAATGTAGGAGTTAGTGCCGCCACAAAGTCTTCCCGTTCTATGATGGTCTGATGTTGTTCTCTCGGTACTAGGAAGGTCTGATTCAAGTTCCTGGCTTGGGAAGGTGCAACTCGAGTCTCGGTCCTGGAAAAACCCAATGTTGTTGCTGACAGTCTATATGTCTCTCGGTCTACCATGCGTCTGAATCGACTCACCTCTTTTGATTCCCTGCAGTCTGGAGAACTTTAAGTCCTCTCCACTTCCCAGGTTCTTCGAAATCTTATACCGTTAACAGACCATTCACAAACGTTGTTCACTCCTATCTCTCTTTATTACTAAACACCCACTAATTTCATTCTTACAAAACCCAAAACGACTACTTAATAAATAACGTTGTACAAAGAAACTCAACCATATACTTCCTTTATCACATATCTAATCCTAAATACGAAGATTTATAAAAAAAAAATATCCTACTAACATTAACGATCAATCGTCGAACCATAAATGCGTCCCTCCGATCGTTTGTTGATGCGAAAATTGTGGTTCAGTTGCAATTTTTCACGGTGGTTCGATTGCAATTTTTAACCGTGATTTGGGTGCAATTTTTAACCGTGGAGAGTTTCCTGGTTGCGACACAAAGAAGGCCGCTTAGGCGGATAGCTCGACGCGGTAGAATCGACGGGAATAAAGCCCGCGGAGGGAGGACGCGGGTGCCATTTGACTGCCGGCCAAACCAGGACCGGCGACTTAGTTTCTTTTTAGACCGTAAGGCTTAGCCGGTTGCATCGTTATTGCGCCTATTAATCCCGGGCGTCGGTCTACGCGCCACGCGATACGAGAACGCGACCGAAACCTGGCGGAAGGGTTGCTCGCGTTTCCGGCGAATCTGGATGAACCTGACGGCGCGAATACGTGCACGCGGAAGAAGTTCCTGGTGCGATGCCAGGCTCACCCCTCCGAGAATCTTAACTGGACCGGTTAAAATAATTATTCCGTAGATCAGGAACACGTTCGTGTTAGGGTTGCTTACGTTTTCGGGAACGGGACTGTCTCTTTGTTTAATCGTTGATAACACTGCGAGATTTTAAGGTTATGTACACCGACGAGCAAACTCGGCTTCCACTAGGGGAAAAAATAACGTAGAGAAAGGGCCTCCTACCACTTGGTATTGGGAATTATTGAAATTTATACCAAATTAAGATTTATTTCAGTAGTTGAAATAAATTTATCAAGTGGTGGGAGGCCTTTCCCCTTCGCCACTTTTTCCCCTAGTGGAAGCCGAGTTTGCTCGCGAGGGTTCCCTCATGATGTTCCCTAATAAATAGTTTACAATCGTTACAAAATGACAACCGAATAGCTTTCTCTAAACAAGAGATTAATGATCGACCGAACATTCGTATAACAATGAAGTCTATAATATAAATTATCTAGGATCAAAGGGAGAAGGGGTTGGGCGGCCGCGACCGAGGTGGCAACATTGAAATAATTATGTGGATTAGCGCAGACGGCTAACAACACGATATCCGAATCATATTTACTACCCGTTAAATTATGTTATACCTATCATATATATCACATTGAATGCTGTTACTGCGTCTGTATCGCCAAAACTGGATTTAACAGCGGCGGTCTTTAAAATCGTCCCCGGGAAATGTAATTTGCGCAGCGCGTCTGTCCGGGTTAACTGGGCTTCGGTTTAAGCGAATTATTTGTAACGCACGAGTTTTTATTCGAAGCGGTTTCATTGGCCGTTACGTTTAAATAGATATGTGATATTTGGTGGACGCGTTCGGATCATTGGTGTTTAAGGGGTGGGGGAGGGGGGATGAGATTGTCGTGCGATTTAATGGCCGACAATCGGAAGTGATCCTTGTTTGCGTAGTAAGCGAAATTGGCGAGCGATATGCAGGGGGAAATAAAGTGAACATTGGGAACGTTGCGTTCGAAAAAAATTCGCGATGACGTTAAAAATACGCCTGCGTGTAGGCCATCGTACCGCGTGGCTGACGCGAGTTATATGGGTCGTCGTTCCGCAGGCGTTGGGAAAATGGTGAAACAGTTCCGAAAGAATTTCTTAATTACTTTCAGACTTAAAAAGTATATTTTCTGTAAAAAATGTCAGCTTAAAAGCTGCGAAGGTAGGCTATGGGTCACGTTATGCTTGTTACATTATGTATATTAGTGTCATTATTTTTTTTTACCTCGATCATGTAATTACGAATAAAAGTGAAATTAATAAAGTAAATAGTTTTTTTTTTATTATTGTTTTATGATCCTGGAAGAATGCTTTTGATGGGTTTGAAACGAGAATTGAACAATAATTGAATGACAAATGATCTATGAAAGTACTAAATGTGGTGCATAATTTTATGAAAAATCATTGATCCGAAGAGAAATATTCAAAGGAAACAATTTTTCAATAATTTCCGATTCTACGTTGAAGCAGAAATAAAGAATTTAACCACAACAAAAAATTACAAATAAAGTCAACTTTTCGTATCCCTCGTTTCCATTTTTTGAGAATTCAGTTTATTTCCCCCTAAAAAAAGTAATTCCTCGTTCAATTTCACCGGAAACATTTCTCTAAAACGGTGTTTACATTTACACGGGGTAAAAAGTCAGGCAAACAATGCAATAAATATCATTTAATCCGGAAAAATTAAAACGTGCCGGTGTAATGTTTCACATGGTGAAAATTTCCAGGATGTGTAAAACGGATGACATAGAGGCAAAGGTAAATACCGTAATAATTATCAACAAAAGCATCCCGACGGTATCGATAAGACGTCAAAAATGTTTCTCAGTTAACAAATCGTAACGAAGAAGAAATCCGATCGTCGAGAATCTCGAGACTTTAAATTTTAAATCGAACCGGAGCACGTGAAGACGGAGTGATCGTGAAATGCAATGAGTAAGGGGTTTATAGGTTAATCAGTCTATTAGCTTCGGTTGTTTGATTTTCCGTCTCGTTCGTTCCTCATCGATTCGTCTAACTTTCCTCTCCGAGGATCGACGAAGAAACGTATTTCGTCTTGTTTCTGTGTCATCGTTCATCCTAACAATTGTAATAATAATTACAATGTCGATTCGGTAAACCAGAATTTGATTAAATGTTACTCGAGCACTGAACCAACCAAAGAATACTATTGTATTTATAATAAAACGCCGCAATACATCACAGCGTCTGGCAGTTTTGTTACCAGTGTGTCCGAGTCGAAAATTTATCTTCTATTTTTCACCGTAAAATAAACAACGGGTCAGTTGGCAGCATGAGTCGACTAGCGATCTTCAGCCGAGAGAATAGTACGTGGCATTCCTAACATTATTTGCATCTCCTATCTTCACCACTTTATAATCTCGCTATTCCGGGCCACCGAGATGTCCCCTGTAAAATCCGACAATTTCCGTATCTTCCTCAAACAATCGACTCACAGCCCGGAACAAACATAACCGTTGCTACTGAAAGCCACCTACCCTACCAGTTTCTACGGGGTAACGAAAGAACAATTTACAAAACTATAATTTCTTTAAAATATCTCAAGAGGAGTTATTGATCAAAAGTTATAAATAAGCCAACATTATACATAATATGAATTATTACATATAACTGTGATGAAAGTAAAAAGGGTGCCAAATGGCAACGAATGAAACACGGCATTAGACAAAAAAACAAGAAAATATTTCTTTGGTAATTTTGAAATAATTTGGGAATGAAAGGGTTAAAATAGAAACGGAAAATCGTTTGAGTGAAATATTAAGTTAAAAGGATTAAAGTTCCAAGATATTCATAACGACGTTCGCCTAAAGCCACGATCAGAGCCGTTCCTGGCGGGGGTGCAGAAGGTGCCAAATTCAGGGACGGTTGCAGATCGTTTATTATATGTAAAACTTGGACTAGTAAGAATAATAATCAAAAGTTTTCCGATGCTTATGATTATTTTAGACCGACAGAATTTAATCAAATTAATTGCATATGTAAGCTTTGTAACAGTACTCGTATACTAGAAGGAACTGTCTTTATGAAAAGCCTAAAATAGCATATGACATTTACCCACATTTAGCGGATTAAATTCCTGTAAGTAATTAATAGTCGCTATTTATCAACAATAACAGCAGTATTACAAACATTATATATTCGTGTCGTACTTATATGTGGAATAAAATATTCATTGTAAATAAAACCATTCATTTTTTAAGGATCTATTTAAAATGAATATTTTATTATTATATTACTAATTGGATAATATTAAATTAATAAGGGCGACGATACTGTTTTTGCACCTGGGTGGCCAACAACCCAGAAAGGGCCCTGGTCGCGGCGACATGGGTTGGACAAGAAGTGCTCGCGTCTCCAGTGGTACCTATTTCAATTTCCCTCCTGGATCACAGGAGGTTAATGGTCCAAGTAATAATTCCCGATCCGGCCGGGCGTTGATTAATCACGATTACGCGACGTTAATTTGCCGCTGTGCAGCGATTTTCCGGGCTCGCTCGGCGTGTACGACGCACGTGAACCAAGCCTTTGCATTCGTGACCACGTTCTCGATCCACGTGCACTGGTTGTTGATCACGTGTGAATGTGAAAACAGCCCCGATTGTTCGTTAGCCCGGCTGATTCAGCTCGATAACATCGAGAAACTGTGTCAGGCTGCGTATCACGACGTTTCTGAGATTGTGAAATTTATTTTTGGAAGATTATATGTAGGTATATTTAATTTGAGCGATTGTATATATTATTTTGGAGGTTATATATGTATACCACACCTTCGACATGGCGTTCTATACACAGTGATTCCCATTTGCATTTGAAGGGAATTATACGATAGGTTAAACAGATTTGTATTGGACGTGGAATGAAAAATTAAACATTCAGTTACATTGAAATGAACACCTACAACTCTTCGATCGTTACCAGTCACTAGTCTCCAATTGGTATTTTTCGTTTCGATAAATTGTACATACAGGTCGTGTAATATCTTACGATTGTAATTTTAAACGGAGAAATCATTACCTTCGCGTGGTAGATTCATTCTCCAGTTGGTGCGCCAAATTCATTCGACGAAATTTTGCTTGCAGATTATAAAACACCCTGTATAGATTATGTCGATGCACACGCGTATTTCTCGTATTTGTCCCCGAAATTTATATCAAAGTCCTCTGTATTCCATTACATATCTGTACTCATTTTGCTTCGACAATTACATTCGTATGTTATGAATCACACGGTACGAATATTTCCGTCGAAGTTCCATTGTTTATATTCCAGAAAGTTCATTTTTATATATCGACGTGTAAACTTGCCACTGGGAACTTCACGAATCCAACAATAGGATCCCACTCGTGGTTGAGAATCGAATTCGAGCGTATCCTATAAAGCGTCGCGATACCGCTAAAAATACACCCGGGCTTCTACCTGTCTATCGAGCCTGTTCTGTGATTGATTTCTGTTGAATTTATCGCGAAAAACAACGATATTAGATCAACATTCTACATACACAGCGGTGCGGTGTCTCTTGACCTCAGATTAAATCAACGGTAGTTGAGTCCGCTGGAACTGACCTTCGGGTCATTGGTACGATACGAGTGGAACACGTGTAACGCATTTTTACAGTGTCATACTTATCGTTTTTTTTTTTGCAGTTTTCTTTTTGTTGAGCTCCATTATCGGAGAATATCGCGGGAATCCGTTGGTGACGTAGCACCGTGAGGGACTCAGTTCGTCATTTTAATCGCGTCATTTCAACTACACCCCACGGTAATATAAACGCAACGTGAAATTGTTAATTATGAAATTATTCTCGTAAAAACTTGTGTTTCTCTTTTATTATATAGTTATGCATTATATTTATGTGACTTTTTATAGTAAAAAGTCCCTAGATCGCTACGAAGACTGAGACCTTCCAGTTCTTTCGACTTTGGTCATTACAAAATGGCGGCCGATTCTATTCCCAACATGGCGGATATACTAGAAAGTGTATGGATAAACTGTCTACGTCCTCTGTACAATCAGATGCAACTTTATCTGTGGAGATTTTCCATACATCTAATATAAGTAATGACACAATTTTTCTCGTATGTCACGGTATTGACATTTCACTTTGATAAACACTGCAGATATGCCGCCGCCATAGTATTTTGCAACATAAACGGTTTGAAATACTGTGAGAATATCCGTCATTTTCTGCCTGGTTCAGTTTTCAATACGGGATACTGAAAATTCCCGTCGGTTTTTCAACATTTCTACCAACAACAAGAATCATTGATAAATCATGATAATTGCATGTCACAGATTCCATGTCCATCGTCTAGCGAGGTATCCAAACAACCGTTATCTCAACCAGACTGTCTACTATTATAAATAAATAAATAAAATGTTGCAGATGTCAGACGTGTGATAAAATTTCTCGTAAACCCAGACATGAAAAATATTTTCCTCTCGTAGAATAACCGTACCTATACTGCAAAACATCGAAGTAAATCGGCCAGAAGAGAACTGCAATTTAGCAGAACGCTGAATAAATAAAAACATGTTTGTCCAATATTTTCCCGGAGGCTGGATTCCTATTCCAAAGCCAATCAACTGTATCAAGGGTCTTCGCAGAATTTCATCGCTATTCCCTTCTGACGGCGACTGTTGTTCGCTAGCCTCAACGGAAACCTAGTGTAACGACTCGAGACTCGCGGAAAATCGAGTTTGCGAGCAAACTAAATAGAAGACTCCTCCTCCCCGAGGATGATTTCCATCGTTGCGGACCATGTCCTAGTCCAACTGATAGAACGATCCGAAAAACCGATTGTGGGATCGATTGGGAGACATCGATTCGTTATTTTCGATGGTATTGCGGTGACGTGGTGCCAGAGGCGAGGAACCTCGTGGTAGGGAACTGGAACCAGTTGTTCTAATCTCTTTCGATTGGCATATCGCGAGTTCAACCGCGGTAGTAGTACGCTCGATGTCAGCGTGAACGTTCGACGTTTCCTCCCAGGCCATCACCTTTTCCTTCGCTCCATTCCGTCCCTTTGTTTCCATCTTTTGGTTGTACACTTTTCTCCAAATTCCAACGATCCTTCCTTAATCCACGATTTCCCTCCGTTGATTGGAGCTCACGTTTCACGAACGAACGAGAAGCTCGAGAAGCAAGGACAGTTTCGTAGACAGAATTGATTGTCTCGCGAAGAAAGGTCCTTTTGTTGCTTGCAATATTTCTCGGCGGTTTAAGCACGGTATCCAGGACATGGGCATCGTTCGGAAGATGCGGAGGAACATTTGTGTGCAGTGATTTAACGTGACGCGATCCGTGAAAGATTTCGACGACGATTGGAAGCTTGCGGAGGAATCAGTGAGGTAAGAAGCTTTGCAATTATTTATTGTCGACTGTTAAATAGATAGAGGAATTTTATTACGGTCATTTGGTGTCGATTGGAAGCTTGCGGAGGAATCAGTGAGGTAAGAAGCTTTGCAATTATTTATTGTCGACTGTGAATTTTATTACGATCATTTGGTTTTAGTTCTCTCCAATTGGATCAGTCGATGTTTAAGCGTTTTTAACGCGATGTTTAAGGCGATGTTAAGCGATTTTTAACGCGATACCCCGCAGCAATAAGCACACATCCAATATGGCCGCCAATAGTAACCATACACACTTGTCCTGAATTCCAAGTTAAAACTGAAATTCCGTTCTAATTTTAAAATATTTGTATTTTGCATTTATTTCGTTTCCTCCATCGGCATTAAAGCATTATGCTACTTAGTGTCTATTTACCACAGATCACAAGTGGACCGTGGATATTCATCCAAATTCACGTTGTTATAAACTAATCTTCAAAGAAAAACAATTAAAAGCTCATCATTTTTACCTATTTAACTCTTCATCGATTAAAAATATAAAATAAAATCTCCATTTATTTCTGTGAAAATATTACTCCATCGTGTTTAGCGCATTACGTGCCAATCTAACGTCAAATTTTTCCGATAAAATCTACTTCGCTGGACGAACGTTGACGATAAATATCTACCAATTCCAGCGTTTATTACACAAAAACGTTCTCTGCTTTACACAACTTTACTAGTCTACTTTCTTCTCTCTTTTTTTGGAGGGAAAACGAGCACACCGTGCCAGGCCGCGGAAAGCTTCGGGCATGGCGACGGAACGAAACAGAATAAATTGCGGTTTGATTGAACGCGAAAGCGGACGTCGCTGAAAGAAATTTTCAAATTGCCCTTGGTTTCCACGTTGAATGAAAACTAAATTAGTTCAGCGGAGCGCCACGCCGGCGAGTCGACTTTCTTAATAGAAATGCATGCGGGGAGGTTAAGGAACACGAACTTTTCCACGAGTCTTATCGAGTGCTTTTTTTTAATCGGGGACCTCGTGTACGGCATTCCGTGCCGAGCTTGTCACTTCGGGGTCAGAAAAATATCCCGGCGTCGTCGGAAGGTTACCGACGCCGGACGACGCCGATTTTTATTTCGTCGCGAGCTCGTTCCTCGCCCGTTTCTGCTCCACCACCTTCCGCGGAGGGTAGTCCTGAACTAATCGATCTTCAAACACCATCGATCTGTGTATTTTACATTCCGAAATTAAAAGAAAATAGCTTTTGCCGACGTTTTATCAGTTGGAGTTCATTTAATCTTACGTTATGGTTTGTACAATTTGATTCTTTGAGGCTAACCTATCCGCGCCATATTGGTTTTGTGGCCACTGTTGGCACCAGGCGCCATTTTGAATTCCGTAATGTTTAGTCGCGATTCAGTGGAAGTTAATTTATTAAATTCTCAGAAATTGCAGAGAACATAAGGTCACAGCGGAAAGTAATTTGTATAGGAGGTATAAATTCGCGTGTAATAAATTTGTTGGTTGTGTAAATGTTGGAATTGTATATCAATTTATTCAATTCGGTATGTAGTTGTGCATTTAAGTTATAGTCCACGAGGTCTTATTCTATAACTTCGAGTCACCTGAAGATCTGGATCAATGTAAAATATGTTCTAAAATTGTTTATAACAGAGTACAGAAACCCTTTATCACGTACAAGAAATTAGCCAAGAGTATTTGACTGAAGAATGTTTATAATTATGTATTGTATGACATTCAGAATCGTAATCTTTTAATACTTTTAATCGTTAATAATTCTGATATAGAACAGTAGACAAACAATCTTGGAGGCCATATTGAGTTCTTGCTATGAAGTTACGCATCTTGTTAGAAAGAAATGACTCCAACGATCAGGCTTATCAGATCTTCCATGGTAATTTTGAGCTACAGAATATGCTTGGTTAAATTTTTCAGCATTTTCAACAAGATTCATACCAACACATTCAGTAATGTTCTTACTTTCTTAACCCTCCGTGACCCCCTTTATTAGTGCTTCAGTCACCCCACATTTATGTCTAGACCTATTTCTTTCATCTTATATGCTACCAAAGAATCTGAAAAAATTCGAGTATTTTTCTCCAATCACGGAGACCTTCCCAGGGTCTCTAGTACATGATCCAATAGTTTTTAAAGTAGAACGTTAAAAGGTTTATTTTAAATAACAATCCCTTCGTTTCGGAGACATTTAAGAGCGAACTTTCGCCTAGCGCCATAAGAGACCTAACGGGCTCACGAAGGGTTAAAATTTGAGGTTAAGAACACCAAGAAATTACGCCAAAATCTCCTAACCACAGTGTTCTGTCATTAAAAAAAAACTATACCATTTATTGAGAAATGCATCAAGCGATTCTAGAAATTCTTCATTATTCGACGTTTCAAATAATCTGCAAGACTGCGAAACCCTCTGAGCCGGGGAAAGCAACGATCGAGAAAGATCCTATCGTTTTTTAATTATACGCTCCGCTTCTGATTGCCGGTCGCTAATTGTTTATAACCGAATGGCCGCGTCCGATATAACTGCATCGCGTCGCGACGTATTTTTAGTGGTCCGTGGGCGTGCTTATAAATAGTACCTACTCGCCGTGCCGATAACCCGTCCTCTCTTTCTCTTTTCTCGTACCGCAGCCGTCTTGTCCGCGTTCTGATCGCACTCCCGTGACCCTACTACACTACTCCTATCGGCATTGTTACTACCGCCACTCACTACTGATCTTGTTGCCATTACTGGGGTTGCTTATTAAACGACGCCGCCACGACGACGCGACGTCCTGATTCCCCATCTCCTTACCATTGATGGGCGAATTCTTGCTCCATACGTTCTCAATCGCCATTTCTATACTTTGCCACGATCGAATTAAATTCTCTTCCGTGATTCGAGATTAACGAATGTTGATGGGTACTTTGAAACACGTGAGTTTTAACACCAATGGTAACGAGGATCTAGAGAACTGAATTTTTCATGTTTATACGAGAGTTTAATACATTTTTTACATTAAAACAATGGTTATTAATGGGTTTGGGTCATTGGTTATTATAGTGCACGTCAACGGTTAATAGAGTAATTCATTATTTCCTTGAATAAATTGGAAGTATAATTTGAATTCGAAACGTTTTCCCGCCGTTTTGGTTTCCAACACGGCGTGACATTGGAGAACGGAGGAAAGTATCATCGAGACAGAATTCGGAGGAATAAGTCTTAAAATCAGTTTTATCTGATCTATTCTCAACTGATAGAGACATAAAAATGAAGTGTTTTTGGGATATGTCATAGAGTCTCTGAGACACAATTACAACCAATTACATAACTCAAAAGAATATCAAGATACCTAGCAACGAACCCAGTGACGAACCTTAAATTAACAGACTCGAATTACACACTGCAATTATTACCATCAAGACACAGAATATTCCGCGATCCCAAAACGTAGACAAGTTTCTACAGTACAACATTCCTGTGGCCGCCATCTTTTTATCCCCCATCTCTTCAAATGCCCCACCCGAAAGAAAAAGAACCGCTGAATAATATCAATCAGTCGGGGGGGGGGGGGGGTTACGATGATTAATAGCGAACGGTTAATAATTAAAGGTGATTAATAACCGGTGGCGCACGTGGACGGCCGGGAATCACGTCGCGGCGATTGAGCGGAACTCGCAGCGGCGGAGCTGCCAATAAGTGGTCGCCGTATTATTAACGCAATTACAATAATCGATCTCGGCCGGCGTATACGGTTGCCCGGGCGTCGATGTAGTCGTCGTTGTCGTTAATAATGCCATTATTACGGCAACACGGTGGCAACGATGTAAGGTGACGCGCGGCGATCCGTCAAAGAGATTGCAGGAACACGTCTTTAGGACCGTTTCGGTGTAGAGGAAAGGCCCCACATACCGGGGACGATTAAACGGTGACGATTCCACAAGGTAATACGGGGCTGTGGTCGACGAAATCCACGGGGCCACTGATTTAAGGAGGGATACGTCGACGACGTCTTGAATACCGTAATATTGTCCCCGTCGAGATTCCGCGAGATAATGCGAACGGGAATGTTGACACGCTTTGATGAATCGCTCGGATGGCGGGGGTGCCTTCGCTCGGATGGGGAATCTGTGTTGCGCCCCATCCTCCCTCTTTCGATGTTTTCAGGGTGATAGACAGTGTGTATCGGATAAATCACATTTCTTCGGGGATAATCGATTTTTTTTTCTCTTCCGTGTCTCGGGGATATACACGTGCCCTGAAGAATTTTGTATTATCCTCTTGAGTACCGTAAAGCCAGGTCCAGACGCAACGCGCATTGCAGAACAGTCTTGAAAGAGTCGATTTTAATGCGTCGACATGAACTGCTACTTGTGAATCACGTTCGTTCTTAATCACGGTGATTTTTCACAGTGATTCGTGATTTTTCGTGATCGTTTCTGATTGGTGGAGAAACCTAACAGTTCTTTACACGCGACACATAACCTGTATATTCTGTATTAACGGCATCAAAACAAAAATTCGAGTATAAAGTGAAGGAATAATTAGAAACAATGAAGTATAATGAATAAATTAATGATTATAAATTATAATCTACATGTTACCTAGCAAATCATTCTTTTAGAGTTTCTTGTTTTTTCTACTGATTTTTAAAAACACAAATAGTAATGTAATTCATCGTAAAATCATATTGAATACGTTTTTCTGTTTAACGATCAAGGACTTACGATCGCAGTGAGCAAATTCACTCAAGATAAAAAAATCGCAATCACGTTCGTGAATGAAGTTAAATCACGATCGTGATCATGATTCGGTGATCACTGTGATAAATCACCGTTAGTGATTTTGCACGCCATCTCTAGTCGACGCGCAGCTAACGACTTCGTGTAACGTCAAGCCGAACACGAGCATTCTGACGCGCATCGTAGAAAATATCAGAAGGAATGTCTATTTGTTATCACATTAATTACTGTGTTAAAAAAAGGAAAATTATATATTTATGCCGGGCGTATAAAAAATTAATTTTTAAAGAGTTACAAACCTACTTTTTCTGTCTCAATGTTACTTTTTTATGAAAAAAATGTAACATTAATTTTGCAGTGTCGTAAACAACTTCGCGGGAAGGTTTTTTAAATAAATTTCCACCGATCCAGATGTGTATTCACTCTATTGCCATGAGAAATTAATTTTTTACACTCACAGTTGCTTTTTATCATGTACAAAATTAAGGCTATAGGATATATAGAGCATCCGTAAAAGTGTTGACTTCTTTATAGTTCAATTCCTTATCTATCCCTAATTCCAACTAAATACAGAGTAAAAGAAAGTAACAGTACAGTCTGATATCGCGTAAATAAGATAATACGATACTTGTTCGTAGTACAAGCGGAGCGCGTAGCCAACGCTACAGCGGGAGCTCTGCCGGCAAATTCGCGCTCTCATTGGTCGGGGTATTTCGTTAATATCTCGTTAACGAAGCCTCGGAGAACTTTTTCGCTAAGGAAAAACTTCTTTCAAATCACCCCTGGAATCACCTATTTCAAGGACTTTCAACTATTTTGGGACACCCTGTACATTCTATATTAATTCGACGATTATTAATCTGAACTCGACTGCCTCTGAACTTTACGATCACGGGAACGTGGCGATTAAGGCGAACCGCGAATTCGCGTCTCCGCAGGCCGTTGATATAGGGGATCGGTTTGTATCTAAGCAATGCAGACCTATTAATACGTGTCTCCGTTTACGACGCTTGTTATTCGAGGAATATCCCCGTCAGATACGTCGGCCGGGTCGTTTTTCCGAGTCGGTGCCGATTTTTGCCACTGGCCGCGGCGCCACGCAGTTAAATTGCTCCTCCATGCTGGAATTCTTGCGGTCCGCAAGACACACATTGTGGGCCCGATTGCTCGAAAGACATGATCACCTCTGTAGTTCACCTTCTTTCGTGATATTACGAATGACAAATACGTTCGTCATCTTGTTACTGGCTAGAATACTAATGTCGTGAATGAATAAGTGAAATCGATCAACTATTTAAACCATAGGTTCCCAAAGTGGGCGCTGAAGAGATGTTGGAAGAGTCTTCTAGTTATTTTATTTTCTTTATTTTCAATTTAACTGTTTAAGATTCAGAGATTACACCTACAACTACACTTGGGAATTTTATTAACAAAGATAGTTTACCCGAAAGAAACACTTTAAAAAGGGGGTGGTAAGTCACAAAAGTGTGGGAAACTATGAAGTAGACGATCCTATAAACTACGAAGGGTTGAGGTTAGGTTTTTGGGGTGACGAAAATTTTCTTATTTTCGACAATATAGACACGATAGTTGCACTAACAGTGACATTTTCACGATGATGCTAAACCGAAAAATTTGAAAATTTCACGTTTCTTATACCGGGTGACCGATCTGAGATTAGAGTTGACGGGACATCTCACAATCGTAGTTTCGAGAATCTTTTGTCGTAGAACGACTTATGGACTACGTGTTTATTAGAGAATTAAATATCAACACAGATTTAGCGTGATAGTAGGTATTGTTTAACTAGATTATCTTAAGATTATTTCCGTCAGAGAGGAAATCTGATTTCTTGTCGCGAGCCAGGAGCAGGCAATCGGTGGTCGGAGTCGGAATCAAGGATTGTTCTGCTCGGTAGGCCGTTAAACAGAATCATTATGTCATCTGCAAACCAGCTAACTTGATAACGACACTGTCGTCGCCCGAGTCACGTGTTCGGCTTTCCATTGATTCACGTGCAAATTATTTCTGTACAGGCCAGACGGTGGTTACATTAGGGGATGTCTTTGATCTTGGTCAACAGGTTCCGAGCCCGTGTACCTGGCGTTCGCTCGTAAATAAACCGGGTATCGTTTCGCCATAAATAAATCTCGGTGGATTTCTGAACGGGAAAGAAATACGGGATTGACACGGGAAATATAGAGGTGATTCGGAGAAATCTGAACCGGGATTTATCGCGTTGTTACACAGGACGGATCGAAAATACTGGTGCAGGTCAGAAGGGCTTAAAGAATCGATTTATGTGGAAAAATGTGTATATTTTTCTGGTGACCGCGTACAAGGTATCAAAACGTGAAAGTTTATCGGGGACGATAACAAGAATTTAAAACCGTTTACAATTGAAAAAAGCGTCCAATACTTTGGATAGGAATTAACTCATACACATCCGATTACGATCTATTAATTGCAGATTATAGATTGTTACTGAATTTAGATTATTCCATTAGCAACGGTGCTGTGGTTTTATGGCTAACTATACCGCCATTAATGATTATCGATAGCCGTGACTGGTAATTACGTTACTCAGGGACAATTAGCGTCGCCCATAAGATGGCGTCTCGAATTTCTTGCCAAATAGTCACTACAGTAATTCCTAATTTCTGTACAGTTTAATACATTACTTGTTTTAGTTCCAACTTAATCAAATTTGTGATACAAAGATTTATGTAAGTATATTCCATTCTTATCTACCGATCTACCAATTACAATACTAAAATATGAATCTGCATCAGATTCGGAATGATTACATGTCCCTCCACATATTCTAACATCTTATTTTTATTAATCCCTAATAGAACAACAGTGAATTCGCAAAAAGATTGCATGTTCATCCACATTATTCTAGTGTATCAGTAATCACACCTTTATTGTATCAGTTACGAATATACAAAAAACATAATAAAAAGAATCACTCACTTATTCTGTTTCTAACTAAGATAAAAATACAACCTTTCATTTCTATTTATTTCTTCTTCTCACCAGTTAACCCGTAGACAAGTGAAAATGTCCAAAGATCCACGATCCAGCGATGAAAAGCGGTATACAAGGTGTCCAAAACTAACTTCTACTCCCGGAAATGAGGAGTTCCTGGGATGATTTGAAACAACTTTTTCCGTAGCGAAAATATTATCCGAGGTATTGTTAACGAGATATTAACGAAAAATCCCGACCAATCAGAGCGCGAGTCTGCCGGTCGAGTTCCCGCGGTAACGTTGGCTACCAATTGCAGCACGCAGCCAACGCTAGCTCGGCCGGTAAACTCGCGCTCTGATTGGTCGGGATTTTTCGTTAATATCTCGTTAACTAAGCCTCGTAGAACATTTTCGCTACGGAAAAAGTTGTTTAAAATCATCCCAGGAACCCCTTATTACCAGGAGTCGAAATTATTTTGCAAAATCCTGTATAGAAAAGAAATCGGACGTTCCTATATCGATGGATTCCGCGCTCGTTTCGCGACACCGAGCACGAAATCAATCGTATTTATCCCCCATTTAACGTTTAAAAGGGGTCAGCGCCGCGTGTCGCCGGAACGGTTTGTTTTCCACCCATTTTCCTACGATCTATCTGCGCTGTACCACTTTGGCCGCGATAACGGGCGAATTATCATTGTTAACCCGCTATTAGCGGTGTCGTTACATTACCGTATCGCCTAGCCCGCGTTTATTTAAACACTCTGTGTCACCCGTCTCCCCGTTCCACGCGTGTTTTATTGCCGAAATTAATAAACCATCGGCACGGAACGACCCTCGCGAGCCGACTTTAATTATTTATTATATAAGTGCAACGGCGACGCGTGTTGGCCGAACTGTCGATTAAAAATCGCTCAACACAGCTTCGTCGCAACTACGATCGCGCGACGTGCCGGAATTTATTTTACGCTTATATTACCCGCGCCGATTTCTGTTTATTACGAACGGCGGGAACGTTAAATGGACAGTCTCGCGTGGTAAACTCGCCTCCCCCCCCCCATCCCCGTTTAATCGATGGTTATGCCGATTCTCCATGGAATATTAATTTCGTCGTCGAGCTCGTGAATCGTCGCTGTGCTAACACCGAAAACTTTGCTCGGTGTTTTCAGGTTGAAAATTTCGTTACATGAAATCTGGTACAGCAACTGCGCGAAAGTTCTGAATTGCTTTTACGTTATTTTATTTTGTACCTATGGTATATATAAGGAAACTTATTAAAATAAGAATTTTCAGAAAATTTTTTAGCAAAGCTGAATAGATTGAGGATGTTCACGCGGTTCGAAATCTATTTTAAATCGTTTATTGTTTATTTAATTCTTCTCTACACTGCAAAATTCGGAGCGTAGGAATGACTACTTTTGTAAAGAAATTAATCAAGCACGATATACAAATGAGTTCGACAGGATTAGACGGAAGTTCATTTTCATCTGGAAGTTCATCCAAATTCAAAATTTCAGACGCTAATATCAAAAACTTAAAATGGACCGGAATTTTGCATTCTCTGTTAGAAGCTTTAATACCTTAATAGTAACACACAATATGTAGTATTAAATTTCATTGAAACCTATATTTTATTGTATTTTTCAAGTTAAAAGATGCTATAAATGCACGAACATCCACAGTCTACTCACGATTTTATTTATTTTAATTTCTACTAGAATGCATACCATAATACATGAATATTTCGTTTACCTTAGATATAGAACTACTAATTTTTCTAAACATATCTATATCTGCGTCTGTTTTAGACGTTCAAGCACACTGTGCACGTATTTAATAAATTGTGTACGGGAATTTTGAACGTTTCCGCTTCGAGAACCTCTAAGAAACTGATGTCTTCGTCATTGAATGATCCAGGGTTTTTTCAAGGAATTAAAAAATATTTTTCGACAGCTCGCGAAGAGCCTGTGGATTTCTTGGGGGATTCGTTGGCCTGTATTTGACCCTGACCAAAAGCCACCGTCTCGATTTTCCAGCGAATTTTCGCAAGCCTGTCTGTCCCTTCCGTAACGAGGTTCTTTCGGGTCCTCGAGACTCTTTGATCTCGAAAAGGATTGCCAGCTCGTCGTCGTTGCCGGAAGAAACATCCGGCGAGAAGCGCGCGCCTTTTAATTTCAAGATAAAATTAAAATCAATGCGCCTCCTGGAATTTTCTTTGGACGTTTCGCGGACCCTTGCGCTTTTCTTGTTCGCGGGTTTTCGCGCGCGGAGACCTGACCTCCCTTAACTAACGACCTCCTTGGATGTTTCAATGAACTTTAAATTACAGACGAACGAAACTGTCGAAGAGATTTTTGTTGTCGCTGTTTCGTTTCTCTCAGGGTTTGTGAAGATTAAAATTTAACAATTATACGACTGAAACTGGGTTACTGGAGGCACGCTGGACGAAACGTTATTTAAGACTTCTTTGTTTATAAATAATATTTTCTTACAATTTTTTTTTTGACAAGAGTAGGTTTTATAAATAGAGATATTTGGAAATGGGTTGATTCCATGTTGCGAATGTCTGTCCTCCAGAGATAAATAAATATAATAAATTTATTTATAATCTTCTTCGTCAGATTTATTAGTCTCTGGTAGTGCTTATTTATTTATATCTGTGCCGGTGATTACGAAAGTGGTGTATGTCTGAAAATCAAAAATTGAGATTTTCTCTATTTTATGTTACATTGATTTATACTTCGATATTGCGAAAGAATTTGCGGAAAGAAAAATATATGACTCACACCACTTTTACAATCACCGGCACATTATTAAATAGCAAATACCGCGGTCAAACTTACTTTCTGTAAAAAATAATTCCATGATGTTATAGTGAACGGTTACGTCATCTGTGCAATATTCAAATGGCACTTAGTTTATTTAAAAATGTGTGTACTAACGTGTAAGCAATTTTATTGTATTCGTGGGAATCCAACTCGAAGTGTTCTGTAAACAATTCTATAGTTATGTTTTCGAGTGTCTGGAAGAAACTTAATCTTTTTACTTCTACATTTGTTTCCCTTCTTTTCTTCGTCTTAGAAGTTTAATTTATTTCTCCTGGAGGAGGCCAATAATTTTAGTATTATTATTGAAGCGTATTCTATGCTCGAAAAGAAACAAAAAAGGAGGAAATAAAGAAATCCCGTGAACGAACTGCGTCGGAAACTTTAATTCGTATTTATGGCTCCGTAGTTCCGTGTAACTTCCAAGGATTTAAATTTACTTCCTTAACAACGGAATCTATTTTAAGGTTGAATTATTAAAACGCTCCTGCTTACCGTTCCCGTTATTAGTGTACCGTGATTTCGCGGCAATTAAGAAAACCGTGCAGCTAAGGCAGCAAGACGGAGAGTCACGCTAGAATAACTGATTTTGAATTCGTAATCAGCGCTAAGTGCGCCCATTTTTCGTAAATCTTGGTCGAGTTTTTTCCAAACTTTTACAATGACTCAACGAAATTCACGGTCTTTCGTGTTCTTTTCTCCTCGTTAGTTACTTTGAAATTAGCGACTTCGGATTAAGAGTCCAAATCCTGATTGTATATTATTGCTATTATTCGAAACGTTTGATGGACTATTTTGAGGGACTGTGAGAATTCTGTTTTTTTGAGAATTAAGTGTTATTTTTAATTCTGTATCGCGTGTGATTTAGTTACATAATGAATATAGATCGTATCAATTATATGTATTTAGATCATTATACAATGAACGTGTTAATATTTATTTATTTATTGTTGATTTTCAATGTCATCTTTCCAAACGAAGCCTTTCCTACATATCCTGAATTTAAACCATATTATCGTTTTAATAAGAAGTTATTGTTATGTATCGAGCACAAAAATAATTAATAGAGCGCTAATAGTATTTGTTTTATCTATTAGGCTATGTATTTTAAAAACAAAATAGAAGTTCTATCAATATTGGCGGGAATATTATGTCTTAAACATCTAATTACGAATGATTATTAACATTACAGAACTTTCCGCTGACGCAAAGGAACATCTTCACTGGACAATGGAAGTAATCAAGAACAATTTAATAGGAGTCTTTGTGCTTCTTATTCTAATGCTTCCGACCAGTCAATCTCTTCCACACGGCAAAGAAACTTCATCGAAAAGGAACAGTTTGACCGAAGCTTTAGACTTCAAGATCCAAAAATGTCTCTTCGTGGATAGGAAACTACCGATTTGTGACCCGAGATGGTGAGTTTCTCCGTTTTCTTCAACACGTGTTTAAGGCTGATTTTTACTATTCCTGCACCAATAGATTAACTAAACATTTAATTATTACCCACTTTTGCGATAGTTATTATAAGAATCGTGTGATCGTCATTAATTTACACGGAAACACCATCAATTTCCAAACGGTAATATTTACATGTTCATGTAATGTTAATATATAACATATAAATATTAATACGTTAATATTTACATTCTTAATCGAAATTTGAGAAGTCAACCTATTAAAATTTAGATTCAATTTAGGTTTCCTTTAAGTGTGCAGATCTCATTATTATCACCGATATTCCAATTACAGGTGGTCGAATTCGAGCGAGAAATCGATAAACAATCCAGGAAAAGGGGATCCAGAGAAGTATATAGGCAAAGAAAATAAGCCACCCAGGAGAAGCAACATCGAATTGAGCTCCGACACGCGTATCGTCGTTCACGCTTTCAACAATTGTCTGCCCACAGAGCCTGACAAGTGAGCTCTCAATCCTCTTAACCCCTTGCCCTGTAACATCGAGTCAGACACGTGTTGACGATTTGAAAATCGATTCAACAAAGAAGAATATTATTCGATTTTCTTTGAGTCGAAATGAAGTACCACGTTGCTGATATTAATATTTAACTTTTACAACAAAAATTACAGTTACAATAAGTACAGAATTCTTTTTGTTTCTGGGAAACTATCGATAACAATGTAATCTGAGAAACTGCAGATGTCATGAAAATCATAGGGCAGGGGGTTAATTTTGAGAAATACCATTCAATTAGACAACATGAAATCTAAAAACAGATATATCTTTGTGTTTTCTGGCAGATTACGAGGCTTGATGCCGTTCTGCGAGGATGTCCTTCGGTCCCATCCTTTGGACAAGATCGTTCGCATAGAGATATTCGATCCGTTCGTAGTGGACGGGTTAACGAAGCCGCCGTATTTCTTTCCGGGACGACCCAAGCATGACGCGACGAATGTAAGTTATATTTATTTCACACCGTCATAGAAACTATTCTTACTTTTTTTAGTGTATCGTTTTCAATTCTCTCGAATCATTCTTATTTTCCTAGAGTGTGAACCGTTCACAGGCCAAAGTGACCAACTCTATTTTTTGAATTTTCTCTAATTTTTGTGTCGAAGCACTTGATGGGTGCTTCATTTTTTACATTGAAAATAAATTTATAATGAACGGCTCATATATTTGAAACCAGAGCCAATAACAAGAAAGATATCACGTTGGACACAACAATTTTTAATTCGACAATTCATAAGATAAATTTATCAACGTTACTATAATAATATTAACACTAGAACTTCCAAAGCAGTCGAAATGACTGGTTCCTAAACTCTTACAAAAATTACTAATATGTCATGACTAAATAAATTACGGATGTTTATGCATCTATAGCATCTAGTCACTTGGAAAATGCAATAAGAATGGTCTTAATAAATTTTAATACTACTTAAATATTATTATAAACGTAGTACAACTTCTAGTATAAAATTGAAAATTCTGCTGTATTTGAATTTTTAGATATTCATATCGGAAGTTGTATATTTGCAAAAATTTCCACAGTCTATTTAGTCATGCCCAGACTACGGATGATTATGCATTTATAGGATTCCTCGACTTGCAAAATGTAGCAGAATAATGATTATAGTAAAATTTATTAGTACCTGCGTATTCTTACGAATATATTAAAACCCCTGGTACAAGCAAATATATTCTGTTCAATTTTGTTTTTCATGTATCGGTGTCCAAACTTATAAATTTGCATAAATATCCGCAGTCTAGTCATGACAGTATATTTTCTGAAACCTTTTTTCAATTTTAATTTTAATTTAATTTCAATTTTAATTGCAATATTAAGTTAATCAAGAGTTTCGTTAGTTTATCGATTCAAATATATTAAACAATCTGCCACTTCAGTTCCAGTGTTAAACAATAAAATGTTATACAAAATCTCGATGCTTTCGTGCGATCGTACAATAGAACTCACGTTTCCCTTTCAGAGAAAGCATCGCGTGTCCGTTCCGGAGGAAACGGCGATCACCGAACCGCCTCACGGCCGCACAGACGAGCTTATGAAAGCGGCGACGACGAAGGAGACGATCCCGAACGTGATCGCCGCCAATATGAACATCTCGAACGGGTCGTCCTCGAACAGGCTCATACCTTCCAATCGGCCGAAACCTGCGAAATCAACGGATAAAGAGGGTAAAACAATCGTGGATACATTTTCATCAGACGCTGAGCAAAAGGAGCTGAACAAATCGCGAAAATCTATCGAGAAAATGGACGACGTCGATTCACCGACGACTTCCCGAGTACCGATCGTCGCGACTTCTCGGAGAACGATCGTCCACGAACGACGAAATAAAATGGAATTGCGCAGGAAAAAGCCACGCGGTTATTCTGGGTTGAAATTCTTGGGTGAGATGCATCGTCGATGGAAAATGGTCGTGGCCGATCGGAAAAAGTTGAATCGGTATGGAAAAAAAGAAAACCTGGACGCAATTCCGGCAATTCCCGCAATTCCGACAATTCCAGTAACTTCGTCTCCTTCTGACGCACCGAAGTATACTGGAAAGTTTCTTTTAGAAAACTCGTCGGCTAAGATGAACTATGACAATTCCAAAAATTTTCTTAAACCTAGCGTGCAAAGAGAGCACGATACTATTGGAATTGCAGATGATTTGAACGATCTGTCGACCATGTCGGAAGCAATCACGAAAGATTTAAGGAGAAAGAGAGAGATAAGGCTGCCCAGTGAAGGTTTCGGTCAGACAATTCCTGGGGAAGCCAAAGTGCAAGGAATTGTCAGTAAATCCGTTCAACGACAGCAAGAAGCTGGAAAAGTTTCGAATGCTAACGAATTAGTAACGCCTGACGAACTGAAGAAATATTCGTTGAGTTTAAAAATCGATGAACAAGGAATTGCTGGTTCTGAAATTGATTCGACGATGACAACTGCGGTTCATAGTCCGAAAAAGTTGATCGAGACATCGCAGTTTGACGTTTTATCGTCGGTTGAGAGATCTAAGGACGAAGTTTATTCGTCTGTGAGTTCGCAGAAGATTCTGGAGGAAAATTTGCTCAAAGGGAAGAAGTCAAGGAAAAAATATCGGAGTTTCGACTTGTTTTCGTTCAGGGGCCATTAGCAAAGACTGAAGGGCCATTTTCTTGAGAAAGCATGGAAGAACGGAGCGTCGAGTATTGAATGGGAAGAGACAACGGCAATTCAAAGATGGTGAATCTATCAAACAGCGTCAGATATTGTCAAACAGCCTTGAATACCGTTAAATGATATTAAATCGAGCCGAATACAGACAAAGTTACCCAACTGTTGTTAGACCGAGTCATATATTATTAAACAACTCGAAACCGAATCAACTACTATTACATTCAGTACAATATCGTCAAACTAGGTTAAACTGATTCCAACATCGACAAACTTAGGTACATACTGTCACACGAACATAAATAGCATCAAGTAATCACAATTTTAATCGAATACCATTTCACTGACTATAACACGACCATACCAGATCAAAATTAAATCAAATACACTGTTAGTACGGTTCAAACAGTGTGAAACAAAGTCAGTCAAATATCATTACACTATGCACAATACCACCAAACAAGCCTGAATTTACTCAACAAATGGTAAAACGTCATCAAAGTCGAATCACCTTGAACAATATGAAACAGTATCAGTACCTGACAAACACTGTCAAACATCATTCAAACAGCCACGTTTTTATTTCAAACTTTTCGGGTTCAGCTGTCGGTACGATTTCTTAGATGATTTGTGGAATTGCCGAGGTGAAAAAACGCTAGTGGACCGTATGCTCGATGGTGTAAGCTGAAGAAAAAATTTTTCAGAGTCGGGTCGTCGAAAGTCCCGGGTTCGAGTTAGCGTGGCGAGACTTTTCATTTCCTTAAACGGAGATAAGCCAACGGCAAAACGACGCGGAGTTTCGCGGACCGGTGCAGATCTGATTCATTAAGCTGGACAATTAAAATCGTCGGGAATCCGTTTGTTTCTCGTCTTGTTATCATCGTTTGACACTGGAAGCGGGGCTATGCCAACTAAAAATCGGACATCGTCCACTCGAATCAACGCTTTGCCAGACCCAATTCACGCGCGCGCGCATGACCATCGCCAAAGTTCGCGCGCTTACGGGGAAACTAATATAACTTTCAAATTACTTGTTGGAAACGCGTGACCGAGACACCGGGATGGTAATGGAGTGCGTTCGCATTTGGACGCTCGGAATTATTCCAAATTAACGCGACGGGGTCCTCGCTGATGTGTCGTTCTGCGTGGCGAATCTAGAAAACAGGGTTTTAATAAATATGAATTTGTTTTGGAGGTAACTCGGTTTTTGTTGGGTGGCGTTGGTTCACAATGAATTTCCAATATGGAGTCCGACTGATGCATACATTTGAATTGATGTTTAGGTGCAATGCAAGTCGTACATATTACGAACTTGTTTTATTTGGTATTTAATGTACTGATTATAGTCGCGACTATTACTTTTGATATACAGAGTGTCCCATCTAACGTGAGCACGTTTAGTATCTGACTTGCTTTTTCTTTGCAGAAACTTTATTTTAATAAATGCTCAAAGCAATGTCTATCAACTTTTACTCTATCGTAGTTATTTTATTATTTACATCTACTATCATACATTTGTGGATTTTTCGCACTCAAGGTCACATGAAGGTCACATTATTATAGGTTATTGTTTTGGTCTTGATCTCAACTATTACGCCACGCTGATAAAAATATGTAGTTCTGTTTAAAAAATATATCGATGACCTTGAAATTTCGAAAAATATGACCTCGAGAAAAATGTTTGCTTATCGTATTATTTCCTCCTTCTAACGAAATAATACTTTCCTCTCACATTTTTTTTGTATGTTCAAAAACAAGTGGAATATTGAAGGTGCTCACGTTAGATGGGACACCCTGTATAGATTGTTCAAGTATTTAAAATATAAATGGTTTTATGGTCATTATTCTATGGAAACGTTTTGTTAGTACTGACACACAAAATGCGCCTGCAAATTGTATTCTAAATGGCGGGTTTCTTGTACATATACCGTGAATTTTAATAACTTGCGACCGAAATTATTGTACTGTTTTTAACATAATGAGATTCTTTATGAGAAAATTAAATTTCCATATAGTTCCAATTTTCACAAATTACTCTGCGACAAGATGAGTTTGCACAAACATCTGCAGACTGTTTACGATTCTGTATAAAAAAATAATATCAACGTTAATTCAACTAAGCAACAATATTATAATATTCTGTCAAAGCGACAATCATCACGAATCGTGAAGAATCAAATCAGTTTGCACAAACACTCCGCAGTCTATTTCAGTCACCGTGTAAAAATTGTAATGTAACTAAGAATATCGTAACATCCTGTCAAAAAGAAAAAAATATATATGTATGTACATGTATCACCGTGAAGGATCGAACAATTGGATCGTTTGTATCGTATCTGGCGAAGCGTCGAACGGAAAAGAAATATTAAGGAGCGTGCGTTAAACATACAAAGCGTGAGTTATATACCTTGTCGGATGTGTTCTCCACAGCGAAGGAAATAATCTAGTAAATAGAGTCGAAGAATTTGTCGGGCTTGCCGCGTCCTCGATCCTGTTTGAAATTTGGAACGAAATTTGTCAGCGACGACAAGCTGACAGATTGAAAAGTGGTAGGGTTAAAGCCGATCGGCGCACTCGACGGGGGCACCGGCGTTCCTTTCTTTCTCTCCCACTTTTCCCCGCTTCTCTCTTTCTTTTCACCCCTACCTCCGTGTACACACACCCGCCAATCCCGTCGAAGCACGGAAAAACGGCCCCGACTCGATTCCTTATTCCGATAAATCGTGCGGGCTTCCTTCCCGAAAGGATAAAGAATATAACTTCCCTATGGTTTCGATTCAGCTTGAAGTACACCGCGAACTTGGTAATTACCGTGATCAATACCATCAGTCGCGACTACAATATGAATCGATATCTGTCTTCACTTCACGAAAATGTTCAGCTCGGAATATCTTCATTGATCTCAGGAGACAGAAACATTCGTACGAATTACAAAGTTTCGAAGCGTAAGATTCGTTTTTGCAGAGATATCATCCGGGATACCGAAGAGATTCGTCTTAATTTGCGATACGTAAATTGCATATGTGATAGGTACGTTAATGTGCTAGTTAGACTGTAGATAGTTCTTGCTAGGTGCATATTAGGTGATAGAGTGTAGTGTTAAGTTAGTGATTATAACAGGTGATAGTTGTACTGTAGATAATTCTTACTAGGTGCATATAAGGTACAGAGAGTAGCGTTAAGTTATAGATCATTAGGACACATCTTCTGACGTCATCGTTTTGATTATCCTTTGCTGTATGTATTCGATGTAGGCGTTTCAAATAAAATACGCTGTGAAATTGATGATTGCTGTTCTTAAATTATTCATTTAGAGGATTTTGCACAGATTACATTAAATCCAAGTGAATTTATACGCCCGGTGTTAAATCCAAGTGAAATTATACCCCTAATTGTTGCATTTCCAAACCACCCAATTTAGGAAGAATTGTGCAAATGAAACTTATTTCGACGGAAACATTACAGTCCTTTTGCATATCGATATCTACATCATTTGTCCACTACTTTTTTTTACAGTTTATCTCGTCTGTTATACTACCTAATACATTCTTTATAGCATCCAATACAATTATCAAACATTCATTAAATTCTCAAATCAAATTTTACTTCACTTTGATGTTCATTTCGTTATACTTTTTAACCCGTTCTCAAGGGAATTTCTGTTATCAAAAAAATCTTACACTAACTTCTTAGATCTCTTCCTTCAGATTACTATTACGTACCCAGTTTCTGATCAAAATCCAATTCCTGATAAGTTAATACATATATAGATTACCACATAACAAGTATTATGATAAACATTTATTCCAAAAAACAACTAAATAATTGTTAACTATTTTGAAAATTCATTCATAAAATTTGATAATTCGGAGTAAGATACAGATACATCATTTAGGTCATTAAAAATTGCTTCCTGTGCATTTCTTACTTTAAAAATTAAATTACATAGATTTACTCGAATACCAACAAATCTTTTGGGTTTGATTAATTTAGGAATCGTTATAGTTACTTTTAAGCGATCACGAACTGGGTCCGCAACGTTATTAATTCAAAAAACGTGGTGTCCTCACACTGTCGACTCATCTCGTTCAGTGTCTACTCTTTCATTGTCAGTATCGATCGGTCCAACAGGATTCACTAACGGATCACTTAACGATGCCGATTTTTCCGTCGTCTCTGCCACGGATTCCAACTCCACGTGATCCCGCGTATTTGACACATCGTCCTCCAGCTTATGTTCAACATCCACGACCGTCACTGTCTCCTCGATCTCGATCACTGGCGATCTCGCAGACCCTTTTGCAACCGGTACCGCAGTCACTGAACCGTCTTCAACACCCTGGCTTGAAACCACCGTGGTACCACTTTCTTTTTGACGATAGAAAAATCCTACAGGCTTGAAAATGTTCCCAAAAATACCTGGTCTAGTAGTTTCTGCGGTTGATGACGCTTCTGGTACCTGTTGACTACCATGGGCCTTGTTCAACAGATTATGAAGTTTCTGAACGATACCTGTGTTCTCGGTCCTGTTCACTATCTCTTTTATCGTTTGGAGTATAGTATGTCTATCTTTCTTAGCCTCGAAAGAGTCCCTATTACCAGAAACTGTATCCTCTTTCCTGTATTCGACCTTATTAGCACCTGACAATTGCACATGAAACTCTGTCCGAACAGGTCGTCCTGCAGGCAATCTCTGAGACGTTGTATCGTAATAATTCATTGGTGAACTATCCTCAACCAACTCAGGTTTCTGGTTAGCTTCTCCGTAACCAGAGTGTCCGTTCGTTGACACGATAACATGCTCGAAACTCGGTTTCGGCGCGCAACAAGGACTGTTCAACGTCGGTTTCGGTAGCAAAACTGGCTGTCCAATCGCTGGGATTGATGGTTTGTGAACTGGAATAGGGGCAGCCTGGTTTACGTTACCTTCGTGGAAAGCATCGTGTGGCCAGGTGGCCTCTGGAACGCCTTCGATAGGTCTTATGGGATCCACCGTAATGGTCAGTGAGGGCCTCAAACCGTGAACTGGTTTTGAGGGTTGAATAGCTTGGTATGCCTCGCATAGCGGGATACCGATGTCAGGTAAACAATCGTGGGCGACCAGTGTGGCGGTCATCGGAGCGTCTAGGACCTTGGTGACGTAGATCTGTTGCGGTCCGGGCGATCTGTTTCCCCCGATGGAAAGGTATCGACTTTCTCTGATGTTCCCTTCCAGGTCCGTGGTCAATTCTGGCGTCCCGATTTGTGGCCTCGACGATCTTGAGACCTTTTCAGTGGCCTCGGACGATTGGAGACTGACGAAGGGCACAGCAGTGACGACCTTTGAGGACACAAGTTTGCTACCACCTTCTTCGTCTCGCGAAAGCACGCTCGATCTCAAGTTAGCCGCTTGAAAACGATCGTCTGGATCCTCGTGAACACCTTTGCTGCTCGCTTGTTCGTACTCGGTTTGGAACTTTCTGAGACCCATGTAGCAGGGGGAGACGCCTCTCGCGGCCATCAGGCAGACTGGTTGACGCCACCTGACGATTTCGATGGCCCGTGGATTTTCTGTCGTGATCGGTGATTGGTTCATAGCCCAAAATTTGCTAAGCGACAGACTGCTGGAAACTAGCGTCAGAAGTGTCCAGACGGCTGCTGTTTTCTTCATGATTGGAAACTCAGGGTTAACCTTTTGCGATCGAGGATTCTTGCGTAGCTTTTGTGTCCTAAGATTCTAAAGGTTCGATGTTCGTCCGTCGAAAATTTTGATACTTAGCCACTTGGCTCACCGGTTTGACTGGTTTTAGGGAGCCCGTGGTACTTCGAAGCTGGTCAGGAGTGAACTGAAGAGTTTTCTAGGGTGGAGGGTCATTTATAGTCGGAAAATTACCACCACTATAGCGAACGGGAAGATATATGGTGTCTCGGAGGGTCGATTTCGTCGCTGGACAAACGGAGGACCTTTTCCTCGGGGCCTGTCGACAATCTGTCCGACGATTAGGCGAGTCGACCGACTATCCCAGCCGAAACCAATTTTACTGCACTTACCCCAGCGGCCACTAACGTCGCGTTAATTACCGTTAAGGGACGGTAGTGCGTTTATGCGTCGGGCGTATATACCTGGACCGAGCCGAGTTAATTGCGGGGTGAAGCGCTCGGAGAGGTAAAACGCAAGGGTTTCCAAGAGATTTCTTTATAGACAGTGGACGACACTCGTAACAGAAGCTGTTCCTTTTAGTGGAACATTTAGGATATTTCCATCCTTTTTTTCTGTCATTAATGTGGTCGATCATGTTTGGGATTATCTTGTGATTTAATAAAAATTATGACTATCCTGTAGTACCTATTTTTTATTTTTTTCTATTTTAATTACCGAATTCGGAAGGCGAAAGACTTCACTGAAGATAATTCGGGAAATCTAGCGTGGTTTGGGACGAATCGTCAGGAAATAAAATCGCTGCAGGAAATGTGTTACATAGTGGCGACCCTGTTTTTATTACCTCTTCTTAGCTATCTTTATGTGAAGTCACAATTTTTCTATTTTATATGTTATTATTTTTTGTACGAACTTTCAGGCTTGTGTATGTTTTTATGTAACATTAAAACTACCGAAATAACTGGTCAGTACGTACTCTTAAACCATAATTAAAATTTTATAACAATGCATTTTCTCAGATCCTTTACATTACAACATGTAAATCAAGAAATGAGTCAGTTTATAAATTTGTATATTTTCAAAATTCTAGTTATCTTTATCGTTCCGATAGAGACAGATACACGTTATCGTGGGTAGTTCTAACGTTAAGCAAGTGTTTTATTTGTCAAATTATTATTCTTGCTGGAACATTATTTTTTAAGATTGTAAATTAAAAACGTGACAAGTGTATTAATAAAATGCATATATTTTGGGTGCTTGTATAAGACCGGCGGTAGAAATTAGTGATCTCGTGACTTTTATTTTAGCTTTCATTAATGGATGTAATTATTTTAATAGGTTTGGAGGCAAGTGTCGGGGCTATTAACTAATATTGCGTTAGTTAATGTCGACGCCCGGAGTGCCTGAAGACATGCAACTCCGCTGAGCCGGGTGCTTTCGCAATGCATACGCGTAGGGTGCGGTTAGTATACTGTGTACGGAGAATTCTGTTCTTTTCTGAACATTTTTTGCAAATGTTGTCATATATATATTATTAAAAAATATCACGATTTGTGGGACACCGGAAGTAATACGTTTCTAAATATATTTGAAAATGAAAATTAAAGTTAAATACAAAATTACGTACACTTCGCTCCAAAATAATCTAATGTAAGTGTAAACGTACAATCACGATAAATTTGTCGCAATTGTGTGCATTTGTGAAACTGAAATAGAAGGAAGACGTATTGAACTGTTGTTTTCATCGAAAGGATTTATTTTAAGGTCAATGCTGATTAAACATTTTTTTGTTCCACTCGGTGAGTATTATACTGTAAAATTCTAAAGTACTGTCAGACCCTTTTTCTTTAACACCTTATATAATTATCGTGAAAAACAAATAACACCACCGGAAGTCGAATTATAAGAATTCAAAGATAAAAGTGTACTAGAGATACAAGAATGTTTCCAAAGAGCACACTACGTCCTCGAATAAAGAAGAAGATACACGGGGGACCGGGCCATTTAAATTCCCTCTAATCTCCATCCCCTCAGAAAGCCCAAGCACCCATCGAGCAACCGGTTCAAACGCTTCCGAGACGAGTCACCGAAAATCCTGAGTCGAACGAAACGAACACCATGACCGGGCTACAATAAACAACAGAGGAGAGGGAGAGACGTTGGTAACTCACGAGGGACCTGCTCGACAGGAGAAACATTTAAGATGTCCTCCGAGTTTAATTTCCTTTTAGAATTTACGCCACGCTACGCAAAATGACCTTTTGATATGTATGCTACCTATGTCCTAATTTTTGCGCAGCGTCTAAAAATCATATGGACTCCAATTATAAAATACTGAAGTAGTCGTTGTGTGTAACTACCTCTAAAAGAGATAAGCATAGCGTAGACACCACCATAGTACGAAGGCTGTTTCCAAAGTTCTGGGAATTGCGCACCGGCTGAATTATGCAGGGATAATGATTAATGCTTTCTGGTACAGACAACTACTGACCGGTTTTCCCAACAAAGTTAGGCAATACCGATCAGAATGATTTAATCCCTTGGCGAATATAGATCTACTTTGTAAGTATTAATTTTGCAAAAACAATACAAAAATTAAATGACCCATTTATTTCCACTATCTGACCGCAAAGGGAGGTATGGCCCAAATAGCTAGTTCTAAAACTATTCCATTTTTAAAGATTCCTTCGGAATAATAAAATGAAATCTTCATGGGACATAATTGGTACGTCCTTACTAATTATAATTCTTCAGATTTAAAGCATGTTTCGAGTTTCGAAATTTCAATATTGTATTTCAACGTAGCCAAAAGTAGTCAAAAGTAGTCAAATGTAGTAAAAAATTGTAAAAAGTAGTCATAAGTAGTCAAAAGTAGTCAAAAGTAGTCAAAGGTAGTCAAAGGTAGTCAAAGGTAGTCAAAGGTAGTCAAAAGTAGTCAAAAGTAGTCAAAGGTAGTCAAAAGTAGTCAAAAGTAGTCAAAGGTAGTCAAAGGTAGTCAAAGGTAGTCAAAGGTAGTCAAAGGTAGTCAAAGGTAGTCAAAGGTAGTCAAAGGTAGTCAAAAGTAATCAAAGGTAGTCAAAAGTAGTCAAAAGTAGTCAAAAGTAGTCAAAAGTAGTCAAAAGTAGTCAAAAGTAGTCAAAAGTAGTTAAATGTAGTAAAAAATGATAAAAAATAGTCAAAAGTAGTCCAAAGTACTCAAAAGCAGTCAAAAGTAATCAAAAGTAGTCAAAGGTGGTCAAAAGTAGTCAAAATACGACCTTACTAATTCCAAATTTTCAAACATAAACCGTGTTCCTCTTTTATTCTAATCACAACCACAAATTAATTGAAAACTAACCCAACCAATCCCACTCTCCCCTATCCAAACTATCCACATAGTGCATCGAACAGAGTCACGTCCCGTCAAAATCAAGAGGGTCATATTTCCTGTTGGTTCCCCGTTCGTGGGGCCGCGAGGAAGAAGCGGCCGGATTCTTGCTAGGCATTAACTCGGCTCAAAGAGGGGGCCCAGAACGCTGAGGAGTAGGGGGAGGGGGGGGGGGGGGCGGGGCCGAAGCAGGGGACCGTGGAAGAAGGGGTTCACGCGGAGAGCGTGGTGGAGCGATTCCTTGGACGTCGGCCGCGGTATCTCGCGGAGGCTGCGGTTAGAAAGCCTTAAGCCGAGCGCACAGTGCGCCGTAGGTGCTCGGTACGGGTCCGCGAGTGTATACACCACCTGAACGTCTCCGCAACGATACTACTCGCCGCACAACCTGTCCGGCATGCACGGCCCCCGCGAACACCGACAGTGCCGTACGCTTGACCGACTGGTACCAGTACGGTACCAGTCGTTGTCGTCCAGCAGCCGCGCGTAGAACCGCGTGTTGTCCGCTCACGTGAACACGACGGACACCCGCGAGCGTCGCGCAACCATCACCAACGTTCGCCGTTTTGATAAATGGTCCAGGCCCGGGCGAGCCACGGGACATTACGCGAGTGACATTCCGGGGATTCCTCGGGGAGCCGGAGAACGGTCTGGAAGAGGTACGTCGCCCGAAGAGGGTTCGATTGCGCCTCTGACCGAGGTTTTGCTTGGTTGGAGTTTCGTCAGGCATGAGCGGAGTTTGACGTATCCTGGGATGATTCTGGTGGAACTTCCTTGTTTGCTGGGGATTATCGATTGTGTGTGCTTGTTTGTGAAATTTTTGATTTGCTTCTATTGGTCTCTTGTGGATTGCTGATTCGGGGCTTGGTTTGTTTGAGACTGGAACTGTTTTGATGGTGGTAGGATTTTGGTTCTGGTTTCTTCGGAGTGTAGCGATGATTGTGAATTGGGTGATCGTTTGATTGTGTGGGTGTTAGGGGGGTTGGGGAGTACCGATGTTGTGCTGTAGAGGGGATTATAGACGATACGATTTAGCGTACGAGTTTTACAGGTTGAATAGACAGTTGTGAAGATAGATCGACAGGTTTTTAGTCCAACCACGACACAAATATTACAATTGCCTTTCAAACTATTGAAGGGACTTGTATTGTACAATTAGTTGTACAATAAATTGTATTGTCTATGGACCGTTTTAGCCAGGTCTTTGGTTGTAGACGTGAGAGTCTCGAGATGTATATGAGTGATTTAATGTATCACGGTTGCTAATACAGGTGATGAGATAATTTGGAACAGGTACGAGGACTGCGAAGAAATTAAATGAGGGAGTTTTTAGGTCAATAAGTGAGAAACAAAAATGATCAGGAAATACAGCTGAGTACAATCGATGTATTCTGACGACTTCAGCGGATAACAGATTAAGGAGAATGATTTGCATATGCTGGAGTGCATAAATTGAAACTAAATCGATTTCTACTTGACTGTATTTGTGTTAAAATGGCTGAGTGTCATTCGTTGTTTTCTGTCTTACAGTCAACGTTTATATTCTGTTAACTTCGAGGAATAAATTGCTTGAGCTTGATTTAGAGCTGTCTGTTTAGGTCACAGTTTCTCTTACGTAAATAATTATCTGCATCTCGGGAAGTATGTCACACTACCTATGTCACTATGAAAACTGTTGACCTCATGCGTTTATAACATACGTGACTATGCAAAGTAGATTCAAATGAACATTGTTCCAATGTTTAATAAAGTATTCATAATTAAGCGTGTGTAATTAGAAATTACATTTTTGTAAATTACACTATAAAAACGTAGATTTATACAATCGTTTGCAATATATTTGTTATCAGACTTCTTTGCACCATTTTCTTCAGAAGTTTCATTTTCTATTATTAATCGTTTCTTATATATTAAATGTCTTAAATTTTTTTATTTATCGGTGGGTTGTTGAAAATTTGTAGTCACTTTATAAAAATTATTTCATAAATTTCTAGATTATGTTATTATCTGTATGCAAAACTAGTGGACGTCTTATTTAAGTTAAAATTGCGGTTTCATTCTATTTTATCGACGGAGACCTCGATTTTTATTAGAGAAAAATCTCAAGAAGTTATATACAACCAAGGGAACGATTTCAACTAACAAATGTGTTAGCGATAGGTTCAATATTAACCGAAATTTACGATGAAAAAATGCCCATCACATACACATACAGTCACTTCAAAAAGTTCCATCACCTTAACTGCATCAATCTTTCAGATAATCTACTTTTACTATCCTCTGTTGTTCACTCTGTTTAACAGCCAGATCCGTAAAATATTTATTTTATCCATCGTGTCTTTCTAAAAGTCAACTCGAATATTCCACCACTCTAATTAGCGCATTCTCAAGGCCAATTAAAAATCGAAATCCACCGATACACACCGTTCCGCGATCTATCCAGCGAATGTCAAAAAAATTATTCTCGCTCATAGCCCAATTATCTCGATATCACCGTTTACAATCGTAAGTCCCGTCGTTCGAGGTGCTGTAAATTTTCCCGGTGCAGACGCAGCCACGGACCGTAAAATCCCCTGTAATCACATTCAAATACTCGGAGCGTCTTCGCCGGCCATCCGGGCTCCGGAACAGCCTCCATAAAAGATTTACGATTTTCTCACAGATCATGAGATCACGGCTGAACGTATCCTGAGCGAGCTAGCGAGCAGCGATTGCATAAGGCCCCCATTGTAGTGCGCCAAAAAAACCGGCGATCGAATCTATCGATCCCATCCCGCCAGGATACCTAACCGCGAAAGACGATTCTTGCAGGTGCAGCACACTCCCGATGCACGATTTAGAGGAGTTAGAAAGTGCGACGTGGGGCCCCGTTGTTTCGCCATTATTATCGTTTCTTTCCCTCGTCGTGAAAACACCGCGTTGTTTTTGGTTAAATCGGTTCGCGTGCAGTTAATTTCTGTTTGTTCTGCCGGTTCCGCGTGTCTCTTCCGTTTTCGTAGGTCGGAAATATCCAATATGGCCGCCTCTGGTAATCATACACACGCAATGTTACATTGCAGTTTGATAATTCATCGAAATAATTTAGTAAACCAAGGTATTTATAACTATTTATTACGGTGCCAGATGCAAACTAATTTTTATACAATTGTCTTCCGTATTTGTAAAGCCATTAGTTGATACTGATGGCGTGAGAAAATAAGTTTTCCCAATATGGCTGCCGCGACAGGCGCCATCGCATCTGCTTGAAAGGGAAACCTTCAAGTCTATCCACTTAGGATTATCATTTCTGACAAATTCAAATACCACAAATACAACTTTGTCAAAAATTTATTACGTTACCCTTGACGAAAGAAATTTTCGATTTTTTCAGGTTATGAAAAAATGCAACCTGAAGTCATTATGAAACCTATTTGTGTAAACATAGTTTCTAGAAGGATGCGTGAAAAGTGTATAGTTTGTAAGAACTTGAGAGAAATATTAACTTTTTCGAAAGTGCTGTAAGGTAGATTGTTTTTCTTACCATGAATATGGGAACGTTGAAATAAGCATCAACAGTCGCAGATAAGGTACAGTTCGAAATGTAATTCGCGTGCTCGTGCGTCGGCTTTGCTGAACTAACATACTATTTACGCAACCTCGAACTCTCTATTTACTGGCTGGAACGTTACTTCACGTGGTCCCGACAATAAACGCGACTTGGAAAAAGTGGAACGAGGAAGATTACGTAATACGCGTCAGCCAGATCGCGACGACGCTCATCGTTCGATTTAAATACGCTGACAAGACCCCCTGGGGGTAGAGAGTAACCTTAATTGATCGACGCACATCGTTCCGTGTTTATTCGGCGTTTAGTCTCATTTTCTTTAATACGAACGTGTACGCAAACCAGTCGGACTACGTGCACACGGTCAGAAGCCTGTCATATTTAATAAAGTCACAGAGATGTGACAGCGGCGGATTGAGTCTCAGCAACTCGTACACTGTATTCATCGACTAACGCTACGTCTCCACTTGACAGTTCCAATCTAAAGAGTAGAATTTTCATATTTTGTTACATAAAATTTCGAAATATCAGAATTTCGAGATTTTAATATTTTATTTAAAAATATCAGAATTTCGAGATTTCAATATTTTATTTCAAAATATCAGAATTTCGAGATTTCAATATTTTATTTGAAAATATCAGAATTTCGAGATTTTAATATTTTATTTCAAAATATCAGAATTTCGAGATTTTAATATTTTATTTAAAAGTATCAGAATTTCGAGATTTCAATATTTTATTTCTTAGATTGGCGGGAAGAGAATTAGCTTTAATTAACACTGTTCCACTGTATTAACAGGTGTTTGTAAACCGAGAATATATTAACACATTAATATACCATACACGATTGTTTAAGATAAGCGAAAGTTTAATAAAAGCTTAACGAAGATTTTATTTTCCTTACGAGAGAAAGGAATTTTAATATTTGCGTGGCTCACTCGTAATCTATGAAGCATTTCGCAGTCTCACTTAATACAGCGAGTTATCAGAGAGTTGCTATGACGTGTGCATCCATAAAAGATACACATTTTTCAGAATAAAATGTAGAACAATTCGAAAACAGTTGTCTGTTCTGGTGTCGATAGTGAAATCGAGAAGGTTTACTCTCAACTGAACAAAAATAAAAAAACATTAAACAATACTAAACGAAACTAGACAAATCGAAGTAAAACGAAACTAAACAAAACTAAATAAAACTAAATAAAATTGAAGGAAATTAAACAAAACTAAATACAACTAAATAGAACTAAACATAACTAAACACAACGAAACACAATTAAACACAACTAAGCACAACTGAAGAAAACTAAATAAATAAAAGTGACTGTCACGTGGAACCGCAGCATAAACGTGCAGATCCAGTGGCACCGACAAACACCATACGACAAGAGTCAACGAGTGGCGAAGCAAGTAACAAGTACGGAGTGAACAAGTCACGTATAATAACATGATTATGCGTTGCACACAATCGCGTGTATTCACCAATTCCCGCGACTGCGATGACGTGACCGCGCGTAGTGTCGTAGGTGCCGCTACACGTGTGCGTTCCCATTACGGGTACCGGGTGCTCACATACCTGTCCATTCATGGCGAGAACGGCGTGACACACGAAACTGGCGTTCACAAGCTCCGAAATTTATGAGATATTTAAATAATATCGCGAAAATATATTTTTAACACCGAATGATATCTAATATAATATTTACTGTGCTGTGAAAACAGTTATTGATTTAGGATCAGTAGTTGTTTATTTAATACAGAATACTTATCCAACAACGCTTCTCCGTTAATTCGAATTTCCTAATGACAGTTATTTAAATAGGTCATTTTCACTTTCAAATTCAAAAAGATGTATTAAAGTAGACAAAATTGAACCGAATGAAATTTCTTAAAAAACGTGTACGGTAAATCGTTAATTTGTTGTTAAGTTATGACGCAGGAATATTTAAAATATCAGATGTGTCATAGAATAATATGTATTATAAATACAGAATTACGAGAGTTCGCGTATGATTTATAAATAAAAATAAAAATGCTTGCAGATTCAATCCAGCAGTCGACAGAGTGTTGAACCGCCTTTGGTTCTTCTTCGACGAATAAAATTCCCACGGGATAACCACGATCGCGTCGAAAATGGAAAATCACCGCCCTCCGAACGGTCCCTTGGGCAGCGTCGAAAAAGAAACGCTCCGAAATTCCCGCCGAGCCGTCCAATTCACGACCAAACAAGAACACCTTTGCGCGTTAACCGCCCGCAGATCCTCTCCGGTTGGATCGCGTGGAAAATGGAAAAATCCCCGACCTGTAAATTTCTCACGGAGTAATCAGTTTTTGAAACAAAAAAACCATTGAACTTCCGCAAATTACTACTGAAATGCCGTAGGTTGTGTCGATAAGTTCAAAAGCTCGAACGGTGCAAATTCGCAGGACATTGAAAAATTTCGATCCACCGATTTTCATTAACACTTTGCATGTACATTGCAAAGAGGCTGGATTACTTAAATACCGTTACAAAATTAGTGAGTAAAAAATTAATATCGCAGTATAATTTAACCCATTTGTATCGTTAGCGTATACAGGGTGTTCCGCTTAAAACAGGCCACCTAAATATTTTCTCTATCTGTGATCATACGAGAAATATTTTTTACGTAATTTAAATGGTTTCAAGACACGAATTAGATGGTAGAAAAAATTATATGAGTACATTAAAATTTTTAGAGTTCAAGGTCATTTCAAGGTTATACTATGTCATACAACAGGAAAAATGATGTGCACATACGTAAAAAAACATGGGTGACCTTGAAGAAACCATTAAAAAATGACACTTTTAAACAATTTTGGCCGCCATCCGATTCGTTTCTTGAAACCATTTAAATTACGTGAAAAATATTTCTCGTATGATCACAGATAAAAAAGATATTTAGGTGGGCTGTTTTAAGCGGAACAGCCTGTATACATGCCCAATTTGTCTGGTCACTATCACAGAAGCGTATATATGTATATATACGCGTATCACATTGTACAAAACAATTACTCTAGATTGTTCAAATCAATGAAATATTACATTTTTTTATACTTTCTGAGATATTTGTAATCAAAATTCATAAAAAAAATTTCGTGTCCAGAGTTTATTTTTAATTTATTTCAAATGATGCAAGTGGGTTAAAACAAGACGAATAACCGTTATAAGCTAAACTCATATATTTTCGACAATTTATGACTCAAAAAAATGAAACAAAGTGTGTCTGGTTAAGTACGACTTTTTTCACTGTGGCAGTCAACGTGCTAAACAGAGTCGGGCACAATTTTATTCGAATAATGCATAATGAAACTGGCGGTGACTAAGATCGTCATCGAGACTTTTAAATAACTACTGAAATAAATAATTGTTTGCCAAGTTTCTACTCATTCAAGAAGAAAAATTATTTTATTCTAAAAATTGTAATTTCCACGGGTAATCAATCAGAAATGGCAACGTACTTTTTTGTTTATCTTTTATTCGTTATTCCAAACTGCTTTTTCAGATAATAAATTTGCCTCTGGTATTAAACGGCAAAACTCTCTCATGCCACTCATAAAAAAGAAAAAACGAAAAAATCATCAGGTGTTAGGACCTCAGGCGTTATCGATTTGACGGAAACTGGTCTCGAAACGATGTCTTATCGCGATGCAAGAATAACTGTAATCGACGTGGTTTCCGTATTATTCATTGTTACGGTCGCGATGATCCAGACATTGCGAATTCGCGTTCACGGCAAACGAGCGTGCACAGGACTTTCAAATACGCGCGGATGATTTACAAGCGTTCGAATCGTTCGAGTATCGCCGCAACGGCGATTTCACGGCTATTGGGCCGCGTCCAATACACCGGCGACCGTTCGTCGTCCGCCATTTTTACAGGTGGGACCACACCGCTGACAATTGCTCCGGCTGAAAAACGTTGACGCAAGGTTTAGTCGGTCTTAATTAGACACGGAATCGGCGGATACAGGCGATGCACCGTTAAAGGGTGTGTTCTGGCATTCTACGGACGATCGTCGGATAGAAGGTCACCTGTCCAGGAAAGGGATTTAATGGCCCAGCTGGTTTGAATGCTTGGGAGTGGGCTATACAACGATTCAGGTGATTCGAAAAGTTATTCGCATATTTCGTGGAATGCAATTGTGACGCAATGTTACGCGTACGGTCCAGGGATTTATACCGGGTATTATACCGGTATTTTCGGTTGTACCTTCGCCCTATACAGGGTGAACCACGAATCGTGATCAGTAGAGATTACTCTGTTATTAGCATCTCGATCGAAAATGTTTTTTCTGCAAAAAATTGTGGATGCGTGCTCATCAGAATTGTGGATGCGTACTGTAAAGAACTGTTATGTTTCCCCACCAATCAGAAACGATCATGAAAAATCGCGAATCACTGTGAAACATCATCGTGATTGGGAACGAACGTGATTCACAAGTAGCAGTTAACGCCATCTGTAGTCGCCATCTGTAACCAAAGTTCTGATCCAATTGGTGGGTTGACCGAACTACCACGAGATCCTGCGTGCCCATTGGCTCACGTTAAAGTAGCGTTTTCAGGAAAAACCCGTCTCGAGAGCCCCGGACCGCTACTTTAACGTGAGTTTATTGTACTTTGTCGATTGTATTCTGCTGGTAGAATCGAGTTTTGAGCGAGTGGTTGATAGTTCAGGTTCCAACGAGGAAATCTGATGCTTTATGAATACAACAAATGCGTAAATAGGCTACTGAAAATCTTAACCCTTTCATTCCTAAATTATCTAACAATTACGAGAAAATATTTCTGTTTGTATTTTTGTCTATATTACACGACATGTAAATGATTCACAACAATATTTCAACATTTTGAAAGCGTTTAGTGCCGTTTCTCATTCGTTGCCATTTGGCAATATTTTTTACTTCTATCACAGTTATGTATAATAATTGACGTTATAAAGTTATACGTAGTCAAACCTATTTTTGTTGCCTTTGATCAGTGAACCCTCTTGAAATATTTAAAAGAAATTACGATTTTCTAAGTTCTTTTGTGTTGCTAACAATACTCAACACATGGATTCCAGCAAATAGAAGAGATAATGTTTTATTTTACGGCTAAGATTTTAAAAGCATACAAAAATTCCTGTCATGCCATTTATATAAAACCAGAAGAAACTATTATATACTCACAGATATGAAAAAATATATGATAGTAATATTTTATTCCGTAATTTAGAATACGTAATCATATGGCAACAGTGGTAAGGAAAGGGTTAATAAAGTGTTCACAATCTAGTGAAAGCGAAAAACTGCCAATATTGGTGCTACATGTTAGTTTACTAAAATAAGTACTGAAGTGCTTATTGGTCGACCTAATAAACAGCTTGGAAGTAACATATTTTTTATGTGTGTTAGTTAACAATAATGTAGGATATTAAGGTGACAATGATCAGTGATAGCAAGGTCTGGAACTTGTACTCATACGTAAGACTGCCATTGTAACCCTCGCGAAGGTCAGCAGCCACAGGCTTTTACAACACAAAACCTGCTATAAGTAACTCAGAGGCGAGGTCGAATACAACATACGTTTACATAAATTTATTTTGTTGTCTCTGAGTGGCAAATCGATTTCTCAACAAGGTGATGTATATATCACGGGTCACTGGAGTCAAGTATAGAAATGTTAGTTTTTGCATTAACGTCGTAAAATCGCACTAATCGACTGTTGTACCTCGATAAGATGTTCTCGAATATTTCCTCCCTGAATCGAGGATACGTCGATTTATGGCTTCTCTTCTGCCTTAATACGGACATCTAAAAATTCGTTAAACCTTTCGTGATATTGGGTAATCAATCTCCTTTTTAAAAAGGTCGTTTTAACGGAAGTTTTAGTTTAATGGGAACTTTGATTACAATTTACGGTTCATTGAGTCCACTATTTCATTCTATTTTGCATAACATTTGTCCTACCTTCCGGCTTTCACTATTACGCAAAACGCAGTGAAATGAAAAATTTAATAATATTTGCATGATATTATTAATCCAATAAAATCCCCGACATTAATATTCATCTTCGTAAATTCAGTCTCTGAACCCGTGAATTCACATAAACACCGTCACTAAGTTCATCAATTTCCTTCCAATTAAATATAATATTTCTAGAAATTGCTCCTGTAACTCTAACTTTCATTTGTTGTCAACAACCAGAATTCTTTTCAGTTACTTCAACTTTTAAAAGCATTAAGGTACATTTATCCTAAAATTTACCGTTTCTGAGGTATTCGACTTTGTTTATCTTATTAGTTCCTTCATGAAATATGTTCGAAGTGTGTACCACATGCAATGTCAAGTTTACATGCAATGTAAGTTTTAGGATAAATATACCTTAATACTTTCATACTTAGAATTCGCTATTCTATCGAAGTAAAGCATAAAACCTCCGACATTCGATTTAAGAAAACAAAATTGACTTCTATATCTCCTTTACGCATTCACTTGTCAAGAAATCATTATTACCATATCATGTATTTCTTTACTACCTACAACTTTTATTAGTACAACATTTTCGCATATTTTTTTAAACAACGAAGATATTTCAGATGGACAGAGTTCGTGGGACACACTGTATATTCATATGACATTTTTTACTCACATCAGTTCATAGACTTATCCCTTGAAGTAGTGACATGTATTTATGAATCACCCAGTATATCCCAACAAGTCCATGAACATTTTACAATCTACCATCAAACTATCCTAGAAATGGTCCCAAGCAATTAGGTCTTTCTATCTTCCCACCTAAACAACACAAACACCCAATTCGATACCAGTCGCCTAAAATCCTCCAGTTCCTTAAAACACGTTTCATCGACGGACGGTTCCTGCCCAACGATTCCCCAATTGTCACCGATTTCTATAGTCTTTCTCGTTTATTTTTTCGTTCGTTCAGGTGGCCGTGAGGAGGTCAGCGACGAACAACGGCCGATTCTCGTTCTGTGGGGCCGATCCTCGAGGGGAGGCGAGAAAGGCGGCCCGGTTGCGGCAGGTCACGAGGGAACGGGTCTTAAGGATGGCCCACATTATCCGGCCTTATCGGTGAGAGAACCGCCGCTCGGATCGTAGTGGAAACAGACAGCGAGAGGAGCGGCCGAGATAATAGCGGGGATAGCAGGAAGAAAAAAATGGGGCAAGCGTGGTGCAAGGAGAAGTCCTCGAAGGCTGAGGACTCAAAGTCCCCCCTGGATCGGGTCTTTGTCCGGTGTGCCCATCGGGTATGTGAAAATTATTTGTCATTTCTTTACCTTTGTTATAATACGATTGGAACAGGAAAGGAAACTCGGTACCATTTATAGTGGACGATCAAATTATTCGAGCTAACTGCGTACATCGACGATTTTACGATTTAAGGTGTATTTTTTTTATAATTACGTTTGGGTTTTGCTCGTGTGGATTATTAAATTAAATTGTGAAAATATATATAAAGACGAAAAAATACATATTATATTGTTGTATTTAACCCTGTATATTCGGACACCTTTTTGCTGTTTAGAGATGGAATTTCAAAGAATCTTGAAATTACTTTTCAAGCATTTGAATAAGTAACATTTTAAAGTAAAAAGCAGTGGGATATTTTATGGAGACTAAGAAATAGTAAAGAGTCCCAGAAAATACATTTTACCCCTTTTTGACCCCTTTTGAGGTTGAATTTCGACAAATCCTTCTTTAGTGGATGCTTACGTCATAAAAACAATGTAACTTTCAAGTTTCACGTTTGTAGGTTAAACGGTAAGAGCTGGACGGTGATGAGTCAGTCAGTTAGGGCATCTTTTATATGTATACATATAGATAAGCTAAGTTACATTCTTTTGGTGCATTTTTAGCGGGCAATTGTTAATTAAAAGTTATCCAGTGTGAAAACCTTGATGTTGTGATTTTATGTCTACATAAAAACACAGAAAAACGTATTTTTCGTTCTGTGGCTATAATAATTTGATAATTCGCTACACGTGGGATCTAAAGAGCCCATGTCTCAAATCGTCCAAAGTGTAGTACTGTAAAAAATGTCTTGATGAGACTGTTAACAAGGGATTCTTAAATTAAAGTACTTTTTTTTAGTACGATACATTAAAAAAATAGACGTATATAATGAATAAAAAATATAGAAGTATATACAGGGTGGACCACAAAACGTGATCAGCTTAGATTATTCTACTGCCAGCTGTACGATCGAAAATTTTGTTGGCTAATACAATATGATTCAAGGAAGATTTTTAGATAATTGTACCAAATATTTTGTCAACCTTTTGTTTCAGAGTTTTCTATGTCACCTTCAGACTTTTAAATAAATAAATCAATCATTTTTGTACGCTTATCTTTTAGCGGATATTGAGACGAATTCAAAATTATAGGATATTTTTGACCAAATAGCTAATAGTAGAATAATCTAAGCTGATCACTAGACTGCGGATTTTATGGATGTATAGCCAATATGATTGTTTAAATCTTAGTATACAACAATTTTTAATAAACTTTTATTAGGTATTTGTTTTATTTGGAACCTTTTCTTTAATAAGGTAAAGGAATCTCTGATGCCAGTTTTTGTAAAATAGATAATAAAAATCTATATTTGCATAAAGATCCGCAGTCTACTGATCACGTTAATAATATATAAATTGTTCAGTTTGTTAATTGCGATTTTTTCAAAAAATGCATCGCAATTCCAGTACAAAAATCGCCCAAACTTCGATAAATTACCCAATCTGGCAACACTGGCCATTATCATCGCGTGCCGTAAGGAAAATTCAAATAACCTATTACCCGTTTGCCGCTCGTCGGACACTTATGTGTGCTCACGCGTCCCGTGGCTTAATCATTGTGCATCGAACGCGAACGCCGCTCTAACTTGGAATCCGAGACATGCAGATATGCGTGTAATTGCTAATTAACCGAGTGACGGTCCTCTCCCTCCCTTGTTACACGATGCACGCGAGCGCGTGACGCAAAAAAGTAACCGAACTCGTGGAAACACGTGCCTGTTTTGCTTGAAGTTCAACGCTGCGAGCATAATGGAGCATTTCTAAAGTGACTGGATCTTGTTAAACAATCGGGAATCGACAATATTATTCTGACGTTGGGACAAATGATTCATAACGTTAAATTATTTCGATATAGTTTACTTAGATAGAATAGAATGTTACTGTAAAATTGTAGAAATTCGAATTTACTGCACTACATAAGAATAGTTGAAGAAATTCTTTGCTTATTAATACATAAGATATTCTTTCATATACTTTGCAATTATATCAGGGACAAATCATGTGTTCAAACGTTCATTTTTCGGATAAATATTAACCCTTAACTGCAAACTTGAAACAAATTTTGAATTTTTCTTTCACTGTCCCCACCTAAATAGGGTAGATGCCCTAGTTACTGCCACCTTAAGATTGTAGCCGGACTTCGTTTAATAATTTTACGCCTTGTTTAACCTAAAAGTCGTCTCAGTTTGGAATGTAACACAAAAAGAATTGTTTTATACATTAAATATGAAGAATTAATAAGTAATTAAAATCTGCGAGCAATCCCAGTGGTTCTATTATTGTCACCTCGGAAATTAAAGTAATTCTTATATGCTTTAACAATTTATTTCGTACCATAGATACAGGTTGGATAGTAAAATTACGGCTCTTTCTTTGGTATGATTTCACCATCACTTCCTACTTACGTAGGCGCGTTTCCGACGTTGAAATTGCACTTTCGTTATTCAACATTAATTTTTAAATACCAGGCATGTACATACAGAGTGTTCCTCTTAAAACAGACCACCTAAATATGTTCTCTATCTGTGATCATACGAGGAATATTTTTTACGTAATTTAAATGGTTTCGAGAGACAAATCGGATGGCAGCAAAAATTTTTGATAATCGTCATTTCTGAATGGTTTTTTCAAGGTCACCACCTTTATGCACATAATCTTTCCTATTGTATATTATATCGAACATTATTATGCATTTATCCTTGTATAATAGTATGACCTTGGAATGACTTTGAACTCTAAAAATTTTTAATTTACTTATATAATTTTGTCCACCATCTCATTCGTATCTTGAAACCATTTAAATTAGGTAAAAAATATTTCTCGTATGAACACAGATAATGAAGACATTTAAGTGGACTGTTTTAAGCTGAACACCCTGTATATTTCTCGGCTTTCATATATATTAGGGTTCCCATTTTAATAATAAAATTTTCTATACAAAATTCTTTACACGTTACGTTTTCATTAAGTAAAATAAATGCAGTAGCACGATTGGGGACACTGGCAGTAATTGGGCCATTTATCCTAGTAGAGATTTTTTGAAACTCTAGGCCAGCGGTTCCCAACCTGGTGTACGCATACCCTAAGAAGTACGTGCTTGGTATTTTAGGGGTACTCGAAAAAAAAAGAGTGAAATAACAGCAACTATATAAATTAAAATTATTTTTCGAATATTCTAGACTAATATTTACAGGAACCGCCTGCTCTAGGCGATTGAATACCTTCATTATTCCGAGACGATAACAAAAACTAACATTCGGTTGGTGGTTAAAAGTGTTAGAAAATAAGTCGTTATCGGATTATTCATCTCTGAGACGAATCGTCTGCAATTAAGGGATAATGTCGTTGTCGAACAATCGTGGAACAAAATGTCCCGAATTCACTTCCAATTTCGACTTCCTGTCCGCCCCTCCCTCTCGAGCATTGCGCGGCCGTCCACCCTTAAAAACGAAATTCTTCCCCGTCTGTACTGTATGCGATTAAACAGTGGTTAAATGTGTAATGCAAGAGTAACGAGCATGCTAATGAACCGAAACAGACACACGTAACGTTCGCTATTACGTAACCCATCATGCGAAATGCAGAGCGGAATAATGGGACTCCATTGCAAATGAAAAGTAATTAATTATCTCACGTGTATCGGGCTCGATTAGCACGGTTCCAAGGAGGTCGTGTCGGTTTTGTATATGCGGGGCACGCGTTTTCCCCCTCCTCCTTTCGCCCCAATACCGATCACAGTTTCGTTATTTTTTCTGGCTCGATTCTTCTCTTTTTTATTTCTGCCTGGTTACGTGAAACATAATTCGCGTGTGTATATACATTTTGCCACAGTCCGCTGGCTGTTTCACGCCCGACTCGTTCCGATTCAATGGCGTTCCGCTCGCGGTTTCCTTTTCACCGTTAAATATATGCGTGCACGCGACTGTGGGAATAATAATCACGCTGACGGTTTTATTCGTGTATCATCCGTTCGTCGTTTTTTTTTTCCCCCTCCTTTGCCCATTCTGTCGAAGCTTTATTCTCGCGTATTTATTCTACCACTGAATACTTCGCGGCTATTCGCAGAAGCAAGCGGAGCTGGTTTTGACTTAATTCTTTTGGACGAGATTCGTATGTTATTTTGCGACGTTTTTGAGATTCATTTGGATGTACCGGGGATGATCTAGGAAAGACTGTTGGTTGAAATTATTTGTTAGTGGTGCAGGGTGACGAATGCAGAAAATTGTTATATGTGAGAGATTATTTAGTATTTAGTTTTGGTACGTATAAGAATATTACCATTACTTATTGCGTGTTCAGGGGTACCTGTGGTAATTATTGTGTATTAACTATACACTATGACAACAGGATAATAGTGTATTAACCAATGTTAAAGTACACATTTTTCTTCGTAGGGTTGTTCTATTTAATATCATTTATAATATTTATATGAGAAATCGTCTGAACTTTTGTGTGCTTTTCAGTAATTATTAATGTAATTCACTGGTAAGTTTTCTGGCCACTAGTTCCATTTCAGAAAATAAAAATTTAACTCTAGGTTATTAAACTATCCTGTGACTTACGTTATTACTAATCATTCGTAAAAATTACAATTAAAAGAGAACCAATTAAAAAAAACTCATAATGTTTTGGAAAAATTATTTTTATCGAGATAGAAACCTACGATATAACTATCTATGATAGTCAGACTTAAAAATAATGAAAAATTAGGATAGTATAGTAAATCATCGATGAATGTTCGAAGACTCCTCGACACTAAGTGTTCAGGCGTCATCTCCATCACTGGGAGGTTCAAAAAGTCAGAACAAATCAAGCACTCAGTGGTGGAGATGACGTCTGAACACTCAGTGCCGAGGAGCCTTCAGACACTAATCGATGATTTACTGCACTTATTCAGCACAAGCTACATACACATCAACATCAACACGATTCCTCAGAATCGTAAATTCGAGGTCATAATGTTTCCAATACTGTAATAATCCAGTGTAAAATTCTAATCAACTGCACCTGCACCAAAGTCTAGTTTCAGGCCAGCATCAAATACAGTGACCCGAATGGGGTACGCTTGTCTTTCGATTCAAGCGAAACACGTTCAATCTTTCCCGCAAATTTTATTACAAATTCCGTGACTAGGAGCACAATGAGAAATACGCTCGCATGGTACACGATAAATTACGAGAACTTACACAACGGTTCGATATTTTAGCATATACATTGCCCGTACAAGCGAGCAGAATCGCAGAAAATTCAACGAATTAACGGGACGACTGGGGAAACGCAGAAGCGTAAATAAACGTATCCACGCCCGGGAAGAAAAATCGCGTTGTGTGTTTCCCTTGCGTTTTTCCGGGGCGAGATAAAAACCGTGGCCCGGCGTACAGTTAATAAACACGCTTACACGGCCTCGGGCTCGATTTTTCCTCCTTCGTTGGCTCTTGCACAACCGTAAATCCTTGACGATGCCGCCGCCGCGTTTTCTCATTTAGCAGCGAACTTATCGCGCCGCGTCTAATTGATCCTGCGAAACACACGAGTACCTCCCTACCACCCGTCGAACCGCGATCTATCGATCACCACCTGGTTCTAGCTTGTTCGAAGCAATTTTATCTCTTTGCTCGCTGGCGTAACGCGTTAAGGAAACATTCGATTGTCTTCCGGGTCGATCGAGCATTCCGCGAACGTTTTCAGTCGATGAGAATCGACAATAGGGGGGTTAAAATGGAGGAAAACGGGTGTCCTCAGGAGCCTTTTAACCGGAAACTTCTTGGCTCGACGTGGCGTTCGAGTGTCCTTTCGGAAACATTGAAATCCTTTAGTTGAATTTTCACTCGATGAATCTATCTTGTCTGGGAGTTCTTTGTCGGTTTTCGATGGGAATGCTTTATGACGGGGCGGTGAATAGCGAGAATGTAGTGGAAGATTGATGGGCTGAATGATACCGATCGAAATATCGTCGCTCTAGTTCTTAATTGTTTTATCTGCACTAGTTTCGAAACTGTGAAAACTGAGTTCAATGTTCACGAAGTTTAATATTGTAGAAGCTGGAAAATAGTGAAACGATAAAACATACTATTGTATCGTCTACTGAATAGCTACTTATTACAATATTTAATAAAATTTTATCTTAATATTAACATAAATTTTTAATTTAAAAAAAAAATTTGAAAGCTTCGGAGTTGGGACTTAAAATATTTGCTGTTTTCTAAGTTGAATTTTCTTTATATTATGGTGAATTTGTATTCTTTGGACCAATGAGACGCCCGTAGGTTGGTTGATTGAATTTTTTTTTCAAAAATGGAGTTATAATAATTAATAACTTGGGCGACGATATAACTAGCTAAAAGACGGACGCCTTAACACATTCATTGCATTTGTTTTTTTCAGAAAATAAACAATTAATAGTCATTTTGAGACTGTTTAAAACATTTTTAAAAATATTCTTTTTTCTTTATAAATAATGTGCTTTTGCTTTCACGATAAATAACTGACAGTGACACCGTTTTTTAAATGTTTGGATGTCACTTAAAGAAGTTTCGTACTGGCGATCGACAAGAAATGTTTCGATCACGTTCGTTCCCAATCACGGTGATTTTTCACAGTGCTTCGTGATTTTTCGTGATCGTTTCTGATTGGTAGAGAAACATAACAATTCTTTACACGCGACACATAACCCGTATATTTTATATTAACGACATCGAAACAAAAATTCGAGTTATATCTCACAAAGTGAAGGAATAATTACAAACAATGAAGACTAATGAATAAATTAATGATTATAAATTACTACATATTACCTAGCAAATCATACTTTTATAATTTCCTATTTACTCTACTGATTTTTCAAAACGCAAATAGTAATGTAACTCATCGTAAAATCATATTGAATACGTTTTTCTGTCTAAAGACCAAGGACTTACGATCGCAGTCAGTAAATTCACTCAATAAAAAAAATCGCCATGACGGTTGTGAATGAAATTAAATCACGACCCTGATCGTGATTCGGCGATCACTGTGATAATTCACCGTTACTGATTTTGCACGTCATCTCTACTACAAACCAAAGTAAAGTCAACGATCATTTATCAAAAAAATTCTAAAATTGAAATGTAACGAGAAGAGACGTACACCGTTCACCGATTGAAGGGTAAATACTCGAGAAACGTCAGTGTACGTATTCCCTGGAACGGTGCAACATCGGTCGTTCGACCGTTTATCCCACTGTAGCCATTACCGAGCATCGACCGATTCTTCCCCGAACAATAAATCGATTCCATAATCGCGCGTGTTGTACTTTCAACGAGCTAGGTATCCCTGCCCCTCCGGCTATTACTCATTCTTACATAATTCCCGGTTAACGCAGTACTCGCAGATGTTGCGTACCGAGGAAAAACGTGCTTCCACCGGGCGTTAAAGGTTAATTACGCGTCCGTTCGTGCACGCTACAAAACAAACTTTAAATGTTGCAGTTTTTAATCGGATTGCCGACGACGCTTTCGCAGCCGTTTACGCCCGCCGGGGAATTCCCGGTTCGGGGCCATTCCTCGCCGATTTATGGACCGTTCATTAACGCGAGATTCGTCGCCCGCCTGGAATAATGTTCCATGGACTTACGGGAATATGTACGTACTTCTACGGCGGTGTTACAGACGCTCTGTTATGTTGTTCTAAATGTTCTTTCGTTGAATTAAAACATTCTCGATTTCCCGACGAATGCCTTTGCACGGTGGTACCTTCGGACGGTGGACACAATTGTATAGGGTGAGACTTGCGAAATTTATTAGGTCAGTAGTAAACAGGGGAACACTTCTGTAACTAGAAAGTAACGATTTCTTTTTTAAACTTCGCAGGTTTGTTTGAGATCTTAATAGACACGTCGGGAAATTTTTCGTTTTTGCTGATGGTCGATGGTTTAGGGTGAAACCACCCCTCAAAGGTTAATGTGTGCTTTCCTATTTTCCTGTATGTCTTGAAAACTATGGTAGATATAAAAAATTGTTAGAAAGGACATTTAATTGCTTTGTATGCTGTATAAAACTGTGCAATGAAATTGTTAAAAATTCGATTATTAAGTAAATAATTAAATAAATAAATATATAAATTGTTAACAATATCATTACGCGATATTATTTCAGAAGAATCTATTCAATTTTCGTCGTAACTGTTTTTGGATATCTACTGTAGTTTTTAATATATACAGGAAAATAGGAAGAAGCACACATTAACCCCTAAGGGGTGGTTTTACCCTGCACAACCGAGTATCAGCAAAAATTAAAAATTGCCCGAAGCTTCTACCCAGGTTCCCTGCAAACTTACGGAGTTAAAAAAAAAAGTTCCCTTGTCGGTATTTATACGCTAGCACCAGTCACGAGTGGTCCGCAGAACTTAATTAATGACCTAATATTCAGTCGGTTAAATAATCTTTCGGTGTCGTGTTTAAGGAACTGGGACGAAGAGTTATTCGCTGTTTTATAGTTTCTTTAGCCTCGTTTGGTGGTCGAGGAGCGTTCTTAATTTGGACAACGTATTAATCGTTGTACAGGAGTGGGGTTTATTAACCCCCAAGTCGAAGAATGTTTTTTATCAGGGAAAATTGTGAATTAATTTGAGACCGATAGTTAGGGTCCAGTATAAGGTTCAAGGTTAATTTTTTTTATTGTTCTATAGGCCTTCAAAAAATCTGAAAAAATTCTGGGGCACTTCTCAAAGTATGCACTACATTGTAGACTCCTTCGTTAAGTGAAATGTTCAAAATATTTTTTTCAATAAGAAGCAAAATACATAGGAAAGCTCGGGAAGATGGGAATTCGCTTAGATGGTCAACGACCTATATTATCTACGAAGGGTGTAAACTTTAGAACATAATCTTAAATTTGAAGATGTCCTACCTAAACTGGGACAAACATTTTAAATCACTAAACCGAATGAAATAAAGGCTAATAAGGGAAGAATTACACAATTTCTATTCAGAAAAGAAAGTATTCGAGTGGCGTCAAGTCCGGAGAACGGTTGCAAGTGTTGTACGAATTTTACATTCACAAAAGTTTATCACCATTCACTGACGAATATCTCAGTAATTATTAGTTTCTGTACCGACATACCCAAAAGATTTTTATTCAATGCCTAACACTCTTTTCAATTGCAGGATCAAATTTTACACATTACAATTAAAAAAACTCAATGTGACCCTCATATCTCTAAAAAACTAATTTCATACATCTCCTATTTGAAACATTTATTACAAGTCCTATTTACAAGTGTAAACTGTTTTTTATATGAAAAAATGTTTAGGTGGCAGTGTTAGATGAATCATCCTCTATAATCATTTCAAGAATTTCAATTTTAGTATCGTACAAGACGATAATTCCCGTATTTGCCTAATATGTGCTCTACTTTCAATAAACGACAAAATCCCATTATTTACATTATGTATATTAACAATATTCCATTTTCTGGAATCGAAAGTCGTACATTCCAGTAAAGAAAGAGTCGTCGAAACGCGAAACGTTGAACTCGCCATGAGATGTACACGGCGGTGACGAGGATTGTTGGTTCATCAAATACACCTCGATTGTCCCGAGCAGATACTACTTATCGAGGCTGTTGTCGCGGCCGCCTTTAATTCTCCGTTATCTGCGCCGCGGACGTGTTAAGATTATTCGAAATCTAGAACCGTAGGATCGCTCCAGGGCGCGGCCGGTTTCCGGTCTTCGTCGGCCACTTCTTATCGCGTTCGACATTCGCGCTGTACCGACGCTGGTTACACTCGCGCGAAACATCACGCGCCTTCTAGTTGGACGACGCTGACTCACGTTCGTAGATCGTCGATCGAGGAACGCGCGGCGTTGAAACGGTATTCTGATCGCCGGAGGATCTAGTCTGGATCATCGAATGTTCGAGTTTTGGAGCACAAAGAGAATCCCGATCCACATTTTCTATTGCTCAATTATCTTGTTGTTGTCGACTGTCTTTTAATATTAGCGTACCGAATTTATAGAAAAAATTTGTAGAATGAGAAAAGGAAATAGATTAATTGGTTTTCTATGGATTTTTGGAAATACTGCAGAGTAGATACTTTAAAAAACAAAATGGAATGCACGATTGTAAGAAATTGAACTTTAGAGGTATATGTACAGTAGAGCTATAAGTATTCGGATATTCGAACTATTCGAATACGAATAATTTATTCGAAGAATATTCGAATACTTCGAATCATTCGAATAGTACAGAGTATTCGAATAAGAGAAATTTTCTGACGAAGATGCAGATTTGACGTTTGAAAAACAAATAATTATAGAGGCCAATGTGAAAAGAATTTTATGATAAAGTGTGAAAAAATATATTATGCTCAGATTCATATTCAGTACAATCCAAAGTTCGATTACTTCGAATATCAAATTCGAATTATTCGAATATTCATACTGGCTGTAGTAGGCCATTTTCGACAAAAGTTAGTGAATGTTTAGTAATGATTGAGTATTGTTTTTTTTGCTTCCTAAATTATTGTATCAAAGGATTAATATTAGTGTCCTGAATTTATAAAAAAAACTTGTGAAATGCAAGGAGGAAATTGATTAGACACTTGGTATTGTGATTTTTGACTATTACTTAACTTTTACTAAATAATTACACTGAGTATACATATACTTAGTGTGTGGATTTTGGAAGTAATGCAGAGTAGATTGTTTAAAGAACAAAAATGGAAGGTACGATGTAAGGAATCGAACATTAGAGTCACTAGATTACGCTGAAATATAATTAATGTTTAGTAATGATTGAGTGTTAATTGTTTTTAGGAACAGGAAATTTCATCTTGATCGTTACTCCAGCGTTTCTATCATTATTTTTAATTGGTATCGACGGTTATTGTAGGGCAGGCTATAATAAGCAGTGGGAACTGTGTGATTTAGTAATTTTATGCTCTTTTCATTGAGGATGTGGCGAGAGTAATAATCGGTGTTTTTGTCGATGGTGCTCTATCATTATTAAAATGGTAGCTGCAAGAATCAGAAAGTAGAGAGCATTCCGCATTCTTATACATTCCTTATTGCTACGTTATTTATGAACATTAAGTGATCGCACAAATCCTTAGCAATCATTTACAATTCGTAGTATTAGTTTGAACGATCAATCGCAGTTAATAATCCTATCTTTTCACTTAATCGAAGTTTTAATCTATATTTATGTAAAATTGTCGTTTGAAGCAGCCATATTCAAGTATGAGTTATTAAATCCCAACCAAAGAAGTATAGAAAGTACACAAAATCGACAATTACATACGACTATCTATAATAATGTCCTGTCAGATTTTGGAGTCAAAGTTTCTTTTTTGTTGTATGACGAAGATTTTCAAATTTTCTGTTTTAACATCCGTCCTCACAGAAATCAAGGGTAACGCGTAACTCGTGTAGTCATAAATTTGAGATACCTGAACAGTCCACTGACGTCATGGACGTTCGTATCTCCTTGGAATGTAATGTAACTCATGTTAAACACGATCGAGTCCCAGTTGTCGACGGAAGATCTATCGAGATTCGACCTCGTTCGGATCATTAGCGTAGCATCGTTAACGCGACGACGTTCCTTGCGAATATTATTATTGTTTACCGTCCGCCATCTTGATGACATTTGTGACACCTGTCAATTATCCCAGAGATAACATCTAAGGTATACTTCAATATTTTCCATGGTACAATTCGCGTAACATATGGCCAGCAAAAATATTTACAAATAATGTATTTTAACTACATTCACACCGGTAGTGGCGATAATTCACTTTCGAACTACATTTACCAGTAATCGAATAACGTTAAATTTCGTGATTCGTCGTAGAGATACCGTTAGTAACAGAGTATCGATCGATAAATCAATGAACCGAAGGTTGCGTGTCGATTAACAGGAGGAAAAAACTTTCAAACAATTAAGAGTGACAATCGTAAGTGTACCGTAGGTCATGCACACAAAGCATTCGCGCGTTACTATAAATATTCAAAACGAATACCATTCTATTGTGTTCTATTCGATGCAAATGTATAACTACCCGGTTCTGCGCGCATTTACATACTCGAGACAATTGCTCGCAAGCCTGCAATTGACACTGTATCTTGACAGTGCACATAATGTAAAATTGCTTCACGTCTCTCTTAAGTCTGTCTCAACGTGAGAACAGATTTCAAGTTGTACACGACGTTTCAATGTTTGTTGTCACGTGCAACTCCGTGGCGTATGTGACCCAAGTGGCAACAAGCATTAGACTTCCATGTATAACTAGATTTAATCACAGTTTAAACAAGTGTCATTGAACACGCTGCAATTGCACGTACCAATGGTAAATCAATGTTATAAAATTGAATTCCATGCTCTAAACATCGAATGTAGGAAAATATTTCCAATAAACATTCTGTTAACTGGGCTGCGAATGTTTATGCAAATTTACAATTTTGTTCAATAATATCGTAACCAAACAAAATCAAGCAGAATTTTATTTCTCGCACTAACGGTTTTAATGTGTCTATAATAACACGTAAATACTATTAAATTGTATTAGAATACTTATTTTGTTAAGTATTGCAAGTCAGGGAACGCTATAAATGCATAAACATCCGCAGTCTAACAATAATGTTATTTATTGTTGGGACACAATATGTACTTTTACATGAACGCGTCAGCGTCACAGCAGAAATCCAATATGGCCGCCATTGGTAACCGCACGTGATACATCGTCTCATCATTCCACGCCGACATTTTGACTATTCTATACTGATTTAAAATACGCTGTAGATTTCAGACGATTTAAAAAATCTGATAGAATCAAATGCAATATGTACCTCTAAGAAAATTAAAAGCGTGTACTCCTTTAACACGTTGATATCTAATTTTTGGTCTCTATGGCTCAACTCCCCGCCCGTGACTCAGATCTGCGACAACGGGCGCTAACGTGTAATGACATTCGTCATTGTCTTCAAACATCTCACGCTATTTTTGTCGAGTACAAAGGCAGGAAGAATCATTGGATAAGAAAAATGATTATAAAAAGCACGTTGCTTGAAAACTTACTGTATCACTGAAAATAGAGAAATACGATAAAATCTTTGTTACATAATCCAAGAACCTACAAGATCGGTATACTGATTGGCACGATCTCGTGTACAGGTTTTCCTAACAATAAGATCCGAAATCCCTTTCCTAACGTCGCGTTCACAATCGTCGCGTCGTCTCGACGGTTCACCTTCGAAGTACGCCTACCGCAGCAAGCGGTAAGAAACGAATCAGATATGGGCACAGGTTTCAAGTACGAGCTTCTTGTTACACAAGAGTGTGCCGTAAGCGACGTCTTGACCCAGGCCTAGCCTCAAAGACAGGCCACGCGTTCTAAAACGACGCTACTAAACAGCATAGAAAACACTTCATTCGAACCTAACCTCTTTTACTTTCAATAGCAACAGCAATAATTGACATGTTTATTCAAAATGAGATAACCTGTCTAAATTGAATCTTTCGCAACATCTGTTATTTTCCAATGTTTCTAATAAAATTCCTGGCCAGAATTTTCGGTTTCTGAATCAAATGCGCGCCGCGTCACTTGGTTATCCAAAATGGCGGCCGAACGGTCGGCGGCCATATTGAATGCTTCGCTAGACCGTGCTAATTTTTCCCCTGGTATCTTTCATGGAATATCTCGCGTCGAAACGTCGTCGAGACGCGCAAGACGTTCTGGAATATGTACATGGTAATATTTCTCGCGAACGGAGGGGGGAGAGAAACGGCAAAAGAGGTACCCTAGCTCCGCGCAGCTTTCGCACGCGTGCATCTGACGTATCTCGCGCTTATTACCCGGCAACACGGCGAAGGAGATTGCGTAAACACGTAAGCCGCGTATTTCTGGAGAGGTGAGCAACGCGCGGCTCTTTTTACGCCAGAAGGACACGGCCGTGTGTCTTTTATGCAGGGCGCGGCGACGTCTGCGGCGAGCTTGCTGAAGCTGAACAGTTAAGACGGTGGATCGGTGATTCTTGGAATGTCTATTCTTGAATTTAAAAGATCGATAAACCCCTTCGACCAACACGATATCAGTATCGGCGTTAATAATGACAAAATGATTGTTTAGTGCAGTAGCGGGATAAAATATAATAGAGATCAAATATGTGTACACTAGAATTCACTTATATTATAGAAACACTTTTGGTAGTATAGAAAGTAGGTCTGAATTGTCTATAAAAAAAAAAAAAATAAAAAAAATAGTCGTTGTTTAGTTCATTAACGGGACAAAATACAAATATAATAGAGATCAAATATGTGTATATTAGAATTCATTTATATCGAAGAATTACTTTCGATATTATAGAAATTTGGTCTGAAATGTCTACAGGGTTTAACAAAAGTGTTGTATCTCTCTAAAATGGGTCACTCGTGAGGTGATTTTAAGGAGGAACAACTTTCTCCTTAGCGAAAATGTTACCCGAGGCTTTGTTAGCATTTTTCCTAAGGAAAAACTTGTTCCAAATCATCTCACGAGTGACCCATTTCAGGGACCTACAACACTTTTGTTACACCCCGTATAACAACAAATTTCGACATGGGTGAAAGCTGACCCGGTATTATTAAACTCTAATTTATAATATGTGTCTTTAATGCTTCTGTCGCGAATAAATCGAACGATCCTGCAATTTCCAAGCAATCAGACTGAAAATTAATGTTCTCCTTCATTCGAGTCATTTGCTTTTTTTTTGTCGACGATAACGTAGGTAGTCGATCAGCAGTGAAATTGAAAATTTTCTCCTTCAACGACCATTAACGAACGTAATGTCTCAGAGTAGCCGGTCTTCGTAACAGTCGGCAACTTTGTACACCCGTTTTCTCAAACACCGGTTACATAAAGCGGCGATTACTCGCACGTTTATAGAGAGGACAGTAATATACTCGTGCTTAACAATAAAATTGCTCCTCGATTTACAGCGGCGACGGCGTCACCGTCTTACCTTCTCTAATCTTTGACCCTCGCGTTCCTGTGGCCAGGTTACCGACGACTCACGAACGAACACAGTTACTGAACATGCAAGGTGTGTCAGCTACTTGTGTTAGAAATATTATTAGAAATTATATTAGCATATAAAGAAATTTAAGAATGACGAAATTCTGTTGGAAGTTTCGTTTTCAAGTTGGTAACAGTTAAAAATTCAGGCCAGAAAACGCCTGAAACCAGGCAACCCGTCCACAAACGTTAAGCGTAGGGCAGGGAAGTGCAGGCACTAAGCAAAAATATACTTTTACATTTACCTCGTAGTCAAAGAAGTGATGTATAACACTTGAACTCGAATTTGAACTATATCTTCTTGTGACACATCATAAAAAGGCACACACGAATCGTTGCACGGTATTAAACCTTGGTTAGTCGTTTAAACTACTGTCACATGCACAGAATAAATACTAAATAAAATAACTTGAATTGAACTAAAACTCACTATAATAAATAAATTAATAGTATACAAAAATTCAAGGGCTGTTTCACGGCGAGCAGATGTGTTCACGATGACGACTGCCATCGAACTAAGGAAACGTTACTCGAATCCTACGCAAAGGATAGAAAAGTAATAAAAATGTATAAACAACGAGTGGATACCTGCTCTTCGACAGGATCGCCAAGGTTTGCGACTGACCTGCAGATGTGATTGTACCGAGGGAAAGGTACACGTCACGTATTCGGTTGAGAAGGAAGGGTCTATTGTTTTCGAGGAACGCCAGAAAAAACGCTTACCGCTTGTACGCAGATTGCCTGGTTTCAGGCGTTTCTCATAGCAATTTTAGACTGTTAGTAACTTGAAAACGAAGCCTCCAACATAATTTCGTCATTCTTGATTTTCGTTTTAATTTTACATACAGAATCAACCTTTAAAGTTTTTAATACCAACAGCCGAACTCAATGTATACGTACATGCATCGTGAGATCTTGTTATGTGTCACAATTGACCCAACCATCGGATTTGATGGCCTATATCCTGAAACTTAAGTGTCAAAAGTTACAATTTTTCAGAGAAGAAGTTGAACGAATTTTCTTCCAAACGTCGCCATTTTGACGCTCCTTAACATCTACAATCTATTCTTAATTTACTTCCATACTAATAAAAATTAATAATATAATACATACCATGTGGAAAAATTGTACTTTAACATCATTATGTATATCATGTCTCTCACCAAAGATAATTTATATAATTCAACAAAGGACGTCTTAATAAAAATGTAAAGTCTCAAATTAATGTTTAAAGTCGTATTTTTTTTTCATATCATTTTAAGGATCTCGCATTTTTATCTCGAGTCCACGCTGCATTGAGTCGTAAGCGAGGCATGGTAACTCTATTCTCACTCGAAAGATTATTGAATCGTTACCGAAAGGCGTAAAATCCAGGAGATACCGATGCAAGGGGCCACGATCGACCTACGTCGTTCTATTATTAATAGCCGGTGAAAGTTTCATTGTGTCTTTCCGTGGAGACACCAGGGCAAATGGCTCGCAGAACACGGAAGAACGTGAACCATTAATGATTACCGAGCCCCGCTCGTAATACGCGAGATTGATTTAAGCTTCTTAGAGCTTTTATCGCGGCATTAAATGGGAAGGTTCGTGGAGACTCGATTTTTGTCGTCGGATATAAGCATTTCCGGTGAAAGGCCGGGTAATTTCGATCTCGTGGAATGTTGGTATACGTTATATGCTTGATGAATAAAGTGTCCCTTAAACTCGTTTCGTATTTTAACGATGTTATTTTTTGGTTATACAACTGCTTGAAAATCTGTAGTGTGTTGCAACTGACATAGTCGAGTTTCATTCGTCGTGAAATTAAGACGAGAAAAATGGTAATTTTATTCGAATTTCTTGAATACCATTGCGGTGGTACCTCTATTATCTTCACCGACGGACACATGTAACTGCTGTAATACGAGAATATTTTTATAAGTTTATCACTTTGTTTTTTTCTTAATAAGCATTCGTAGTTTTTTGACATTTTAAATGTTCGATCAAAGACTTAATATGACGACGTCGACAAATGAACGAAAATTAGAATTCATAGAAATAAAATCAATTTCGGAAAACAGTAATTTGAACCGTCCATGGAAACGAAAAACAGAATTATAACACCACAAGTGTGAATTACGATCACTAGATTGATTTTATGAGATTTTAGCCCCGAATGCAGTAAAAGAAAAAACTTTCATCAGACGCAATCAGTTTTCTATTTGATTCGGAATCCAATAAGATACTTAAGAAGAGACAGAAATTCCTACACTTGCTCTTGTCTTTGCAAATCACTTTAGAAAATGTCATTCTGCCTAAGAATCCGCAGTCCAGTAACCATTGATTAAACACAATTACATATATGATTTTTCTAGTCCCTACGCAAGTGCGTATTTATCAAGCATATCCCGCATATACTTTGCGTCCATCTTGTATATACTCTATATATTCACTGCATAAAAAAAAAAACAATTTTTTTAAAAATATTTTTTTAAATCCTCTAATAATAAAACATTTTTCTGTCAAAGTATCATTTTTAAAATCCACTTCTCTAAATCATGCATTTGCATAAATTTCTACTAACTAATCTAATACATCCACTGTTCTACTAACCGAATGTTCAGTTATTAACCGAAGCACCGCTACAATCGCAATTAAATACCAACGATTCGATCTCGTGCACACAACGCACGCAAAAGAATGCTGTTCAACGATCAACTGGCTTCACCTTCTACATTCTTGTCCTGTTAAAGGGCAAACAACTCTGTATATTCGTGAACCGTCCACCCAGCGTCTTATGAAAATTTTACAGCCACTTCCACGCCACTTTCGAAATTTCTTCACGCTTCCCGAGTAAATAATAAAGTTTTACGGCGGATGGGGCTTATCGGTTCCGAGCGTTCTGTCGTGTAAGTAAGTACTTACATGCTCAGCGACGCCTGCTGGAACTCTCGAATTCGATCGAACGCCTTGGGAATATACCGTCAGTTTTCCGCGGAAAAACATGGTAGTACAACGCTAAGCGAAGCGTTTTGCAACGAATTCTGTTCTATAGGATCAACTGTCTACAATAATACGACCGGGAGGGAACGACTTTCCTTCGATCATCGGACGCGAGACACCACCGTTCCACGTTAATCCCGCGCAAGGTCGCAATTTTATTGCCTTCTTCGCGACAACTTCTGTCAGACTGTTTACTATTTCGAATTTACGATCATTTTACTGTAGGACGCTGTAAACAGTGTGACCGATTGTACGGAACCAAGCTGATTGCGTGTGCAGTTTTTCTAGAACGAAAATTTCATCGTAAATGATATATTTTTATATTCTACGTATTTTTAGATTATGTCCATCAGGATGAATAGAATTTTTTTTTTTTACCGAAAAATTTACAGACGGAATTTATGTATGAAATATGAGACATCGTATTGCGTGTTTTCTTTCGTGGCAGAAGTTTATGATTTTTCACTATTATTTGGACAGTGATGTGAAACTACGATATTTTCGTGACCGACTGTATTTATCACGAACCCCCCAACAAGGTATCAAAACAATGCCTACGGTCCTCCGGAGCGGTAGCAACTGGCACGGTAATTTAATCGGGACAACTTCTGTCCCCCCAACCCCACAACATCAGGGAGAGGGGCAGACACGACCTGTTTCGTCCGCGACAACTTTCCCGACGAATTTGCAATGTAAACCGTGCACGGTGGAAACGACACGTGTACGATTTCGGTAGGGATGTTCGTAGTACGTGGGTCGCGATTATGTGAACGCCTGGGGCGGAGAGGGTTGTCGATAAAAATTCCCGCGCACTGGCTCGAACACGTTCACTCGGTCAACCTCATTTCTCGAACTTCCGGCGCGCGATGTCTTTCGCTCTCCGGGAAGTTTCCGCGTTGGATCGTTGATTTGTCGCTAGAGGACGCTCCTGCGACGCGGAACATGCCTACGTGTTCGTTTTTGTCGCGTACTCTCTATGTGATCTGTCAGGGAGACGCCATATTGGAGTTTTCAGTTGGTTAGACTTTTTGTCGAAAAGGATGTTGATGAGACTAGCTTAAGGTGGTATCAATAGATAATGAAAATGTGAAGAGATCAATCGCATCGTTTTTTAAATGGTATACCTATATGTATATTCGTTTTTGTTGTGTACTTATTCTTTGTGATCTGTCAGGGAGACGCCATACTGGAGTTTTTAGTTGCTTAGACTTTTTGTCGAAAAGGATGCTGATGAAACTAGCTTAAGGTGGTATCAATAGATAATGAAAATCTGAAGAGATCAATCGCATCGTTTTTTAAATGGTATACCTATATGTATATTCGTTTTTGTTGTGTACTTATTCTTTGTGATCTGTCAGGGAGACGCCATATTGGAGTTTTCAGTTGGTTAGACTTTTTGTCGAAAAGGATGTTGATGAGAATAGTTTAGAATGGTATCAATAGAAAATGAAAATCTGAAGAGATCAATGGGATATTTTTTTTTATGGTATACCTATATGTATGCTCGGTTTTGTCGCATACTTGGTAATTTATCAGAGAGACGCCACCTTGGAATTTTCGATTGGTTTTTCTCTCCGTGAAAATGGATGTCGATCAACGTGTTGCTTAGAATAGGGCGCAATAGATAATTGTAGTTTGAAGAGATCGATAGTACAGCCTCCTCTCGATGATTGTCTGCCGTGTTCTACACGATTATTGTCCAGGCGTTATCCCCACCACTGAGGGGAGTCCGTGGAACCTGTCAAGCGCGTACTTTGTTACCCCTTCGCTTTTGTTGTCGAGGCTCGGGCTTCGGACAAAAAACGAATTTATGAGGGTTTGAAGCATTCCTCCCTATACGATTATTGTCCCGGGGCGAATCCGAGTTCGGGACGATAATCGAGAGAAGTCTGTATCGCTTTTTAATGGTACATTTTAATTCAGCCGTTCAAAGGCCAAAGTGATTAATTCCATTTTTTGAAATTTTTTATATTTAACATTTATATTTAAAATGAGTTCTTTCTTTCTTCGGCAAATGAACGGCTTAGTTGTTGGTGAAGCTATAGACAGCGAGAGACGAAATACTTAGTTCGAAATACAGGATATTCAAAGCTGCACCATATCTACACATGAAATTGTTAGAAATGTTACGTAAATTTGAAGAAAATTGTATGTGTAGTCGATATGAGTGAAATATATACAGATTTCGGAAGAAAATGAAATATCTACGGAAGGCTCTGTTAGAACAATGCAGGTATAAAACTTTATCAAGTGCACATTAATGTGAAACAGCGTAAATAAATAATAAGTTTTGATTAAGTCTGATCTAACCTGTAGCAGTTTCATTTTTCACGTAATTTTAATATAAACGACTTTTGTATGTAAACAGGAGAATTATACAATAACTCAGCCTTCTTCATTCTACCTGATTGAGTGGTACTAAAATTTTTCGCGTAGAATGTAAATACACTGCCTGTCGTAATCTTCCCACCAGCTTTGGCGAAACAAAGTAGACATAATTGCAACGTATCTCGCATCAAATTAGTCAGTCGTATGCAATCACGAGAAATCTTACATCGCGATGTACAATGTATTTTACATCGAACTGAATGATTGGACAAGTATATACAGGGTGAACCACGAATCGTGATCAGTAGAGATTACTATGTTATTAGTAGTCCGATCGAAAATGTTTTTACCAGGTATAGCATGGTTTTAAGAGAGCTTTAACGTGATTATAGCAAATTTTTTGTCAACTCTTTTTTTTTCATGATTTTTCGAGGTCACCTTCGATTTTTTGCAAATACGCCTATAATTTTTTTACGCCTAACACATGTTATGTTATGATATTTACCGAATTCGTCTTGAAATCTTCTAACAGATACATATATATGTATATGTATTTATGTAAGGAAGAACAGTCACGTTTTTCCAGCACGGCCTGTGTAATCGCAGGTGAAAAGCGGTTTAAAGGTCGTTCCCGAGGACGCTGAAATCCTGTTAAGATTGACGACGGGCAACGGTTCGCGTGTAACAGTATTTTCGTGCTTGGCGAAGACACAAAAGGGAATTATGCAACTCGCACAGGACGGCTACGTGTACCGGTGATTGCGCAATCCTTCGACAAGACCGTCGGGGATCAGACAGCAACTCTGTTCTGTTTCCGGTTCACGCGATTTCGGTTTACTTAATCAGACAGCCGACGTTTCTACTTCGAATAGCGGTAGAAACGAACGAATGTACCTTTTTTTTTTACATTTGGCATGTGTTATATTATGGCTTTGCTGAGTCCAATGAATGATCGAATATTATGTTTTCGAGAAATGTACGAATAAATTTCATGTTGATAGATTACATAGATTGCAATTTTGAAGGATTCTTTAGGTGGATATAATATATTTTGAACGTCGTTTGAGGTTAGTGTGGGGTTATATGGACATTTTTCATTGTCTTTCATGGGCGCCTTTTTGGTGAAATGAATAAAGTACAGCAAATTTTTATTCCTGTCTGTCCACTTCTATAATGAAAGAAACTGAATGTTTCGCAATGAACAATATAAAGGTTCTAATAAAGTTTTACACTATTTAGGTATTATTATTAAGGTAGTATAGTCTCTAGTGTAGAAAGTGAAATTCTGCCGCATTTTAATTTTTAGATACTGGTACCGAAAATTATGAATTTGTATAAACTTCCGCAGTCTAACGATAAGCGATAAAATCTGATTTACTCTCAGGACAATACCCAGAATTTACATAATAATGTTTTCTTCAATTTCTCAAGACTATAGTCCTTTCGAGGAACGTCAATAAATAAATTCGTGTAATATCAACATATTCGCGTAACACGTTCACAAACACATAAATCTCAGTAATCGAAACCGCAGAGGTTTAAATATTTCCAATAATTCTCAATGCACTATCGTAGACATAATCTTGCGTAAAGCTTGTAAAAAAATTCTTCATCACTCACCGATACCCTGTCAATATTTCCTCGGTTCAATTCCAGTCCGTCCGCAAATACAATGCCTTGGACAAGCTCTCACAAAAATTCCAACAACGTATCACTAGACAAAAATTGCCCAACAATCATTTTACAAGCACACTGCAAAATTTCCCCTATACCAAATTGTTTAACAAGGACAGAATTACGGTCAAAATGACGGAAGGGAGCACGAAGAATCGGGATTCAAAAGAGGGCTCGAAATATCGCAGGAACGAGAGACGCCTGGTCTGATCCAGCCAACGTGGGTCCACTTTAAAATTCAAATTACTCGTGTCCGCTCGTCGATGCCACCTGTAAGTTCAATTTAATTTCAGCCGGTGCCCAGGGACTGGCCGCTGGATTTAATTTTTCGTGTTTGTTACGGAAAGGGGGTTTGGGGTCGCGCCGGCACGCGTGAAGGAATCAATTTTTTGCGGGACAATACCTGGGATTATATTCATACCGGCCGCCACCGATCCCAGTCGTTGAATATTTCAAAGTTTCTCCGGACCACCACGCCGCGCCCGATAACCGTATCTTTTACGCAACGTCGACGGTGAACTATCGAACTGCTTTTTGTCTTTATGGCGGCGGATCGACTTTATGATCGACTCCCAAACCGGGATACCTGAACCGTTCGATGCTTGAAACTGTTCGACTGCCTGTGTTAATAAACGTCGCATTTAATATATGCACTCTAGAACCGTATTTCTCTTTATTCGTATTCATTCGTTTAAAGGAGTTGTTCTTGAGAATATATTGTTAATAAAAGTTGAAGACTCTTGTGTCATTGACCTTTTGTGCACTGGTTGGGATCAATGTGTTTTTCTTTTGTTTATTTCCAATAATTCTTTGTGTTCAGTGTACAAGAAAGTAGTAGCTGCTGTATTTTGGTTGTTATTGTGGTTTTATGGAGTATTTAGCTTTTGACGGAAAAGTGACAAGCAATTGAAGACTTTGGTGCACAAAACCGGTTATCTTCATTCTTGGCCATTTTTATATTAGAACGTATTCTACTGATAAAAAAAGGCCAATCGTTTGGTTACTAGTTTTACACAAGTAAAATGTTTTACATTTATCCGCCACGGATCCTTCATTCGCGTCGTATTTGTATAGGAAATTGGTTACGAGATGGAACTGTCCGCCATCTTGGTTGCTGATGACGTGTCTACGTCTTTTGGGCCCGCCATCTTGAAAAGAAAAAAGAAACCTGATCGAGCGCATCGGTTACAACCGATGCCCATGTAATCTCGCGCAGCAAATGGGAAAAGGTTGAAAAAAGCTGATGCCAGAGGGGAATATTTTATACGCAACGACACGGAAGAAAATTACGCGGGGGCTTCCGGTGTTCTTGAACGGCGGCGCATCCGCCGGGAGATTTAAACGAGCGACGAGAGACCGTCGAGCTCATTCTCGAAATGCCTGCTGATGCACTTTTCGACATGCCGAGATTGCATCATCTATTAGATGCACCAATAAGTAATCCATCTATTCTTTTAATCGTGAACCGACATATGTATTTTATATTGAAAATATCTTTCTCGATCTTTCGTTCTTTAAGAATGGTGTAGCGTAAGAAAAGAATCACTATAAATATAAATTAAACAATGTACCTAGATTCTTAACATCTATCGAAACGAATAAAGTTGAGAATATTGGATTACTAAATTAGTAGTAATAATAAACTTAATAATTGGAAATTTCGTTAAGGAATAGTGGATTACTAAATTGGTAGTAATAATAAACTTAATAATTGGAAATTTCGTTAAGGAATAGTGGATTACTAAATTGGTGGTAATAATAAACTTAATAATTGGAAATTTTGTTAAGGAATAGTGGATTGCTTATTGGTACACCGAATAATATGCTCTGTATACTATAAGTTGGGTTTAACTTTGTTTCACATTTGTTTATATATATACTACACGTTTTTTGGTTCCTTTTCATTTGCGTCTCATGACGTTGAATAAAGTTTCCTGACAAAATTGATCTCTTTCCTTCAGATCTATCCAAGCCTAAAGGAAGAAGGATCAGTTCTCGGGGGTGCTACGCAGAGGGTGACAAGGTACGTGATTGCAAGTTATCAAAGACTTCAAACTCTCAAATTAATTGTAATCTTAAACGTAACATCGTTAACATATAAATGACGATATAACGAGGTATGTAGTAAACTCAACACGGTTCTAAACGAAAGCTTTTGCGCGTCGTCTTCGACATTTCCAAAATTCGTCAAAGCTGATGTAAGAGATATCAAAGTGTTCCACGGATATCTTAATAAGATACTGTACAGTGTAAACGGAAAACTTCGTCTTGAATGTATTAAAATATCAGCAGTATTTACTATTTCACTGTACATACTGAAACCGTCAATTATGGCAAAGTCTGCGCCCAAAATTTTGTCGACAATTTTCTTCTTTTAAATTAAATATACAGGGTGCCTCAGCTAACTGGATCACCTCGAATAATAACTTAACGGTACACTATGAAAATTTTGAGGCGTGGAATTTAAATGGCATTCAAGGTCACCTTGATTTCTTAAAATTCTGAGTAAAAATGTATTGATCTGCAAACATCCTAAATCTAATAGTTAACGAGATATTTTAAGAAAAATAGTACGGCTTAAAAATTAATTTTTTGTAAATATCTCTTTACCTATTAGGATTACGACGTAAGAAGGTCACCACATTTTTACTCAGAATTCGATACTTTATCGATCTGCGGTATAAAAAATGGGTCATTCCGTTTAAAAAAAAATCAAGGTGACCTTGAAATCTCTGAAATACTTCCACCAACAAAAAAGAGCACGTACCTTATAAGATGTGCCCCTTGATGCCATTTAAGTTCCACGCCTCAACATTTTCATAAAGTGTAAACTCATTGTTCGAGGTAATCAAGTTAGCTGAGACACCCCGTATACTTTCTTTCGCAACAAAAAGAAAGGTTTTATTCTTCCGGGTTAGGTAGTATCGTCGTCGAATCACTCCGTGCGTCCTTTCTGGCGGTGTACGTGTTAGTTTAAAATATCGGGTATACGTAGACAATTAAGTGGATCGGTGTGGCTTGTACGAGAGCTTTATCGGTGGCGCGAAACAGGATTTAAGTGTCGTTTTTAAGAGCTGCACCGTTGGAAAGTTGCCCGCGCCACGGCTGGAATTGCACTGCTGTTAATAACACTCGTGGACGAGCACAAGTGGAGATAATAAGAATTCGGGATAGCCTGGCTCGGCTGTCCATTAATTGCACCCTTTTATTCCCGTTTTGGGTCCTGTTTATGGTACCCGGTCCACGTCGTTCGTTTCGCCGACGATTGTTTACTTCGATGCGAATTTCACCTCACGTGATCGATAATTAATATATCTTGTAAACAGTACGTTCGTGATTACTATAAACGCCTTCGCACCGTAGAAGGAATACTTAAAAAAATTAGTGCTAAACAAAAAATATACAAGATACAAATATAGAAAGTTGAAAATGGCTCTGAGTGAAAAAATCATTGAAATGTACAAATAAGACGCCTTTACTGTAAAATTCGTGGGTAAATAAAATGAATATATTGAATGTATATCATGGGTAGATTGCAGATTTTATGCATACTCAGGTGTCTTGAAAAAAAATGTCTCAAGATCATGTTTTTTTACGTATCTGCCCATTATCTTCCCTGTTGTACGTTATAACCAACATTACTATTCATTTATCTACATATAATAATATTACCTTGAAATCACCTTGAACTCTAAAACTTTTAAATTCACTTACATACTTTCTTCCACCATTTGATTCTTCCCCTTAAATCATTTAAATTACATAAAACATATTTCTCGTATGATCACAGATAGAGAAGATATTCAGATGGCCTGTTTCAATCGGAACACCCAGTATATAAAATGAAACAAAGACAACCTCTATATTAAGGTTCTCTTTATTTCCCGCCAACCTAATCAAAACCATGTGTATAACCAATTTCTCTTCTTACACCTCTCTCACGAACGGTCTATTCACCGTCGACTTCCAGCTCGTCTACATTTTATTTACGCAGTGTTTCCCGGCGCATGTAACCGTCCGAACGCAATTAACCACCGTGAAAGTTACTTTTCCTTCGGGCAAATTGATTTTCCGGCGGGCGACCCGAGGCGAGTAGCTTAGAGAGAGGACTAATCAGCCGCGGCGTGTTCGACGCAATGTGAGCAGGGTAGGGGTGGGGGAAGGAGGGACCATTCGTTCCTGCTTCGGAAATCGGTTTTCATCGGCGTTTAACGGGTCCGGGGCATCATAATTTCCGCGCTCGCGTAATCGGCCCGTCGACTCGGCTCGTTCCGCTTTAATAATGGATCCATCCCGGGACGGAGGAACGCGTAGCTGAACAAAAAAAAAAAAAGGAATAGAGAGAAGAAAAAAAAACAAGGAGGGAACGTGCCCGTCGGGCTGATTTTGCAGCGACGCGTTTGACCAACGAGACGGGGGATTTGAAATTCCCGCGAGCGACTCGCGGGGCTGGTATAACCACGCAAAATCGGATGAAACTGACGCGATGGGAAAAAAGGATCCGTCAGGTTGGCGCGAACGGAAATTTTCTTTAACACCTGCGAATTATTTTACTGCTGGGACTCTCTGGCGCGCTCTGACAATGGGGCTGTTCTTTTTCGGTTCGGGAAAACAAACGTTCGCCGGGTGAAAGATTTTTGACACGTCTTTGAAAGTGTGACTTGATGATCCGGAGGTGTCGGAGCGTTTGTGAAAGATTCTGAAAACGGTCTGTTTTTTAATAGATTTTTCTCTAACGCGTTTATTGTTACTCATGATTATTATATTACACTATTCGAGTATAGTAGTTATATGCATATTTATACATTTTTGCTCTGGTTGGTCGCGGTTTTTCGTTAATATCTCGGTAACGAAGCCTCAGAATTACATTGTTACTAAGGAAAAAGTTGTTCCGATTCACCCCCCGAGTGCCCCATTTCCGGGTCGGAGGACATTTTTGGGACACCCTGTATAAATTACACTCCCGTTCGTAAGTAATGTATCGGGAGAATTATAGGCGGCAAATGTAACAGGGCATTACGAAATTGTTAAAAGTTTGAAGTAAATATTGTTTAAAGGATATTGAAGCTCGATCGACAACGTTTATGTTATTATAAAGTGATAAACGTGGTTTACGTGTGCTATTATGAAGTGATAAACGTGAATTTCGGTAATCGTAAAATAAGAAATCTGCAATCCGTCATTTTGACGGGTTTGGTATTTCGAATGTTAATGTCAGCACGAATGCACACGTGTCGGATGAATTTTTAAAACAGCATGTCTCATTTCATCTACGATTCAATAGCAATTACGGAGGCTTCACAGGGCACGAGGCTCGTTCTCATAATTACATAAGGATACCCGTGCACGGATCAATATCCCGATAGGGTGTCTCATCGTGATCGTTGATCAAAAGTTATTTTGCGTGTCGCCACGAAACGCCATTAGTCCCCAGGGCTAGATCGAATTCGTGGCGACGAGGACACGAATGAACGAAACGCAACCAGAAATTACGTGGTTCGAGTGGCACGTCGCACCTGCCCGCAGCAGAATGTGACCATTTAAGGTCGAGTCCGCGGCTGACCGACGTTCTCCGATCTCGAGTCATTGTTTAGATTGGATTCACGTTCGTGGAGTGCTCACGGGACAGGGATACACCCTCGAAGGACCTCGTTGCTGGCTACAAAATACACCAAATCTACGAGGACAATAGGGAAAAGAGGCCAAACCGGTTTTCTTTGAGAACAATCTAAAGATTTTTGAAATAAAGTAGATTATTCTAGCACAAAGTAGGATACTAGTTGAAAATGTGCCACACACTTTTTTCGTACGATGCTTCGTTTCTAGGATAATCGAATTTGAAAGTTCATCCAACGTGTACACTATTGTTAGTTATCATTCTGTTATTATGTAATGAAAGATACGGAATCGGTGCATCTAGAAATCATTTCCAATCAGCTTTGGCACACTAGTTTTATAGAATCTTTATAGAATAATCACTTATTAGATCTGGTTCGATACGTTTGGCCGCCAGTATTGTACAGGGTGTCCCAAAATATCTTCGATTCACGGACATGAAGGGTTCCTGGGATGATTTGAAACAACTTTTCCCGTAGCAAAAATGTTATCCGAGGCTTTGTTAACTATATATTAACGAAAAACTCGTTAATAACAGTCGTCCATCTGATTGGTCGTGGTTTTTCGTTAAAATATCTCGTTAACAAATCCTCGGATAACATTTTTGCTACGGGAAAAGTTGTTTCAAATCTTCCCAGGAAATCCTCATTTTCGGGAGTCGAAGATATTTTGGGACACCCTGTATATGTATCCATGCTGACAACAAGTAGAAACAGAATGTAAGGAACAGACGCGTTGGCCAAGTCCAATTCAATTTCACCCGTATCCAGCTGATTTTCAGATTCGATTACAGTTGAAAACCGATTATTCGAATGTCGATTATATTATCGGACACGTCGATCGTCTCAAGTACAGATTACCGGGTACACGAAACGAGTCACGAATGTTTTCTGAAGGAATTAGTTCGGAAGAAACACGGTAAAACATATTATCCTTTATTCTTAAGCAATCTTAAAATGTATTATGCAGCACTTCGACTGACAATACAGTATATTGGATTTCAAATACGTAAAGATAATCCAAGATATATTGCTTCATTTATTCTTGTTGAAGAAAATAATGATAAAGCTAAAATAATAGTCGTTAGGTGCCGTTTAAACGTTTATTTATGTTATTATTATTAAAAATTAATTAATTTCTTATCGTTTTTGTATATGTATTAAACTTTGGTTCTCTTACATTATCCCAAAAACCATTTATTCTAACGGATTTGTCTTCCCATTAGTTTGTAATCGGCGTTCTACTGTATCTCAGAAATAAAACATTATACGATAAAATTTTATTCTATATTTTCGACTTATTTCTGTACGTGGAATACCACCCAATATGCAACAATAACTTTTTCCCCACGGCTTCGCTCGCGTGGATTTCGTGATTTGGCAAAACTATTCTTCAAATGAAATTTTTAAATTGAATTGTCAAAAAAGAAAATAAAAAGGAAAAAGTAGATATATGTATATTATATTATTCAATTCATCCTCGTTTATTAGGACACCTTTTCGCCCCCTGAAGACAGAATTTTATCAGCATTGGCATTACTTTTCAGGCGTTTGTATTAAATATCAGTTTGAACCAAAAAGCAGTATGACATGACATCTGGATTAAAAGATATTGAGAAATGCATAGAAACACATTTTACCCCATTTTATCCATAGTAGATGGAATTTCAAAACATCCTGAAATTATTTATTATCCATTTGAATAAGTAGCATTTTAATGTAAAAAGCAGTAGGATATCTCATCGGGATTAAGAGATAGTAAAGATTCCCAGAAAATACATTTTACCCCTTTTCACCTTTTGAAGAGTTGAATTTCGAAAAATTCTTTCTTAGTGGACGTTCTAAGACAAAGCTATCCCTAAAATTTCATATTTCTAGGTTAAACGGCAAGAGCTGGGCGTTGATGAGTCACTCAGGACTTCTTGTATATACATACACTGTGTTGCATAACTATAAAACCACCCAAAAAATGTTCGATCTTTATGTATTGTGGTTAAAATGTAAACGAACCACATATTTCTCTAGGGAATCTAATCCATCCTTTTCTGGAGAAACATTATTTCTTAGCACGATTTCAGTCATGACATACTTGGTTTGTTTTTATTTTCACCACAATACATATAAATTGAAAATTTTAGGGTGGTCATACAGTAGACTATAGAAAATCAAACACCAACATTGCGAACTATTTTAAAAAAAACTGTATACGTATTAATTCTACAAATTTCTCACGAAATTTAGTAATCGTACTAATTAGTACGTAAAAAACGAAATTTAGTACGTAAAATGGCGGCTATTGGTCTTACTTGCAATTCTAATCGAACCGCTAATCAGTGGATCCATGCGTTGAGTATCTTCCCAACCACTAAGAATGCTCGAGAGTTGACGAAAAAATTGTCCCAGCTGTCCTCCGTTCACGGAATTAGTTTCGTTGCGCGAATCCTCGTCCGGGCGGATCGATAAGAACTTGCCACCGGGCCCCTAATTACGCGAAAACGCGTGTGCTCCTCCACTAGTGTGTAATTTCTCCGCGTTGCCCCGAGTGGAAGGTAATTTAAGATGTAACGCGGAGCTACGGCTAATTGGTCAATATTTGATGTTTCCCTGGGAAACTGGAATAACACCGGGCTAATTTGAATGAGGCATTAAGAGCTGTGCCGCGAACCCCCAACGGAAAATATTATCCCGCGACGGAATTACGACGTGAAATTATTTTCTCATTATTAATAACTGAACAAATCGGTACACAGTGATCCTTCCCCCATAATCACGTTCCTCGAGACCAATCGCGTCTTCTGTGCGTAATGAAGACGGTGATAAGTATTTTATACTATTTATGCGTTTATATGTAGTTTACACGATTTACAATAGAAACTGAACTAAAAATTTTAATATAGTCTTGCACTGTTTTTCTTATTTGGTGTATCAATTGGTAATCTATTATTTTTTTCATAAATTGCTGATATATTTCAAATTCAAAGCATCTTCCCGCCATCTTCATTTTTCAAGATGGCGGCGAGTATCGTAGAACGAGGTTAAATATCACTGAAACGGCGTAGGCTTCTGATTTCGTCGAAAATAACTATTGAATCTGACAAACACATTGGAGTTCTTCTTGGTGCATCTTCGATATTTTTAATTAAATACAATTTCAAATATACATTGGCGGTCCGGTGATCTAATACTTCGGATGATCCCAGTTTTCAGTGATCGACAATCAGATAATCGACGTTCTTTCGTATCAAAGTGTAACGTCGATATAAAAGAATTAATGGTATTCGTAAATTTCGACATCGTTTGGTTTCTCAGAGAAAGAGGTAATATATTACAATTCGGATTTTACAACGAACAGGAACTCCCGAAATGGCAGCGATCGCCAGTATGTCGCGGCCATCTTATTTTCGACCACCTGCGGACGCAACGTTCGTTCCACTGACCTTAAAAAGGAATCGCTACGGTGATCGGTGCGTGGGCGACGAAAGCCAGCCTAAACATGGCCCACGCGACCAGTATCGGGCGGGATACGTAGCTACGAGACCGAAAACTTGCCTCTGTATGGGAAGAAAAGCCGTCACGCGATCGAGATGTTAATTCACGATAAGCGGGTAACCTGTCCCGGCTCACGTCTTTTATAGGCGCCTTTATCTTCACGGTTGACAATACCGGCGATCTCTCTCTGATTTATGTACAGGTCGATCTATTTAACCCTCCGAGCGTCGAGCACCCTGAAACTAAACAATTCTCGTGTGAACGATATTTAGTCCGTGATAGCGACTATTGCAGACAATCTTGAATCATCTACAGTAAATCCTCGATGAGTGTTCGAAGGTTTCTCGGCACTGACAAGGAGAGGTTCCCAGATGTAATACTGATTTTTTAATGAGGTTTATTATAGTGATAGAGCTTGAAGTTCTGAGATCAATGCTGTTTTGTTGGCTATTAATTGGTCCAATATTAATAATATCGAAAAGTATACTAACTAGAGTGGGGGGACCGATAACCCCAACGAAGCCTCGGATAACATTTTTGCTAAGGAAGAACTTGTTCCAAATCACCTCACGAGTGACACATTTCAGGGATCTACAACACTTTTGTTACACCCTGTATAGCCTGCAATTTTAACATTAAATATCTCATAAATTAATAACCAAAAAAATAGCATTGATCTCAGAATTTCAAGCTCTATCACTATGATAAACCTCATTAAAAAATCAGCTTACATTTGGGAACCTCTCCTTGTCAGTGCCGAGAAACCTCCGAACACTCATCGATGATTTACTGTATGCGATGGACTGTTGTGTCCCAACTTTAAGCTTTCTGTGTATACATAATTATTATAATTACCTGACTTTCAGTTTATTAATTTTCTATTCAAAAAAGAAATGAAACGAAGGTGGCGGAAAAATACGATTCCCTTTTCAGAAATTCCAGTATCCGCGAGGTGGCGGTGTAATTCGATTTGAGAATCCACGCATTATAAATGGCTCGCTTTCGGATTCAAAGCGAATCCGTGCTGCTTGGTAATCTACCGCGTCGCCGGGGTACGCGCGCGTTTACGATGCACTTGTTTTATATTCCGATCGCGGATCTCATCTCGTGTAAGCACAGGTGTACAGTAACATGTTTATACGCGGACGTTACGACCATCCGAGCTATTTTCGGCGAACTTTCCACCTTTCCTCGTTTTCGTCGACCTTTACCCGAACGTCATCCTCCCCCATCCCTATCGCCGCTGCGTGCGTCGTGTCTTCTTCGTTTTTTTTTCTCTGCTCAACATTCGCGGAGAACAAAAACGATCCACGGAACCCGACGAGACAGATTGCTTACACGAGTTTCTTCTCTTTGGCCCCCGAAAACAATAGTTTTTTTAACCTGTACTTTTACACTCGACAGGAAATTGTGGTCCAGTCGAAAAAAGAGAAGACTGAAAATCGGTTGGATGGTACTTTCATTTAATTTTTATTCGTTTTCTTTTTTACTAAGTAAGAGTAGTATTTTTATTTTATATGCGTGGCATAGATTGCTGTTTCCAATGGAATTATGGAATGAAGATTTACAGTCTTTCTGAGTTTACTTTTTCTTAAATGTTAACGTTTTTGCGTTGCAAAAACGAAGATCGATGTCTGGTATGATGTGCAATGATGCAGTTTTGTTAAAAAATGCATTAAAATAAATTCATACGAAATTTTGTCTCGTACGATAGAAAGTTTTAATTCCTTTTCTTTCTTGTACAACAGAAAGTGAGTAACCTTTTCTTCTGACTTTATAAAAGACAAGAAATATATTACGCATTATGCATTCAATATTTATTTAAACAGCGATACTATCATTTATTATCGGTCATATTAATTAAATAGTTGTGTTGAACTACTGCTCCTTTAATTCGTTTGTGTAAATGCCACACGAGCGACTAAACGATATTAGATGTAACGAAAGTTGAGAACCACTTCTGTGGTAAAAAAGACCCATACGAATTTTTAATTGGGTATTTATATTGAAAACTTAAATTAGACGTTTCGAGTTAGTTGAAACGTCGGGAGCATCTTTAAGTATTATAATCAAATTCGAAACTAATTACGATGATCGTTAACTTAAATCCTTAACAGTCTGTGAATTGCTACGCTAAAAAATTATCGAGATTCTAATCCGTTTTAACAGCATCGTGAAATATCTACAGCAAGCTAATATTGTCTTTATTAATAACACAGAACTTAACGTAGTCTGAAGCAATATTACAATTTTCAATTCAAAAGTTGAAGTTTAAAGGCATAGTATTTCTAAATAATTTCGTAATAACTTCTTTAATTAGTACATCGAATTAACCGCCACGAGGAAATCGTAAATTATGTCCCACAGCTGCCAATTTCGAAAATTCAAAGAAATAATAGATTCTTTTTTTAATTGCAAATTTAAATTAACCTCCACGAGGAAATTGTAATTTACGTCCCACAGACGATTTCGAAAATTCAAAGATACAGTAGATTCTTTTTTTAATCGTGAATTTAAATTAACCACTACGAGGAAATCGTAATTTATTTCTCGCAGCTGTGAATTCGGAAAATTCCGAATTTACGTGTGCAATTCCAAACGTTTCCCCAATTTACATTCGTTTTGCAAATGCCAGCTGTTTTTCACTAAGCGACGCCTTTCAATTCTTCACTGCCATTTTCCCTTCCCGGGAAACCCCGATTTTTCTAATTTTATCGGCACGCTTCGCCCGCGTTCGACTTTCTCTTTGCCTCCGCATTTTATTTCGTTCCGTTCGTTTCTTTTGCGTTTGCCATCGTTTTATTCGATCGCCCGTCGCTGCGATTTGCGTGTTTCTCTCGCGAGAAGATCGATTTCCCTTTCCGTGATTTCCAGCGTGTGCTGTGATCTTATGGTAGTCAAGCATTATTAGGAACAATCATTATTTCTTCGTTGTATTAACAGTATATACGTGACAGTATTAAGTGAAAAACATTTATAATATTTATGCACTATAGATATAAACTATAATGCATATATAAATACGTAATAATATATTATAGATAGTCTCATAAGTGGTGGTATAATCGTAAAAATGGTAATTTTATAGTACTTGAAAAAAGAAGACGACAATATGGAATAAAATTTTGTCGTAATACGAACCTTTTTGGAGATAATTGAGTTTAATGTTTAAGTCAGTACATCTTAATATAATTCTATGTATTGTTACTGTGTAATGGAAGTAGATTAGAAATAGTATCTTAAAACATTCTTTTTTCCATTTGAATTACCACCTCTAAAAATATTGAATAATACATCTGGGACACTCTATATAGCAAACATAATTAGTAACAAATATACGAAAAACAGAAAGTTAATTATTACCAGTGTCTATTTCAACGTAATTGATAATATAGAAAATATAGCGTCCTTTATTTCCACGAACGCGTGGATACGAATACTTTTGTCTCTCACTGTACATTACACGGTCACTGGTTAATTAAATTATTCTTTAACTTTTGTCGGTAATTGTAACTAACTGTTTGCTCACAGAAGTATCCGACCGTTTCACCCGTCCGGCATATTTTAAGTATTTAATTAATGTTAAACGCAAAATTAACAATCATAATTTACATTAATATAAACCTTCATTAGTACAGTTTGGATTAGAATGCTTCCAACCGAGAAATTATATGCAGTTTACGATAAAAAGCGTTATTTTGAATATTATGTATATTATTATTCACTTAAACAATAATATTAATATTGTCATTATTATTACGAAATGATTATGTTTATTCATTCCATTCATGTTCATGTTTTTAAGTTGTTTATAAACAAAGTCTCATTTGAAAAAAAATCTCGAAATTCCCGCCATTAGTTGCATATTTCTTAAGATTTTTGGAATCCAAAAACTAGTTAGGATCGCGGGATCCCGGAATTGTATTCTCTAATCGGAACACTCATCTATGAAACCTCTCTGAACAACGCTCATGTTACTACAAAGTAACAAATGGCGTAAAATATATAATATTTTACGAAAGATCGAACATTCTTTATACAGACCAGCTGTCCTAATACCTTTTGAGCAATACTGTATGCGATATACGGAGATTTTTGCGAGTGACTGTGCACGAATCTTGTTTTAATTATGTCCGCGAGATCAATTGTCACTGAAATTACGTCCATTTGCAATGAAAAACACAGGCACAGTTCCCCCCCCCCCTCCCCCACTCCAGTATAACGGCCCGATACTGTATCAGGAGACATTAAACACCCTTAACTCACGTTTCGCGGAAGATATATCCCCGTTTCCGGTCGCGCCATTAATCCCCGTGCCCAATACGGGCTTTCGACGGCGGGCACAACGGTCTTGCCGGTCGCCTATCGGGGAACAGGGCAGCACGGGCTCGCGTGTACGACCAGAAACGATCTACAAGCGTGTGGTTATCTACGCATAGATCTTTCGCGCAGTTTCATTCCTCCGGTGTCTCGTTACGTGTCACGATACGCGGTAGAGTAACGTTGTACGCCTCGAATGCAGACGGTTCGCCGTGCGGGGAATTGAAATTGTTGCAACGCACAGGCGTTTATAGGGCACCGTAATTTTAAAAGCTCCGCGCCCCACGGCGGACAGGTTCATAACGTGGGCCAACCCGCGATTTCCCTCGACTTCATTCCGTCCGTGTTCTTCGTTCAAACGTTTTTGGGAACCTCTCTGTTATGGAATAACGCGAGTTAATATTTATTTAGTTTTTCGAGGTGACTCGGACTTGACCCTCGAATGGTAAGGTGGGGTCGGTTCCGACCGACCTATTTTTTGCTATTTTCAAACGTGTGAAAAATGTTATTATCTTGAACTTGTATTTTTATTTGATTTATACACTAAAGCATAATAATTGAGTCGTGTAACGTGTAATGATGTATGTATTGAACGTGTGGTGAATAACAAAAAATATTTTAAAGCGAGGATAATAAATAAAGTAATAAGAAATAGAGTGGGGACAGTACAAGAGGAACTAAAATCTTCTTAGGAAAATGAAGATTTAAATAAAATTTAATGATATTTATATATTACAATGAACATAATAAGTTATTATAATAACTTACATGTTTATAAATTAATGCTTGAATTTCTAAAACTGCATAAACATCCGCAGTCTAGTTATTAGATCCCCAAGTTTCGATCACCGTAAATCACAGCGAAGCCACGGAGAAGTAAGATGTTTACAAGAGAACGTTAGCACGGCGAGCATCGTTAGCCTAAATCCATCCACCTACACAGCTCTAATCCCCGTAATGCCTCCTAACCGATTATTATGCCACCCGATCCGCACAAACGATCCCTGTTTGGTGTATCAACATGTACCTGGGCTGCGATTGGTGGATCGACGCCCTTGCATCGGCGGCAGTTGCACTTTATTTATGCACTCCGTTAAGTCGAAGCCTCGAGGGATTCTGCCGCGACCTAATTTATGCGCCCCGGCGTGTACGGATAACCGATGCATCATTCTCATTGTCCCCCCTACCCGTCGAATTAGGCGAATCCGGCGGACCTGTCGAAGTGTCCCGTTGCCGCGACAACGGAGGAATTCTGACGGGATCCAGATACAAAAAGTATTCGTACACCCTTTAAAACAGAACAACTCTTTCAAAATTGGACCAAGTGACTTGAGTTTCTTTGCGAAGTTAAAAGGATTAGTGTACTAAATGATGTGTTAACAGAATGTTGAAAACGTTGCAATTGGTCGGAATCGCGGAGAAAATAGTAAAGGTCGCTTCTTGCGTCTTTTTGATCTGAGATTGTAAGAAAAATTTAACGAATACATTGCTTAGATTTATGTTAGTCATATAGAGTAAGCGACATTGTTTCCCATCCTTGGATAGGAACCGGACGATTCATGCGTCGCTGGTGCGTGTCGCCGATGACGTAACTTTTATTCGCTGGTTCCTTCGAATAAATTCTTATTCGCTGATTCCTTTGAATAAATTCTTATTTGAATAAATTCGGTTTATTCGCAACTTTTATTCGAAGATTATTCGAATAAAATTTTATTCGAAAAATATATTGGAATTTGAATTCGAATAAAATTTTATTCGAAAAATTATTGGAATTTGAACACGAATAAAATTTCATTCGAATAACGCCCAATTCTGGATCATGGCAATATAGTTAGAGTTCACTGTACTCTTCGATGGGGCATACAACCCACGTTTCGAAACACTGGTTTATACGCAAGGATTTGCTTGCGCAAACATGAATCCACAAGTCAGTTTGCGCAAACTATTCGAACGTGTGAACGAGCCTTAAAGAGTAGCTACCAGTGCCAACAGACGAATGATACACGTGCAGAAAGAACCGAGTGACACGTAACGAAAAGGCAGAAAAACCCGCCAGTCTAACGGCGTTTTTATTTTGATCGTGCTTTTCGTGGCTGTTCTCCGATCGTCCGAACGAAAAGAATTCCTCCTACGACGCGAACCAAGAGACGAGACAAGAAGAAACGACGCTAGGGGGTTGGTGAAGGCGAGACAAAAAAGTTAATCGATGGAATTCCACGATTTTTCGTCGATATTCTCGAATCGTTCGCGTGCGTCAGAGCGTTCCGCGAGAAAGTTAAAAGGGAACTTTCGTACAAAAGGACGAGACCGTAGGCAGCAGGAAGAATTCCGGCAACGTTCCGCCGTCTCCCACGGAAGAGTTATGGCCCGGGGGACACGAAGAAACACGGCATGCATTCGCGAGTAAACTCCCCCTTTCCGTATAATAGAGCTGCATTGTAACGGCGCTTGGATAATTTTCGGTGAAATTTTTCGAAACACTGAAATTGTCACCGATTCCAGGTCAAAAAAGTGCGTGAGATTGGAGTGGGACGGGGGGGTATAATGGAACAGGAAAGAAAATTGCTTCCCGTTTCTGCGCTTAATAAAACTATCGAAACAAAAATGGCAGATATAATGGATCTCGAAAAAAAAATGGTCTGCCATTGAACGACCGAACAACAGCGATGTCGATGAAAAATTGTCTACCGGGGAGTTAATTAAAGGCGTGAAACAAGATCCGAAATATTGCGTGGCTTCTTTTGTCGGGTGTCCGATGAACGGGGTCGATAGGAAGGATGCTTTTGTTTTTAGTTGGAGTTAATCGGAGGTTTGATATTAAAGCTGTAATTGAAATGGGAGATTCGACGGAGGAGAATGTAGTTTAATTATTCGAACGTTTCTGTTAATTGGTCGTTTTGTGAGAAAGCGGATGAAGTCGATTACGATTTTTCGATGGGGCTCTTAACGTTCCCCTTCGGGGTATGAAGTACCCTTGGTTGCTCTTTCAATTTTATTTCCTTTATTTCCATTAATATCAAATTAAAGAACAGCAAAATATCTCGATCGATATGCTCTTTCTCGGGTGTTATTTTTAATGAAAATAAACACATGGTTTGCGCTATAAAATTGAATATGTCAACGTATCTCGTTATAGAGGAATGGCCAATTTTTGAGAAACAAAAAAGAAAATCAGCCTTAAATATAAACTCAGCACCATTTACGAGCGGTTCACAGAATTTACATTAACGACGTACTAAAATCGTATTTAGAATGCAGATATTTATGCATTTATAGCGTCCCATGACTTCCAGAACGTAGTAAAATAAAGATTATTATTAATTCTTTCAATGTTTCTGTCGAGTAGCTCTTCATGAAAAGATGGTATTCTTTTGTTTACCGATAAGTATACTCGTCATAGCTTACGAATAATTAACACGTTCCCTGCCGCGTGGGGCGTATACGCCCCACGCTGAACTTTCCGTTCAAGCCATTTGGTATTATCATTGTAAAATGAAGAATTTTTTAAAAATTCATTATGGAGTCAATTATGGACATCTTAATACTATTGCTGATGCCCTCATTTAATCGTGGGGCGTATACGCCCCACGCGGCGTGATGGGCAATTTTTCTTTACTGTGACTTGTTTTAACCGCATTTCTCTTATTCCGATCAGTCATTTATTCGCGTGTCGTTGATACAATACCCAGTCGGCAAGAAACTGCACTGTAAAAGTTGTAACATTCTGCGATAGTTGTGTGGATAAACCACACTTATGTTTGCCATGTTTTAACAAAGTTCATCGTAACATCCCTTTGTAATTGCATACAAACTTGAATTTAACTAAAATGTTATATTTTAAATTGATATAGGCATGATAAAAAAAATTATATGTGAGGATGCCACTCGCTTGGCATAATAATGTTCAGCCAGTTATTTGTTAAACTAATTCCTAGAAAAATAAATTTATTGGTTTGTTGTGTTATGCATGTTAAACTATACAACCTTTCCTTGATAATTATGATTTTTGCACTATTTTAATTATTGTAAGGCATACGCCAGAAACAAAATAATACAAATGTAAAGCGTGGGGCGTATACGCCCCATGCGGCTTGAACGGGAAGTCTTCAAAAAACGGTCTGGCAGGGAACGTGTTAAGCACGCAAATGCACGCTTTCAAGATCAAATAAAGCACTTAAAGGTTAACATATTGACACCCACAGTACAGAAATACATTTCTTTGCAACCTTGTTTTTCCTATATTAGTGTAAAAAATTGTAAATTTCCATAAACATCTGCAGTCTAATCATGATAATTGCATTTACATACCTCACATACGTTTGTTTCGATTTACTTCCAGCTCCGAAATAGGATATGCCGGTTCGCCGCCAAGAGAGGTGCTCACGCGGGGCAGGAGCATAGACTCTGTGGACAGGCCTTTTCATCCGAGCGAGTGGGTCGACGTGAACCTCGAAGTGCCGAGCACGCCGAGGCCGAGCTCGGCCCTCACGAATCTGACCGTCGACACGAGCCTCTATCCCGCCACCACGCCGACGTCGAGCTGTAAGCCCGCAATTTATCGTTAGCTCGTACCACCAACCAGTATCCTTAACGAGAACACGCTCGTCCCGACGTGCCGGCTGATAACGCCACCCTGGTACCGGGGGGGGTGGGATGTTTCTCCGTGTTTTGCAAATAAGCGGCCGACTGGATCCATGAAACAAAAAAAAATAAAAAAAAAAATCGGAATGTGTTTCGTCAAAAGCGGGGTGAAACTTTCGGGACGGGCATTCGGGAGGGATCTTCAGTTGGCACGTTTCCGCGGAGAAGAAACAGGGGCCGTGGTTTCGTTAGTTTATTATCTTCGCGGGCAACGTAAATCTGGGTAAGTGCTGAGTGAAATGCCGTGGGCCGTTGCCAAAAATTTTCGATTTGAAGAATGGATATTGCCCTTTTTTTAAAGGATTAATTGGAATTTAGGTGGTTGACACAAGTGGTATGATGTTAGAGAGACTAGATATAAGCGGTCTGAGATCGCGTAGATAGTACCGGACTCGAAAGACTTGTAGAAGATACCAGATCCAAGAGACGGGATACGGACGGTTCCAAACTCGGGAGACCCGAAGTAGATGATAACAGATCCGAGAGATCCGATATAGACGGTACTAGAATCAAATGATCCGATACAGATGGTCCCCGATTAGGTACTCAATATAGGGAGACATCATGACTCTTGAAACCCCCAAGGCCGTTAAGTCCTCTGGGTCTAGGAGACTCCCTTGAGACTCAAAAGTCTTGGGAGCTTGACCCTCATCTTTCTCTTGGACAACGGAGATCCCAGACACCCCTGAGACCCTTGGAACCCCAGAGATCCCCACTCTCCAGGCTTTAGAAACACCAGACACCTACTCCCACATCCCAGAGACCCCAAAGACCCCCTGGAGAATGGTCTCCAGACCGCTGGAATCACAGAGACCTCCGAGATCCTTCGATTCCTTGAGACCCCTGAGACCTCTGGGACATTCTAAACACTCAGAATTCCTTGGATTCCCAGGTTCGCGTCTAGAAATATCTGACTCGGGTTAGTCCAGTCTACCACTCGTCTTTTACTATCTTAAACTCAATACCCAAGCTGCAGCAAGACTAAATTCAGTGGCGATGAATTCATTTGTGGTTCATCGCGCCTCCCAGGGGATGAGATCGTGCGAACCCTGCCACACCTCTACTAAAGACCGGCTAACAAGGCCTCCCCATCTACCTCATTGGTGCTTCCTCCTTGGGGATGGGGGATGGTAGCTTAAAAATGGGTAAACAGAGGAGGGGTTGTTCCTGAGATATTCGGGACGTAGGCAGGTCATTGGGGGTTGCAATAGACGATCTAGCTCTCTCTCGATGATGATGATACGACGATCATACCCCCATTTGTACAGGCTCGGCCTGTGGGTGAAGAAAGAGTGAGCTGATACTAACCTAACCAGAGATGAAAGATGTGCGATTCTCTGACGTTCGACTCCATAGCACATAAACTTAGGTAGTTATAGGCCGTCCTAATGATTCTCCAACCCCTGACAAGTACACCTGACCATTCATGTGGCTCGGGCGTTAAAAGTTGAGACGTGTGGAAAGAGTCAGAATTAAAATACCCCAGGTAACATCACTCTCAGACCCTTGGGTCCATATAAAGGCTAGGAATTTCAACGCTCTGCTCATGGTCTCGGAAGGGGTACCGAAACCCCCTTCCCCATGTGACCCTGTGTTCACTAATCCAGTCTACAGCGATCTAAACTAAGTTTCTAGAAGGTAAAAAAATCTCTGCCCCATCGAACAGGCTCGAATCTGAAGGACGCCACGCCGGTACCGCCGCCCCGTCGAAAAAAGAGGAACAAGGGCAGGCCCCTGCCACCGAAACCGGACGAGATCGCCGAGTCGTCGCCGGGTAATTCGAAGCGCGCTGAGACAGGCGACGAGCCGTTGTACTCGTCGGTTAGGTCGCCGAAAAGCAGCGGGGACGAGCAGGACGCGGATGAGGAGGCCAAGCCGGACGATGTTACGCCGCAAGTGGACCCGGGACGCGAGGGAAGAAGGACGAAGGAGATTTATGAACACAAGGCGAGTGTACATCTCCCGGATCTCCATTGTAAATTTCGAACTCGATATTCAACGGGAATATTTACCACTAGACGTAAAACGCGCCGCGATTGAGGGAACAGAAGGGAGCCGGGTGAAACGTCCGTGCTGCGAATCTGTGAAACAAATATCATCCGACATTAAAACATATTTACGAATCCCGCGAGTCTCTCTCTACTGGGTGGAATACGGTGTTTGTTATGCGGCTGGTTACGCGAAACGACGGTGCTCGTGAAAAATAGCGTTCTTTGTTTTTTTCTTGTCGACGTCGAGCTCGACGGAAGAGGAATTCTTTTTGTTACCAAATGGCGCCGTTAAATATTGTTCTTACGTATTCCGTTCGGCTTATTGCCGCGTACGTTACTGTCCCAGTGACAAATGGTTTGTGATGGTTTAATTAATGTTATTATGTGTTCGGGATATTCATTTTATTGTGCGGGGGATCGAATTTTGTTAGAGCCACTATACGAGAGATATTGTCGTTTGTGTATCCAGGTTCTTGTGTTAAATCATTTTTAATTAATAATTGTCCGTTAGAAATATGCAGAGAAAAATAAACTTGCATTATGTAATTTTAGAAAATACAGTTAACACAGTGAGATCCTAAATTTGTGGAGGTGGCTCTAGTAATTTGATCACCCACTGTATATCCTATCGCTGGTTTGGTTTGATAGTAATACAACTAGAAAAACAAATTTTTTGCCTTTGTTGCATAAATAAAATTCTCAAATGTAGTGCTTTCCTATTTAATCTAATTGAGTGTAGTTGCAATACGAATTATAACATATAATGAGATCAATATTCAAATATTAGTCAATTAGAATTTTTTAAATGCTTCCCTTGCAAAGTTTAAATTTTTCAAGTTATGCCCCTATCAAAGCAAATCAGTGATATAATAGGCAGTAACGTTACGATTTTAAATACATTTTATAAACATTAAGTAGACGTATATGCTTCATTATACCATTTTTATTCTGGTTCGTGTCGTCCTTTTTCATCATCACTTTAACCCGCACTCGGATTTCCAAATTTAGAAGGTTCTATAGATCCATTATTTCTGGAAATTGTAAGTGCAAACGAATTTGCTTTGGAACATTTAAAAACTTAATGAAATAATAAAGGATTACATAAATTTTCGTGTAATTATATCAACATATATTAAAGCGTGCTTACTTTGAATATCTTTGGACACACACCGTGGCCCCTATAATCCGAAGAAGGGTTAAATTAAAATATACACAATTCTCATAACAAATTGTCATGTCACCATATTCCACTTTGAGTTCGTATTACTTATCGAAAACTATTTTCACAAATCCTTCTGGATCCTCCTCCTCTGAAACCTCAAATACAGTAAATCATCGATAAGTGTTCGAAGACTCCTCGACACCGAGTGTTCAGACGTCATCCCCACTATTGGATGTTTGATTGGTTCCATGGGGATCCTCCAGTGGCGGGGATGACGTTCGAACACTCATCCATGACTTACTGTACACCTCAATTTACAACAGCTCACAAAATGTTCCTTTTCTATTCTTAACTGACACTCGATTGAAATTTCCAGACATAAGTGTACACTGACATACAAGTTCGACTTCCGCTAAGGGAAAAAATGGCGTAGGGAAAAGGCCTCCTACCACTTGGTATCGGGAATTACTAAAATTTAACCAAATTAACATTTAGTTCAGCATTTATTTCAGTACTTAAAATAAATTTACCAAGTGGTAGGAGGCCCTTCTACGCCACATTTTCCCCTAGCGGAAGCTAAGTTTGCTCCTAAGGATACATCCTATGGTTCCTAATGTAAAAACAATCTCTTAATAATTAAAACATCAATATCCTTCAACCGTCAGTAAAACCGTTTCGACCTACCTCGCTACCAGATTCTAATGAATTCCACGGAATTTCCGGGAACAGGTTAACGGCACCGGAAGGATAATATCGAGCGACGTGGTGTCTGGCAAGAGAGCGTCCCACATCGAGGACCGGAAGTCCGGCAGGACGGTGGAGAGCGACCATCATCATCGCAGGGCTCCAGAGGCCGAGGAATACGACAGATTCGCTAGGAGCAGAACGACCAAGGACTCGTCGACTCCTAATCGCGAGGAGAAATGGGCATCGAAGGAGGCTGGGAAACGGATCGTGGATACCTCGAGGGACACGGAGAAGTCGACCAGTGGCGCGAGGACTAAGAACTACAGCACCGTCAGTCTGCCGAATTACGACGAGCTGGACGTGACCAGGCATTTGGCGAAGGGGGCGAAGGGGGGACAGGCTGACGGGGACAGAACAAAGTCCAGGAGACCCGTCAGGAGCAGCACTGGATCCCTTCCGGCTGAATCTTTCCTCGCGCCCTTCTCCGAGGTAGGGCGACTTCTCTGATCTCGCTTCGATGATTCGAAGGGTTCGACTGGATTTTGGTATATTGTTCCTTTTAGTATCATGAGGATTTAAAAGTTTACTGTTTAGATATCAGTTTAACTCTCGAAGACCAAATTGGGTTATGGTAATTCATAGTGGCAGACTGGGTCTGAAAATATTGGATGTCAGGAGACAATTGGGGCCCACTGACAACTGTAATTTGTTTATTTCTTTAGAAAATAGTAAGAAAGCGTTAATTTTTGTTGTATACAGTCAGAATATGGAACTTCTGTTTTATTTTTAAGTTACTAAAAGGTCATTACCGGTTTTGACACATTGTCTGATTAAGAGGGCCCACTTGCCATGGGACTAACTGATATCCTGGTCAGTTCGTCCGAAAGATACCTGGCATTTCTGAATGGGAAAGGGTGGGAAGTTAGGGCTGTAGTGATTTATCAAAACATTTGTGATTAAATTACTTATACAGGGTGGCCTATTTAAAGAAACCCACTCGAATATCTCTGAAACTATTGTCGATATTGAAAAATGTTTCTGGAAAAAATTAAATGGTACCTATCAGGGGGCACACTTTCTAATGTGAGTAACATTTTTCTATGTGAGGTCATTTTTCTCTGTAGAGGTCATACGAAGGTTAACTGCATGTTTTCAAATGGAATCGTATATTTTTTAAAGCACTATTTGAAGCTACTCGGTATTCCCCATACAAAGTACTAAGTTAGTTATGGCGAATTAGTGCATTAAATAATATAAGATTCCATTTAAAAAAACAAAGTTGACCTTCATATGACCTCTACGAGTGCACATAGAAAACAGTTACACCAGAAAGTGTACACCCTGACACCATTTAACTTCTGTCTGAAATATTTTCTAATATCGTCAAGTTTCGGAAAATTCGAGTAGGTCGATTTAAATGGGACACCCTGTATATTTGAGATACAGGCGAAAGAACGGTCTAGGTTACGCTACCCGTGTGTGGTCAAAACGATAGGAAAATATAGTGTGGTTTTTGAGAGTTAACGATTTGAAAGTTTAGTATGTAAAAAAGACTTCAATTTGCGAATTATATTTGCAAATCCACGAAAACCTTGAAAATGCAGCAGTTTCGTGACGTAAGATAAAGCACGAATTTATTCTGACCCGCAGAAAACGAGCGTTCGGCTGGAGGATTACATACCGAGGCGTGGAAGTCCAGACAACCTGCCAGAGTATCAGGTCTTAGAGAAGCTGGATTGTGGGCCGAACGATGTGGTCGACGCCGATTTCGTCAAGTACGATCCGAGTAAATCGGAGGACTGGGATCTGGAAGACGGCGTCGATAATTGCGAATTGAATCACGAAGCGCGACTCTCTTTCGAGGTAAACTATCGAGTGGTTTTTAAAAGTAAGATGGTATAAAAGTAAGTGGTTTTTAAAAGGTAGCAATCTAGCAGTAAGATGATCAATAGATTCCAGATTTTATGCATTTATGACATACCTTATTATTATTGAAAATTCTATGGACTAAGAAGTTTAAGAAAGTTTAATTAAATGTTCAGCCTCCTCTGCTGGTCAATAAAGAATTACTTTGGGCTTGAATAAAATTCGTAATATGTATATATATTTATGCAAGTTATTGGTGTTAAATAAATTTACAAATTTCTATAGTAAACAATATAATTAAAAATGGAACATTGGCTTCGTGTCCAATTGTCCCAAACAGTGTACGAGAGTTAATGCAATCTTATTTGAAACTTGATACAACCCTTACTTCGGTAAACAAATTTCTTTTCCACTTTGGTCTCTATAAATTAATTCAAAACGTTCTGTGAATTAGCAGAAACTTCCGCAGTGTATTAATTATTGCTCAAGGACTAATATGATGTATACATTTGTGACATGTATCACACGTATTGTTCTTCTGTAATCTTTTTGTCAAGCCACAAGCACATTATTATTTATTCATTTCTCTAGGTTAAATCAAGATTTTATTTTCTACATTTGAAGTTTCTACCGTGCTATAACTCACAGTTGTAGAATTGTTCGAGACTCGAGTTCAACTATCAGAAATTTCACAAACATCTGAAATATTGGTTTCAATTAAAATATTTATTAACCTGACTGCAATTTTAAAAAATGCAACCCACTCGCCTCTACACACCGTTTCACTCTCGAAACCTAATTAACAAACCATTTTTGCACCGTCACGGGTTTCTCTACCCGCGCAGCTACACCGTACTAGCATTTCGCGAAACTTTTCCAATGGTCTGCGTGCAAGAATTTTTTCATTAAAATGGATCACACTGGCTAATAGGCAGAAGATTCAAGAAAGTTTTCTGTTTCATCAGGACTCCCCGAGCAGGAGCAACGGGAAGGAATCGAGCAAGGATGAGGATGTTGTCGATTTTGTACGGAGATCTCCGATCGATCTGCAGGACGCAGGATCGCCAGTCTGTTTGCAGAAGCCCGAGGCTTTCGGAAAAACGCCATCTCCGTCGTTCGGAGGGACGGAATATTCTGAAGTGAATCCAAATAGGTCGGTAGAGATTATCCCGTGGTCGATGTACGGGCGATTAACTTGGATTTAATTGGGCCGTGCGGATGCCAAGTGGTGTAAGCCCATATTCCAATGTTTACGGTGACTATCTCTACCTTGCTCTGTCTCTCTGAAGGTCACTTTTTCTTATCAGAATGGTTTGCAGAACAGACATTGTTTACGAAATTTCGTTTCTGAGGATTGAAACAATATTATGATAGACCTTCGACCCTATTTATTGTCTTTGGATTCACACCACTTAACTCCGACTACCTCGTTAGAATTTGTTGGAAAGATCAATTTCCTCAGCATTTCCTAAAATTTATCCATCCTCGATTAATTAACAAATAAATGAAATCTGATCGATACAAGTAATGCAGGAGATAATGTAGACTAAGCGAATTGTAAATTATCTACGAGAGAAAGAAGTTTGAAAAATAAGAACGGAAAAATAGTAATTGCGGAAAATTTTTTTGTTATTAGAATCTTCTTGTCTGTCATTTGATAATAATAAATAATCGACAAATTTTTGGAAAGGAATATTCAGTAACTCACAGAAGATACTATATTAATGGAATCCCAATGGTCATTCAAATACACATCTTGATTTTTTTAATTTAATCGAAATTCTTGGAAATTCCTTGAAGTTCGTCGAAATTCCTCAGAATTCATTTAAATTGCTTGAAATTCCTTAAACTTCTTTAAAATTCCTTGAAAATCAATGAAAATCCTTTAAATTCCTTGAAATTCTTCAGACTTCCTTGAAATTGCTTGAAATTCCTCGAAATTCCTCAGAATTGATTTAAATTGCTTGAAATTCCTTAAACTTCTTTAAAATTCCTTGAAAATCAATGAAAATCCTTTAAATTCCTTGAAATTCTTCAGACTTCCTTGAAATTGCTTGAAATTCCTCGAAATTCCTCAGAACTTGTTGGAATTGCTTGAAATTCCTTAAAAACCCTTTAAATTCCTCGAAATTCCTTAGAATTCATTAAAATTGCTTGAATTCCATAAACATCCATAAAACTCCTTGAAATTCCTTGAAATGCTTTAAAAATCCTTAAAATTCTTAATCGTAAAATTTTCCACTAATGGTGACAACTGTTTCTTTACAATGTATCCTTTTCTTAGGTCTCACTTGAGGTACTTCGATCCACCCACGCTAGAGGACAGCTGCAGAGATTCGACTGCCTGCGACATTTCCGCCTCCAAAGAACCGTTTTTCCTGGACGAGGCGAAACATCGTTCCGCTTTAGGTAAACATTTCCAAAAGTCAGGAGATCACAGTGTCTTTGTCACCATTAACATTTCCTTTCCACCTTCAATTCTCGACGGCATTTTCGCCTCGGATAACCTACTTCCAATAACCACTTCCTGTGTTATTGTAATTCTATATTCTATTAACCAAATCTATACGTGTAAATACTGTTTTTATTCCACTATTCCAAAATCTCATGAACAAAAGATCTTTCGACCCATTAAACACAGTAACAAACTTACACAAAAACTGCACACGATGAACGGAACCACCTGTATAACCTTATAAATATTCGTTCAATCGAAACTCGCACGCGAACATTCTGTCCTCCAATGGAAAATTCAGGCCATTCTCCGTACAATACGACATTCGCCATAAACCTGTAACATAATCCATCAAAGTGCACAAGAACATAACTTCCAAACGTTCCACCGACTACCAATACACTCCAACCTTCATAAATCCCGATTCTGCGTCACACGCGCCCCTAGAGCCCGTAAACTCGCCTGAAGAGAGAAATTAGTCGGTCCAGTCGCGGCAATATGACCGCCCCGACGTGTCCTTGGCCTCCGTTTAAGCGGTCATCCCGTTCGCTTCAGGGCTAGGGTATAAAATAATCCTATCCTAACGCAACGGTAGCCAACTATCTGCGCGCGTGACTAGTTAAACCATGGACGTTCCATTTCCCAGATACGATCGTGGGGGACGGAAGGCAGACGGGGACCGATCGATCGGACCAAACCAGAACGATCTTCGGTAGGCGACTGTCGAACGAGAGCGAGCCGGACAATGACGCGTACGAATCCAAGGAGTTGGCAACCGGTCGCCCGGCAAGCCTGATCAGAACGATATCCGAGGAATCATTGCCGCGTGAGATGCTCGAGCAGCAGGTGATGGAAGAGTTCTTCGACGAGAAACTGGCCAAAGACACTCACAACAAGCTAAGAAAATGCCTGGACGACCATATGACCAAGACACCTCCACCTAGTCCTGAGCCCAGGATCAAGCCTGAGATCCTGGACAACGATCACTCGACACTGCTGAAGGTCCTCAAAGATGACGCTGCGGATGAGAGCAACGTGAGCTCGATGACGCCCAGTTTGACCGAGTTGGAAGCTGCGTTGTCGGACATGCTGGAGCAAGAGGAACCACATGAAGGTGTCAAAGACAGAGAAGGCAAGATGAACAATGGGGGCTCTGTGAAGCTACCACTACCTGTAGGGTCTGGATCGAGGATGGACATGGCTGGAGCTAACTTGGGCCAACAGATCACGGGGACCTCAGACGATCATAGCCAGAAAGAGGGTTCCGTGTCGCTCGGGCAGATCCTGGAGACCAGGAAGCCGATTACCAACAGGAAGGTCTCGTTCTGCGCCTGGGAAGAGACGCTCATGAAGGCGGAGGATGATCGTGAATTCATCGAACGTCCGACGGATTTAGATAAGGACACCGTTTCTCATCCGAACGACGTGGCGTGGGGCGTTGGGGGCGCGGCTTGCGCTACCGATCTGCCACCTGAGAAACCGAGCCGGCTGAACAGAAATCTCGAGGACTTGATGGAGAATCCAGGTGACGTGCCCACACCGCCTCGCAGGAGGCACAGGACCATAGGGAAGAGGGAACTTGAGGTGGCTCAGAATGGCTCGGCGATGATTGAACAGTTCACGAACGACAGGCTTATCTGATGATCTCTTCAATTATTCTGTTCTGATTTCTTGTTGACTACTTAAGAGACTATTGGTGTTCGAAAGGTCTAGAGACTTTTAACGGTGACAATGATTCTGTGCTGATATAGTACCGTATGATGATAGGTGTAGCGATTGTGTCGGAAGTGTTTTGAGACGCTTGAGTCGTCACATGTTTAATGAGTATGCTTGATCCGTCCAGGGATCATACAAAGATGAACGAGTATTTTCCAGCGACCAGTAAGATCGATAGCACAGAGGTTGTTGCAACACGTTTCGATCGTTTTCTCCTTGACGTTAAGTACGTTCCGCGGGACTCGGAAACTTATCGAAGTGATCGCGGGAATTTCTCCGCGCCCAAAGCTTTCTTGCGCCCGAAACTTCCCTAACGAACTCGCCGCTTCTGAAGAAAGGAGGTTCTTCGAAAATCGTGAAACTTCGTCGGTGGAACCCATCGACAGATGTTCACGCGTTGTTCTTGCATCGAGGACGCGTTGTTGTTTGGCTTTGATACGAAACATCGACCGAAGCTGTTGCAAACGGGGCCTGTCGGTGGAAATTACCCTCAGAAATTAACGTTTCGTTCGTGGAAAACATTCCTAATCACGTGCAACGTGTATTACAATTTTTCTTGAGTTCAGTTTTGGAACTTTCTTGCAAGTGAATACGAAGCTACCTCTTAACCGGGGAAGACGAGTTAATTTGTTTTTTTGCTTGACGATGTCTTTCAATAAGCATTCATTTTTTTTCTTCACTGATATTGGTATAAGTTATTAGGTTTTACCACACGAAATTTCCTATATTCTAATAGTTGATAGTCAACAGTGACTAGAGAAATAAATATGATTTAAATTGTTTTTCACATAAATCGGAAGTTATAATATTATTGTGCTTATTCCCTGTCTCGTTTGATTATTGAATTCTTGTTGCGATTTCTCAACTGTCCTATGTAAGTAAACAATGTGGTATCAAAGGAATAATTTCAAATTTTTTTTCGATTTGAATTTAAATTATTTATGGCAAAGTTGGCTGAATTAAATATTAAAATTAAGTTCTGCGTTAGTCACGACATTCACCGGATGATTCCCCAACAGAAAGTCACTTTTTGTGTTTTTGGGAACTTCTTTCAAGAATCAAAACGTTCCCCAATCGAGAATTCGTAGTTGTACAGTTGGTCGAGTTCGTTGAATCTAAAAACGCCAATTTTTCATGAGATTGGAATGGATCAAAATTATTGTTGATCATTATGGTATATATTTCAATCGTATAAAAATCACTTTTTCCAAAATAAACATTTCATTTGTACAACCTAATGCATTCTACTTGCGATTACTGTACGGTAAAATGCATAGGACTGTTCTTATTCTTTTTTATTTGAGGTTATGTCCAGCAGCTAGATATACGCCCGCTCATAAGTATCAGGACACTTACCGAATGTGCAGTAAATGTTACCAGGCAATTACAAAATTACTGAAAGTCTGAAAAAAATATTGTTTACAAGATACTAAAGCTTAACGAACAACGCTTATGTTACTATAAACTAATAGAAATAGTTAGAAATATATAACTTTTGCGAAAAATCATATTTTCTTCATTCAGACCAGGTGTTCTACTACTTATCAGAAAAAAAAATTGCCAAGTGAACAGTGAGCAAGAAACGGTTCAATAAAATAACAATATAAAGTAAACTAATTCATACTGTGTTTTCTCAGTAAAATCCAAAAGCTTCATAGATACGTCGTCATCGACAGTACATCCACGATTCCTTTCATCCTATAGACGTTGCTTAACCTAACCTCTTCTTATTTGTATCCTTACAAGGATAAATAAGGATAAATCCGAAATCTTGCAAAACTGAATAAAGCCGTTTCATAGGACGATTTAAAAATAAGAATTCATTTTCTCCACTTCTGGTTACGTCAGCTTCAACGTACGAATATTTGTCACCGGTTAACAGGTTAATAATTCGCACCCGATAGATCGCATTATTTACGGGAATTTCCATCGACGGTGTCCTCTCGAACCTCCTTAGGTGAAGGCGTTCGAACTTGCCTCCTAATTTCGGATGTGGGAAGTTTGATTTAGCATCGTCTCGAAAAGAGCCACCACCCTTCCCGTGTTCCACAAAATAATTTCATCGCCGCCAGAAAGTTTTCCCCGCGGCGGCGATGGAACGGCCGTTTCGCCAGCGTTATCGCGATCGGATACTCGCCGCGAATACATACGAGCCACGGGAGGACGAGCCGACGTCGTCCACGTCGTCGATTCTTCGGGGGGGAGGGGGGGGGGGTCAGCCTTTGGAATTCAGGAAGCAGCTTGTTCGAAGGAAAAACCGGGACGTGATTGGACGAAGTTTCTCGCCGCATCGGAACGGCGAAGGGTGGCTTTGGTCGTGCCCTTAGAGCAAGATTAATCTCGTTGTCGCTCGGGAAGAAGCTAAGTGCTCGTGACACCAGCGTGCGTGCAGTCGTCTGCGACCTAGGGAGGAGGAGGGGGGGTGAAGAAAAAGGAACAGCTAATTATTCGATCGCTACGGAAACGATCGTGGGCAAAGTATTGTATTTAAGACGATGTTGAATAAACAATGTTGCGTTCGATGATCCCGTTTTTGTGTTCGATTTTATTACTTCCTCCACTCTATGCCTTAGAGTTAACCGTTTCACTACGAATGGCGTATATATACGCCCTCATTCTCATCGAACAATGAAGATTGTCTTCCGTTTAAGAGCACGGGACATCGTGGTTCCAATGGTAAAATTGCGTAACTACAATTTTTGCAAATTTAAATTAAATGCCTGATTCTATTCATTTCTGACATTATTTATTTAACGTAATCTGTTACTATATGGGTTGAGTTACTTAAGATTTTCACCTGAAATATCTCCTTCGTTTTTAATAAGAAAATGTGTTACAGAAACAGAGTTGAGAAAATGTAATCTAATTCCAAAATCCAAATTACAATTACTTTGTATGTTTACGTGTAATTATTTTGCAATTACGTTGCAATTACATAGTAATTGTAATTTACATTTTGTAATTAACTTACATTTTGCCCGACTCAGGAGTACAGGAAGTACGAACATCGTCTTTGTGCGTTAAGATATGCTTTTTGAAGAATAATTCCTCCGAAGGTCGTTTGAAGGTTAACATATCATACAGGGTTGAATTTGTGTTTTCATTAGCTATAACTTGACGCCAATCAATGTATGTTATTTCAGTTAAAAAAAATCGATGATGACCATAAAATATCAGAAAACTTGACCTTGAGAAAAAAAAACTTCTGTATCACAATACTTTTCCCACTGAAGCAAACATTTATTCCATTAAAAATTTTCTCGTATCATTACAAACAACGAAGATAGTTCAGGTGAATTTCTTAGGTAACTCACCCTGTATATTCAAAGACGCCAAAAACAACTATAAATGGCACAGTTAGTCAATAAAATGCATGCATACCGATTCTACATTAATTATTTATCTTCTCTCCTGAAGATTTAATTTTTCCCATAAACTTTATCGAAATACACCATCCACACTGTCGACGTCGTTCGTATGCTGAGCCGTTAATCGAACGACTTCAATCAACATTAGCCGAAAACCATAAGTGATTCCCATAACCGAGAAAAGCTTTCCAGGAAGAATCACTTATCCCATCAAAGCCGCCATAAAAAGACAGCCTATCCCAGGGGTTCCCTGTCGACATTCCCCCGTATACCGATCATTATAATCGGCAACATGGCCGCCGAAAAAAGCGGTCGTTCAAGGCGGTCCGACAGGTTTCGGCTTACCTATTACTTTTTTAATTATCCCACTTCCACCCCCTCTGTGTCGTTACCACAGCGAACGGACCGATCTTAATCGCCTTAAGGGCCGGCGAACGGCCAGGGGAAAACGATCCGAGGCTTCCCGCGGCCTGCTATCCCGCGAACGGAACTTCCTCGGTCTAATTATTTCGTGTTTCATTAACCAGACTATACCTATCTCTCTCTGTCTCTCTTCTTTGCTACGCGGCCGATCGAACCCGGAAAACTTTCGAGATTACAGGCGGCCACCCGCCGTCGCTGGGGATGACTTGCAGGAGGACTTCTGCGAGTCTGGGCTGTTGGCCCACTTTCAAACTAGACCCTCCAAGAGCTTGGATGTTTGTATAGGTAAATTACGGACATGGGGACCAGATGGAGGTAATACCAGCCGATTCTTTGGAAAGAATCGGAAAATTTGGTAGTGTACATCCGGGTGTGTACTGGAATAGGTAATTCGGAAGCGTATTTGAATACTGGAGACAGGGTTTTGCAGACAGGGTTGAGAGAAGTTGAGTATTGAGGGTTTTGGAAGATATGGTTGAAGGTTTGTTGAGAGTACAGGTGGTGCAGAAGTGGTATAGTTGTTCGGGTACAGGTTGCTTGAGGATTCAGGTATGAACGATTCGGTTCGAGCGTTCAAATGGTTGATAGTTTTAAGGGCACACCTGATGGGATCTTCTGCGGTTGCTTAGGGCGTTTTAGGGCTGATAACCTGCACACTGTCTTTGTCCATTACACATGACATTAAACTTATAAGTGGGTTACTAATATCAGAAACATGTTTTACCATAAGTTAAATATAGTAACTATCATGAGATAAAGTCCTGTATAGTGGACAAGGACAGTGAGCAGCTTGAGGGATTTATGTGGTTATAGTAAATGTTGAATAGTCTTGTGATTAATTAGAAAATATTGAGTGTACCAGTTTTGAAATCCACTGTTTTATATTCAAGAACCGGTAAGGTAGTTGGAATTTTCCCTCATTTTTCCTTTTTCAAAATGGCGGACGATACTGGAGATCCAAGATCCATATTATTGAATGTATTGCATATTTCAAATAAATTTTGTATTAATACAAGTGTACCAGTTTGAAATTCATTGTTCTGTTTTTTTAAGAAATGGTAAGGTAGTTTGAATTTGAAATATAACACATTTTTTATAATCTTTTAATCGAGCAACTTCCATCTAGGTTTCATTTTTCCGTTTGCATTCTATAAAAGTATAGGTACACTTGTACGAACATACATTGTTTACTTATTTGTATATCTAATATATCTGTCCTTTGTCTACGATAATTGTGAAAGTACAATTATGATTGCTACGACATGATATATTTTCTGGAATAAAATACCCCGTATTTGTTTTGATTAATTTTTGTTCAATTATTTTTTGTTTCGGGGGGCGAATTCGGTTACACGACCGACGCTGTATGAATAAAATAAAAGCGAAACACGGAACGAACGCTTTTTATTCATTACCATTCCCACGTTCGGGATGTTTCATACTGTAAAAAACGAATACAAAAAGGAGTCTAGTAATACAAACACCGCCAACAGTACTCTTTCCGAAATAAAACTGTCGATATCGATTATCATCATTCTTTTTACATTAAAACAAACGAAACCAGACGTATTGATCACGGAAAAAAAAACTATTAAAAGCTCGACACGAACAAATTTTCCTTTCATACTTTCAATCGTTTTAATTGCAAAATTACCTCGTACGTAGTTACACCAACACTTATAAGACTCTTCCCATATCTGTAAACCCACAACTTTTGAGCCACTTTTACAAATAATAATATTATTTTGTAACAATGTTTATAAACAACACATACGATACAAATAACAAACTACGATGGTAATTTGCTATGCACCCACGTTCTATACAAGAAAACTTGATAAAAGACTCTCATTTTTGGCAGAAATACAGACGTCTTATGATTTTGCCACATATCCAGAATTTTTTTTTAAATCATTTATCTTGGTGACAGATAATGCTTATACAAGTGTTTTAAGTAAACTCCAGAAGTTTTCAATGGGATTCATGTCGGGAGAGTTGTCTGGCAAAGTAAAAAGTAATAAGACCTTACATACAACAATATATAAATTATTACTATGTACAGACTCCTCTTGATTATCGTCTGGGTTGTTCTACACGATTATTGTCCGGGTGTTATCCTCACCACTGGGGAGGGCTGGAACCTGCCAAACTGATACTTTGTTGCCCCTCAGCTTTTATTGTCGAGGCTCGGACTTCGGGCAAAAAACGAATTTATGAGGATCTGAAGCATTTCTCCCTATACGATTATTGTCCCGGCGTGGACCCGAGTTCTGGACAATAATCGAGACGAATCTGTATATCTGTAATATACATGTACGTACTTCAGTAGTTCATAAAAATTATTATTAAATTACGTTCTGGTCTTCTAATTCTACGATATACCACAAAAGATGATGGGTGATTCTAATTTTTTGACCAGAGACTGTACTAAAGGTGTCCTAAAAGTTTCATTAAAATCAACGTCCCGAGCTTGAGGCCCTCCTCCTAGTCAGTATCGAAATTTTTACCATTTCACTCGTCGGATAAGAAACAGAAATTTCATGGTGGGGTGGGAGAACGGTGATCTCCGTATAATCTGACGTTCCCGATGTCCTCTGAAATTAGCGCGAAGGGATTGTAAGTTAGGTCTGTTCGTGACACTCCTATTAGTATCGTCGGAAGGGGAGGCCCTTTTCTTCGCTTTTCCGTTCCGTCCCGGTCGAGTATAAAGTCCAATCCTGGACGTGTGGTCGGCCTTTGGAATTTTCCCCTCCGCCCCTAAATCTTATTATCGCTGCCTCCGTAGGATTCCTGGAACGTTGTTAAGGCACCCCTCGATAAGTGGACGAATACAAAAAATTCCGAATACTACAGAGATCTTAACTTTTTATCTAGTCCAACGTAGAATCTTCTTTCTTTTCTGTATTGAAGTTGTTCTGCGTCGAAAAGCTCTGGAAGGATCCGTAGCATAAACCTGAACTATTTACAGTTTATTACAATTCATCGAAGATCTTTTTTTCTCGTGTAATTTTACGACTCGAATTTAGTTATTTGTGGATATAATATATCATGTTGTAAATTCCTAAAGAAGCGTTTTTTATCGAATTTTCGCTTGTAAAACCTGTTACCATAATCGTACATATGAAATTCTGAGCACTCTGTGCAAGATGATTCATCGATTCTGGTGAAATATTTTTAATAATTTCACCAAGAGAGTTACCTAATCCGCAAAGGTATCAAAAAATCGCACCGTTATTGCTGCTTTCTATTAAGTATAATTTCGGAATCCTCTCTGTTTCGAGGTCCTGAACGAACAAACGAACTTCATCCGTTATCTCGGCCTCCAGAGGTTTCAAAGCATCGTAACAAAATATTCGAGATAAAGAGACGAAACAAGTGCAGTATCGGTGCCCCGAGAATTTTTGCGAACCGTTATAAATAAAATAGTAATCTGAACGTAGAAAAACATTCGTTAGCGTGATTCCGTAAAAATTTCTACCCGCGAGATTTGAATTTATTCCAACCATGAGCTAAAACAACGGTTGAATAAATAACGCGTTATTCCGAACGATACAGCCGATGTGATTTTTTTGCTGTTTCAACGATTTCAAATTCACCGGTCCCGGACACGTGGGTTACTTAATCTCGTAGACACAGGAGTCACGTAAAAGGGTTGTAAGCCGCAACGTCGCGGCATAATTAGACGCGCAGGTCCCTCCCTTCCCCCACCACCGAAAAGATTCCCGGTTGGAAATGGGACGAAATTAGCGTAAACGTTCTCGCGAGGCTTACGGCTCGTACACAAGGAAGTCGATTGCCGTGATAAGGGCGAGACAATGCGCCACTTTGTCCGCGGGACTTAGTTTAATCTTCGACGACGCGGGGCTGTCTTCGGGCTCGTTCCTCGGTGGATCGAGCAGTTTTCTTTCCGCTCCGACACTCTCGATGCGTCTCGAAGCGTTGGATCCATCCGTTAATTACTTTGTTTCTGTGATTTGTAGAAAAAAAAGGATAAATTCCTACTTCTTATTATCAGATATACAGGGTGTTCGTGATATTATTAGCCAGCATTTTTCTTGCAATTAGTAAATATTTAACTGTTTTTTGCAAGCACCGTAATGGCGCGTGTAATTTCTTTTTATGTTTACACTTTTTTCTTGAAAATGAACGTGACCTTCAATTTTTAAACTGGAATGTTATACAGGGTGTACCAAAATAGTTTCTACTCCTGGAAATGATGGGTTCCTGGGATAATTCGAAACAACTTTTTCCTTAGCGAAAATGTTATCCGAGGCTTTGTTAACGAGATATTATCTTTTAGATGAGATAACTAAATTACAGGGTGCCCCCCTCACATAATGTTAAAACTTCGATGTTAAGAGCCACCCTAACCTGTACCCACGGCGACGTTTCGAACTTCTGGCACCGTATCCCGGCTCGAATTCCACGATTATTCCACCGTGCAGCAGTTTCTTGGCCCAAAATTCGCCACCGAACAAATCCCCCCTCCCGAGTGTAACAGAATTCCGAGAGTGAGGACCGGAAACGGGACGGTCCGCCTCACCGTTTTAAGTGTCTTAATCTCGCGAGCGGCTCGTCTAAGCCCCGTGCTCCCTCCCCCTATTTCGCGTGGCCCGGCCAGCGCCTTAATTCCAGCCGCGTAAACTTCCAGTCCGGCTGACAAATCGCCCGGCACGGATTATCCGTCGACGAAAAACTAATTAAGCCCAGAATACCGGCGGCCGAAACGACGTTTTCGTGGAAATATTCACGCTCGATGTAGGCGTTCAACTTTCTCGTCGCGAGTCCATGACTAGTGGAAGGAGATTGGGAGGAGGGGGGAGGAGGTCCGCTACTTCGAATATGCGACCGAATGAAGAGGTTAGCCGGGGCCGTACCGTTGGCAAAAACCGGGGGATCGCTCGACTTCTATTCCGCCTATCTAAATAGTTGCTCGAGTCCATAAATTTTCTCGCTTAATACCGCGACTCGTGCCGACTACCCCTGGCAACTCCCTACGTTTCGTTTCGTAGTAGTATACTCGTTCCACGCTGGGGATTTCGAGGGTATCGGAAGGGTTTCTGGGGCAGGCAGCCGGGAATGAAATGCAAAGGGATACGAGGTGAGGGGAACTGGAAGACGTTTCGCGGCTGACTGTTAGTTCTTTCGTATGGATTAACGTCCCTAACCCCTTCGGGAAGACACACGCCACCACTGATAAGTGTCCTGGGCTCGTTGCATACGGAATGTCGCTTTTATCGATCGGTACCGGTTGAGGTTACGGCTTTGCGAACGGAAATCGTTAATCGCTGATCTTTTGTGTGAGAATAGTGATTTATATAATTGGTACACCGAGTAAGTAATGAATTTCTCCATCTTTACGTGAAATCAATTGTTTCTTATGCGTGGCTGCTTCGTTTTAGAGAAATATGGACTCTGATATTGGGTTGGTCGAAAAGTAATGGTGGATTTTTGCGGGAGACGATGTTTTTTTTTTATCTCAATACAAAACACTGCTCGTAACTAGACTGTATTTTTACGGAAATTCAGATTTTTGTAGATCAATTTACGGAACTGAAATTATGTTAAAGATGCGTTTCTTTTATTGAAAGTTCGTTTGGGTCCAAAATAGAGTAAAGTTCGTACGAAACTTCACGAAAATTTTTACTGTATCGTTTTACTCATACATTTACAATAAATGCATGTTTTTCGTTAATATTTTATTAACAAAGCATCGGATAACACTTTTTCGAAGGAAAAACTTGTTCGAAATTACCTCACGAGTGACCCATTTTAGGGACCTATAACACATTTGTTACACCCTGTATAAAGTAATAATTTGCTTAAGTGTATCAATCTTCAGCATTCACGTCAATTTCCCAGCATTGGGTCGAGTGTCTTTCATTCCTGTCGCGCCATTAGTAGTGATCGCCAACGTACAAAAGGGATCAATGTTCCAATTGTGCAATAATAATTGATATCTACACGCGAAGATTCACAGGATCGTTACACGGAAAGGGCGGTAATTCACGTTCGCAGGATCGTCTGCATACCGACGTCGAAGAGAAAGAAAGAAACCGTCGAAGCGGGGAGCAGCCTCGACCGGTTTCCCGAGTGTTGGAGTCGCTCGTAAAAGAGCTTTCACGCGATCAGACTTTCGCAATGAAACTTTCGGAAGGGAGGGCCGCGTGGATCGATCGAGTTCGAGTCATTGCCGGGGCCGTTCACAGGACCTTCTCGCGGATCATTCGGCGTCCTCGTAAAAACACTTTCGAAATAAATTAACACGAGCGGGTGGATCGTTGCGGGAACCCTGAACTTTTCCGTTCGGGTCTCTTTAAACCGTATTATTCTTCTTTTACGTCCGCGAGGAGGTAGTTCCCAAAGGAAGGAAGAGAAAAAATCGATCGGTGTTGCGCCCCCGTTTGAATTGTTTTTCCACGTTCCTCCAACAGGTTACGAGTGTTTGTTTCCGTGAACGGGATGGGATTAAACTAACTCCGCTGTTGTACTTCTTTTGCTGCGGGATAAAAGTATATAAATGGGGAAAAAGGGCGAAGAGCGAGAATGAAAAATATTTGTGTATTAGTCCGCTGTCGGGCGGATGTTTCAGGAGCGAAGCTCGCTTCTGGTCGGACAGTTTGTAGAGTAAAAGTATCTTAATGTTTGTAAGTGGTATATGTTGGTCTTGTATCAGGTAAATATATCGACGAAATTAGTTATGTAAGATAAAGCATAACTTACGTCGTAATCAGACATTGCAGCAGGTTAGACTGTTTTTCTGTAATATATTTATTTAAATGTTAGGGGACAGGCAGGTTTTTTCTATAACTTTTTATAGTTTTTAGTTAGAATTTTTATGTATTTGTTATACTGTTTACTACGAAAAACAAGCTATCCCTTTGGAGTCTAAAAATAGGCTTCACGCCCTTTAAGGGTTAAGTATAAATAAATACATATTTCTGTAGTGTATTTCTATGTAGTAATAGTAGTAACAATTGTATAGCAGTTTTATATGTTCTGTTTTGTCACTAGAAATAACGAAACAAGTAGAGTAGTCAGCAGAAATATCCGTTCGAAGTAGTATATAACCGTAGTTGGTCAGACGCCACCACAAGTGGAATAAACATATATATGATGAGAAATACTCTCAAGCTTGGCAGATCTGTTACTAGTCAAAGTTTAGTATGAAGGTATAATAACGTGTGATCAATTCTGAATCATTATTGAAGAAATTAGTAGTTATAAAAATTTCTTAGCCACACATACATACAGCACGATATTCGCTTCATAGCTGCATAAATTGTTCAGACTCTCTTCATCGACGGTGAAGTCTTCATATCAATTCGACTTCCTGTACTTACAGTCAAACTCACGAAGATTCTTTTAATATACAGTGTATCTGAGTTCACTAAGAATGGTGAAATATTTCGTAAGAAATTAAATAAAAAAAGCAGAGAAAGAGTACCGATGTTTTTATAAAAAATAATATTTGATAAACATGTCTTATATGTATATATCTGTAAATACATAATAAACATTATAGATATACTTATATGTTAATTTCTTTTAGTAACTACCTAGAAATGATAAGTGATACATGTTGTCGAATTAACCGACCAATCGTCTACCTATCCGGCTACTGGTCCGGTCCCACAAGGGTTGATTAAGTGGGAGTGTATTCTACTTCCTTGGACACATCACGTATCCATCTCCTTAGAAATAAGAATCAACTTCCAAAATAGACCTGAACTCTCCTTTTTTTTCTTAATTTGCAGGAAATTTTCTAATACATCCAACCCCCTTGATAAATGTAGGATTTTTTCTCACTCTAAACTCTCGTAATGCACCTCACAAATCCATTTTCCATCAAGTATCGCAACGATCGTTACGCACTTCCTTCGCAACATACTCTAAACATTCCCCAAAAAAGAACCGACTCGGATAAAAAAATCGCCGAAATATCCAAACAATCTCCTCCCCCAAATCCAGACGAATACAAACAGCAACAGCAGAGAGGTCCCCAAGATTCACGACTGAACTTTCAACATCAAACGGAAGATTCCCCGACAGAATACGATATTCCAGAAGCACGGAAACGCGCGTGATCTCCCAACGGTTGGGTCGAAGGCGCGTCGTTATCGACGTAGCGCCGCTAGTAAATAGTAAAAATCGCATCCGTGGCCGCGTTTCGGGGAGAAAAAAAAAAAGAGGAATCTCGAGTGGATTCGCGGGGATGTAAAAGGCACCTAGGATAAAAGACCTGTTCTCAGTGCAGGCGAACCGTCGAGGAAGAGAAAGAGAGAGAGAGAGAGAGAGAGAGAGAGAGAGAAAGAGAGGATGGAGAACGCGGAAGAAGCACGGCGGAACGAACTGTCGTGAACCAAAGCAGTTACGACTTTTCTCTCGAGCGAACCATCTCGACCTTCCACCCCCCCTGCAACCCCCCCTGTGAGACTCGACTACGGCGCAACAACCACCCCAGGGGTTTCCTCGTGCGCGAATGCCGCATTAAGGAACGCACTCAAACTTTTATGGCGGCTCATGGTGACTGACTTCCCGATATATTCCGTTCGGGTAGTTTTCCCCGTGATGTTCATCCCTCTATCACGCTGGTACTCTGAACCGCCTGGCTCAGAGACCTGGATTGCGGGGGGCCATCTTTAATTGGCAATCGGCAACTACTTCGTGACAGCGAGCCCGTCGTCGTGTAACGAGGACCAATGAAATCTCCTGCGGATATTAAATACGTCGGCTATTAAACTGTATTCCACCAGCAGCGGCTCTTTGACTGATGCTCATGGGAGGAGGGAAGAGTTCGCGGATTGATCGCGGGTGGCCTCGGGAAAATCGTAATGGGGTGATTACGTTTGAATTCTCGAGACGATCCGGTTTAAAATACCGCGAGGGGGTTGAGAAATGTGTGCGCGGTTCGTGGGTACGGGGATGTTGGATTAGTTTGTGAACGTTTGAATTAGTTCCGTTGATGATCGAGACTGTGGAAAAATTAGCGAAAGTGGTTGCATGGCTCGACGATTAGTATCTGGTACAGTGACGTGCAAACTCTGCTTACGCTAAAGGAAAAAGTGGCGTAAGAGAAACGCCTACTACCACTTGGGAAATTAATTTCAGGTACTGAAATAAATGTTAGATCGAATGTTAATTTGGTATAAATTTCAGTCATTCCAAATACTAACAGGTAGGAGGCCCTTCTTGTACGTCACTTTTTCCCCTAACGGAAGCCGAGGTTGCTCGCCAGGGTATGTGAGAGATGATGGTAATAATTGCCGTGGTCTTGGAAGGTTTTTGAATCGTGCAACAAATCGTGCAGGCATTTTTTTTTCGTAATCTAGGTGTCGTGGAAACGATGTCGATTTTCGTACTTGGTAGGACAGTCTGTGTTTGTATACATTGCGATGCTTAGACTGTATAAAGAAACCGTGATGGTTAGTGAAAAATTATGTTTTTTTATGAATTCTTATAATTATTCTATACTATTGAAAAATTTGTGTTTTGTAGCATTTTCGGGATAATTAAAGAAAGCGTACACATACGGTGGAACAATGACATTGGTGATATTTTGGAAATATTTATAAAAATGTAGATGACTTTATAGAAATTTCATCTAGTGTATTTTCAAAATATCACCAATTTTATTGCTCCACCGTATGCGTGTTTATATTTTCATTCAGAAAAATGGAGGTTACACTAAGTATTAATATAGAAATAGTGAAAAACAATTGTTAATTTCAATTTACTTATGGAAAAAGCGAGTGACTTTATAGAAATTTCGCAGTTTTTATTTTCTCTTGAATTAGATATTTGTTTTTTTTTTAAATAAATCTTATATTTATTTTGAAACAGATGTGTACGCTTTCTTTAATTCAACAAAATTTTGTTTGACTCGGATTTTTCAAATATGGCCTCCATAAATATTCTCACTTTAGTATAGACTAATATCTATACTAACAGTTACTGTAATAATCAACATTTCTTTTAGTACTTCGACGAAGTCTCGATAAAATCCACCAACTGTAAATTCCTGTCGCGTACACGTTTTCCAATTTAATATCGGTATCGCCGTGGAAACGAACTGTTTTTACGCGCCTTAATTCGCACACGGGCAGCCAGGTGAATTCGGCTCTAATGAAATATTCTAGCCGCCCGGTTATACTGCGCTCGAATTCCATGGATCGCGGCGGCGCCACATTGTCTACTGCTTTCGTTCAACTTCCGCCGTTAATTACAACGACACGGAAGCTTCGTTGTTGCCGTTTCGATGGTAAAGGGTTGCACGACTCGTTTATATTTGTCTACGTATCGTTCAATTAAATTTCTTGTCCCTTTCATCTTTTCTATCGACTGTAAGTCGTTTTAAAAACATTTCTCCGATATTTCGAATACTTTCCACAAAAATAATTGCAGTACTTTAACGTATAGAACGTTCATCAGTGGATTCGATTCGGTATTTCAACGGTCTTTTGAAATAATCGAGTCGAGAGTGGTCGATACTTTTTCGACCTAGCGTTTTCCTCGATGAAAGTCCATGGAAAAACGGGGACAGCTCTTCGGGAATTTCAGACCTCTCTGTGAACACATTAAACGGACCCGTTTACACGGTTACACGAGCGAAACGTGTGTTGTAAACGAGACAACGGGCGCTTCTGTTTTCACGCCTCGGGTCGTCGGTATCGACTTTCCCGACTGCGCCGTTCCCGGCGCTGAATACAGCAACCCCCTTGAGGTCGCATCCTCGTGATCCTGAACGGTTGATACATACGATCACAAACTGTTCATTTAAACTATTAACTGTTTTTTTCGAAAGGTCCATCTGTAAGTTTAGTCGTCATTTTCTATGCTTTCCAGGGAAATATTTATTATTGTTCTATTCCAACGGTAGGTAAACTGCCGCTCTCAAAGCTACTCTGTGCGGTTTCCGAGACAATATTAGGTTTCATCGCCATTTTTCCGAAATTGTTATATTAATAATAATTTACAATGGTATAGTACGTACCAATGTCAGAATATTTTACTTCTGTGGCACTTGAATATTCAAAAATATATAGATATATAAAATAAAATTAAAAATATATAAAATTAATATTATAAGTGGCTTATATTATCGAAGAACTTGGCCACCCCGCTTTTATTTTATTACCACCCCCTTTCCCAATATTGACACATTCACTATTTTTATACCTCGAGCCGAATATCCGTTGATGCTAATTGAATTATTCTATATTAGCATGACGGTGATCTGTGACACACGAAAACTTCAATGCCAGTCATCTGCAATTAGCAATGTGTATACGGAAAGCTCCAGTGACTGTCACTGTGACGAATGTGTCAAAACACACTTGCATTTCCTCAGTTGAATGCTCAGTATCGATCGAATTCAAATTAGAAGTTAGTTCTATTATCCTATAGCCAGTTTCTATTATTCTGGTCTGTAATATAACTTCAGAAACACAAGTTATTCGAAACTATCCAAAGTTCACGCTTTTGGGTATCTCAATTCCATTACACTTTTTGTGGCCACAGCACGCCCCTTGTCGCCATGATCGTCGTTAGATACATGAAAGTTAGATAGTTAGATAGAATCCAGACAGTTCTCTATCTAACAAATATAGTTACATAACTAACTCCCTGTCTTAGATACTTAGATAAAGTTAGATAGAACAGTGTGGATCACCCTTATGATGACGCGTACTGGTAACTTGCAGCAGTGTGGAACATCCGAGTAAGTTCTGTTCAAAAGCTCATCGGTTCATTGATCGTAAATCCTAAAACAAAGCCTTCCAAACTAGGTCATCAGTACCTCTCCCAAATTCATGCAAATTCCCAATTTTAAACACTAATACATCAGAATTAAAATTCTACAGAACTTTAAATCCTAGGGTCTTCGCTTGCGGTAAAAATAATACAAAAACGATTATTGAATTACACATATCGAATGTTAAGAGATCTAGTCAAAAGAAACATTAAACTCTAGATTCTCAAGAACGTCACAACGTTCTGGCGAAACCACGGGGGACACTCCTTCTGTGCCATCCTACTGGACTGGTGACAGCCCCGCGGGCAAAGTGACTTTACAACACCGAACAACCATGAACAACGCGCCGCGTGCATGCGAACCAACAACGTGTTAAATTAAGAACCAGACGGTCCCGCTCGAGATAGAAAAACAAAAAAAAGAAACCACCCCGTATCGTCGCCGGTGGATCCTACGGAAAGACGGCGTTGTGTATGTTAATTTCCGGGCGGTCTGCGGACCGCGGGAGAAACGGCGTCGCGCATAAACACTCGGCCAGTTCCTTCACCGGCTGTACGCTAACTGATACGAATGGTTTTCGCGGTACGTCAGTATGCTAATTTTAACTGCTCGAGCATAATACGTCCCACGCCATACTTTCCCCGCCGGACCACTAATTCCCTGTGCCTGGCTCCGTGGGGCCTGTCTGCGCGAGGAAAAGGGAAGGGGGAGGGGCGAGGGTGGAGTGGGAGGAGGTGGGGCGAAGGGGGAGGGCGGAGCGGGACGAGGAGGGGGTGGGGGCGGTGCGATTGATATAAAACCGCCCTCCCCCGTTAACGTGGCACCTCCCCCCTCCTACCTATGTCGCCTCGCGGAACAGATACAAGTTCGGGGGCCCGAGAGTCGTCGGTAGACACGCAGGTATGTCCCTGTGAGTTTATGAGAGCATAACTTAGCGGCAAGTATGCGACGAAGCTCGCGGAATTCTGAACCTTTTCCCTTCCCCCTCCACCCCCCTCGTTCTTGCGCCGTCTCGTTCCTTCTCCGGGCTGGCTTTCGCCCTCTTCTTCCCGCGACGGGCGCTCTACACTCACGGAACGATCCGAGTATCCACACCCGCCCGCCACGTGTGTCGCGTGAACGTAAACACGCGACAGGTATATAAAGAGACGGCAGATTTAAGGGCGGTCCTTTTCTGACGATAAAGAACTCGGTCCGTCGGGTGGCCTGAGTGGAACGGAATGGGCACTCGAATCTACTGGGTGTTTTACTTTTTGATGGATAGGTGGGTTATGGTAGGGAATGTGAGGTTATGTTGGGTTGTGTTATTGTTAGTGGGACAGGTTCTGTAGGGTGAATCATGGAATATTTCTGTGTGTAGGGCGGTTTATGGAAAGGTGCAGAATATGGAGTTAGTGGAGGATTATACAGGGTGTCTTAAGTAGAACGGGATGGACATTCGAATTTACTGGTTTTATTTGGTAACTTATTGCTTCTATAGAAAGTTAAGTTAGGGTACTGCAAATTAGGTTATGTTATTGCAAGCTAGGTTATGTTAGGTTATGTTATTCCAAGTTAGGTCATGCTAGGTCATGTTATTGTAAGTTAGAATGTTATTGTAAGTCCGGATTATGTTCGGTTATGTAACAGCTACGGGTTTTGTAGAGCGAGTTGTTGGAATTGATATCGGCAGGTGGTAGATTGTTGAGGTAATTTATTGGAAACTTACACAATCCTGAACTAACGAGGGATTACACAGGATGTTCTAAGTGGAACGGAATATACACTCGAATCTACTGGGTGTTTTTGTAGAAAATTAAAATGTTATTGGACTCAGAAATTTCTAATTAATTAATGAACGTACGTATTAAACTCAACATTCAACGATATTTTTAAGGCTTTCTCCTGTTTATCCATAACGCGATGGAAGAACGGAGTGGTTCAAAGCAAAGAGAAGAGGAAACGAAAGGAGCAAGATGGGGGCGATGAGGGTGGAAATCCTCCCCTTGCGGGATGCGCCGGCAGTTATCTCGCAGAAGTGCATTAGCTTTTGTTTGTCGCCGAGGGAGAGAGGCCGGAACTGGATCCCGTGTGTCGCGAATGGAGTTATTCTTATTCCCTTTCGTGCGTCCGCCACTTTTACACCTACACCCACGGTGTCCGCTGGCTTCCAAGCCCCGCGCGTTCTATCTACATAGCTTTTCCTGGGCTAACCTCGAGGCTCCCTATTCGTCCAGGTAGTTAATTTTGCATTACCGTATGCACCTAACAATATCTTCGTTGTTTTTAAAGATACGTCAAATGTCTTAAGGACAAAGTTGAATGGTTCAATGGGGCTCACACGGTGCCAAAAAAATGTTTGTTTTCATGTCATTATTTTTAGAGATATCAAGGTCACCTTTAATTCTTTAAATGGAAGCACCTTTTTTAAAACACCTACAATGATAGTCCCTTTCATTAGGAATTCAGTGACTATAATTATTCAAGGTCATTCAAAAAAATTAAACAAACTTTTAAAATAAATATTCCATTCAAAGAAACGAAGGTGATCTTGATATCTTTAAAACAAAAATTTGTTCGACATCGTGTAAGCCCTAATGAACTATTCAACTTTGTCCTTAAGACATTTGACGTATGTATCTTTATAAACAACAAAAATATTTGAGCTGCAAACGTTAGGTGACTCACCCTGTATATATATATGGTAAATAGAATGTTCACACTCCTGCAGAATTGTAAACAGAAATATCGAAAATTTGGATTTTTATAAAATTCGATTTCTCTTCCTTCGTTAGATATATCCCCTTTTTCCTCGAAATATCGTAGCGTATTGAACGAGTGATCCAGCCATCGTCATTCGAGGTTTAACAGTTCGAAAAGAAAGCAAACGAAACGGCGAACAGATATAACCAGGTCCGATCTTCCTGTTTTAGATGGTGCGCCATCTTGGTATTGGCCGCAACAAGGATATTGAGGAACGATAACGGCTGCGATAGGACGCCCGCGGAATAAAGTTTCGACGGGGAGGTAATCGTCGCTTTCATAAAACATATTTAAACGGCATTCCGATTGCGCGGGCTCGCGGACAAAATAAATTTACGGTCGCGGCGAGTAAAAATATATACGCCGTGTGTCGAAATTTATCGCGATATTTATCGGGTTATTTTACGAGCGGGACAACGGCGCGCGTACTCGTCCGCGCAATGCGTGTACACCGGGTGGTCTCGAAATACGTCGAACAGTCGCTTCCCCATAAAACGATTAACGCAATTTCTTAAGAGATAATATTTATTACGCTTGAATCGTTATAGGTGGTGGGACAAGCTGTACTTTGGGTACTTTTTATTTGTTTTTTTTAGTTCAGTTTTAGATTCAGTTGCGTAAATCCTATAGAGGTAATAAACCAATTACCTGTAGATAGTGCTGGTTTAACAATAAAGAAAAGAAAAAGAGGACTTATACATTAAAATAAAAACAAAACAAATATAACAGTTAAAAATGATCTGGAAGAGTAATGTGCATATTCACTCCTGATTGTTTTAATTTATTTTTCAAAAATCCTGACTAATGTACGCGTTTTATAGATTGTATATAGTTTACCGATTAATAAGACATGTAACTTAATTTTTGTAGAATGATTCCAATATATTTCATTCAAATTATAAGTGTTTAAAGAAACAACGGTAATTATTTCCATGGTACAAAACCACCTATGTACCTCGGGTATAGTATTTGTTTTTGTTAATTATGTATGGATATATATTTTTTGCTTTACAATACTACTTATAATATGCGTGGTATTTGGGTTATTTAAATTTCTATTCTAATAATAATTTTAGACCTTAATCAGTCTTTACGGTATATCTACTATTTGTATGTTTTCTAGTCATTATAACTTTTTTATTCCGTTTTTATTACGGGGCACCTTAATAATTTTCTTATCTGTTTAGGAAAAAAAGGAGATAGAATATCGGAAAAGAAATCGAAGTCCTGTCCAAAGTATAATACGATCTTTACGATCAAGGTACAACACTACAGAAGTTACAAAAACAATATCGTGTCATTTATAGATTATAGATTAAACCCTTCTTTCTACAGTAATCTATGGTTAAATAAATTACGAAACTGTATTAAAATAACTGGTTGTAACTTTTTGAACAGAAAAAGAGTTATTTACAGAAGTTTAGAGGAAAAAAGGATTACTTTTGATGTGAAAAAATCTTCAAATCATCGTACTTTTGTAGGTCTTCTTGCAGATTATGTATAAACTAGTATTGCCAGTTTTGCAAAAAAAAGTCCTCAGGTGTCCCTACATACGTGAACGAATAATTTTCCGTCAAGTGACTATGTATGAAGAAATTCGATATTTTACTAGTTATTGAAATATATTGAACATGTAAAAGAGGTACGACATATCTTATTGTTTATAAGTTGTGAAGTGTACATATCAATTTTTAAGGGAAAAATACGAATAAAAGTTTCGGTTTTTTGTGTTTCGTGTAAATGTTCGCAACCGAAGGAGAAAAGTAGTAATAAAAACATGCAATTGCACGATATTTTGTTCCCTTTCATACCGTGGCACTCCATTTTGTTTTCCTCCGTAACAGGGATGCTTCGTTCTCTTTTTTTCCATAACATCAACACACCATTTAGTTTTTCCTTATAACAAAAATATTTTAGCTCCCCTCGTTTCATGATGTGAATATTCTCTATAACGTTCTCTTTTTCAAAACAGTAATACTTTATTACCATTCTTTTCATAATATGAACACTTCGTTTTCCTTGTTTTTCATAACACGAATAACCCATTTCCCTTTCTTTCATAAGACTAGCCCTTCCTTTTTCTGGAACACTAGCATATATTCGAAACATTTGCTTTTAATTTATAATTGGGAAATATTTAACAGTTCCACTTTATAAGCTTTTATATATGATTTGCAAAAAACTTTCATTATCCTTGAAATTTCCCCTTTATCCACGTTATCAAACAAGAAATAAACTAAATTAATATTTGTTTGAAAAGTATAGACGTTCGACTAATAGGACACAGTATCGTTCCCGAACACCCTGTGCCGCCGATCAGCGAGCACAGTTTCGGATTAGTTATCGCCGATGGGTTTCAACGTTCCCGCCTATTGTTGGAACGTTTCGACAATAAGCAGTGGCATGTTTATTCGTCGATAAACATCGAAATTTTATCGCGGCAACGGGTACGAGACCAGGCGATTTTGTCCGAAACCAGTGTCTTTTCCACGTAAATTGAATTGCATAAATGTTGTAAACCTTTCACGGTACATTTATCGCGTCCAAGCATTCGAAGGCACGCCACACAGTCCTTTTTCCAGAATATCAGGTCAAAATAACTTTTTTGAAGTAAGTAGCAATTTGTTGCTTGTATGACACATTTAATGTATACGTATCAGTGTAACAAATCTCGCTGAAAATTGTAAAATATAGTGGTCGGTTAGTGAGATATAGGCCATCAAAGTTGACGAAATTTCGTACTTCTTAATGGTTTGAAAAAGCTAGCATTTTTAATGTATCAGGCAGAGTTTATTTTTAAAGTAATCATGTGTAAACCATTTTACCAATAAAATACATGTTATAAACATAAAATTTGCAGATAAACAATGCAAAATATTTTTTAATTTACTCTTGTACTTCCCTTCCGAAGATGTCATAAATCTTAGTTACAGACTCCTCTCGATTATCGTCTGGCTTGACCTACACGATTATTGCCCAGGCGTTATCCCCACCATTGTAGGAATAATTTTTTGTAAGCAATTATTAATAATGGAAATCTAAATAAACTCCATGTTAAATTTGATGATCCTAAATCATCGGGTTCCACTCCTGGCCAGGGAGGATCGATCAGCGATCACGAATGCCATTAAGCATCGAGTTCTCATTAACGGGGCCGACTTACAAAAGCCGATTTCCAAAACTTCGTTAACCGTTTCTATAAACTGTATCACCGTTGTTCACCAAACGGCGCATCGACGTGTCCCCTTGTTCTTCCCGTATTAACTCTAGCACCCCCCACCCCCTTACCGAAATTTCGGAATCGGTTAATGCGTAGTCACCGATTCAGGTGCACGCGACAAATTAACAGAACGCGAAACACGGGGTCAAGGGAGGGGAACGACCGATCGCAAACTAATATCGTACGACATTATTTACAAGCGGGAGGTGGTGGAGGGGATGGCAGCGTCAATCGGCGAGCCGCTTTATCTCCGCTGTTTGCCGAGTGACAGAGGCTTACGCCGACAGGAAATGGGTTCCTGTCCCACTTTTCATTCGTCACGATCGATCGTGTCGGGCGCTAAGTGCGTATTACAGGGTGATTAATTTTACGCCTCCTCTGTCTACCAACCACCTCCAACCTAGTACTCACTTTCCTTCTTCCATCTATGTTTCTTTCTCTCTGTTCGACCACCCTTTTGCGTATCTATACACGGTAACCCTGTTCGCGTTCCAGGATCACCCCTCTTGAAGCTGGAATGTACCCTACTTTTTCAGGGTTTACATTTAAGGGGCTGTTCTACTGTGATAAGGGTTCTTTTTTTAATTTCTTCGGGAATTTCTTTTAAAGGCTTAATGAAAGTCTTTTTATGACGAACGTTTCTCTTGTATGTTTGTTGTGTTGTTGTAAAGTGTTAGCGAAGATCATCGTTTTTGTTTGAGAAAATTAATGTTATATTATGCGAAAAGTTATCTGTGAGATAGATTAATCGGGTTTGAGAATATTTCTCCCATGTCTGACCATTGAATGGATATACTACTTGTAAAGTGGTAATGAAGATCGTAGTGTTGCTTTGTGAAATTTAATATATTATGCGAAAAGTTATCTGTGAGATAGATTAATCGGGTTTGACAATATTTCTCCCATGTCTGACCATTGAATGGATATACTACTTGTAAAGTGGTAATGAAGATCGTAGTGTTGCTTTGTGAAATTGAATATATTATGTGAAATGTTATTTGGAAAATAGATTAATCGGATTTGAGAATATTTCTGCCATGCCTGACCATTGAATGGATATACTACTTGTAAAGTGGTAATGAAGATCGTAGTGTTGCTTTGTGAAATTGAATATATTATGTGAAATGTTATTTGGAAAATAGATTAATCGGATTTGAGAATATTTCTGCCATGTCTGACCCTTGATGGGAGTATACTACTTGTAAAGTGGTAATGAAGATCGTAGTGTTGCTTTGTGAAATTGAATATATTATGTGAAATGTTATTTGGAAAATAGATTAATCGGATTTGAGAATATTTCTGCCATGTCTGACCCTTGATGGGGGTATACTACTTGTAAAGTGGTAGGTAAGATAATCGATTATCTTTGTGAAATTGAATATATTAGGCGCAAAGTTATCTGTAAGATAGGTTAATTGAGTTTGAGAATATTTCTGCCATGTCTGACCATTGAATGGATATACTACTTGTAAAGTGGTAATGAAGATCGTAGTGTTGCTTTGTGAAATTGAATATATTATGTGAAAAGTTATCTGTAAAATAGATTAATTGGGTATGAGAATATTTCTGCCATGTCTGACCCTTGAAGGGGTTATACTACTGGTAAAATGGTAGCGTAGATGATCGTTTTTCTTTAAGAAAATTAATATTATATTATGCAAAAAGTTATCTGTAAAAGTTAATTGGGTTTAAGAATATTTCTGCCATGTCTGACCCTTGAAAGGGGTATACTACTTTTGTGAAATCGACATTGTATCATAATCTTTCGTACAACTCATATTAATCTGTAATACCGACTTCACGATTATTATCGTATTTTGTTGTTACCGATAATTAATCCACATTTAGGTGAATTTTTGAGTCTCAGAATGGAAATTATTTATAACCTTAGTCGTAATTCTGGTCCACCGTGTATTTCGAACGAATCGGATTGTTCCTCGCGTAATACCTCTTTCAGCTACGAGGCAAGCAATCGATTAACGGGATTCAAAATATGAATTAAAACAATCACGATGGAAATTCAGAAATTCCGTGGCCCCGGTGAGAAAAAAGGATAACACGAGCGGCTGTTTCTCAGCTAATTACATTCGGCAATTTGTATTATCACGCGAACGAAATCCGTCCGAGCGTCGCTACACCCTCGATATTCCGGACACGTTCTCGCAATTTGTACCGGGAATTCGTTGTTCGCCGAATTTTGTTCCCATTCGTGGCCACCTGGCTGTTTATGAATTTACCATCTACACGTGCCTATTGAATGTATTAAGTTATTTTATAAATTTTTATATACTTGACGCGAAAGAATTTTGCTTAAAAACCATGCGTACATCAATTTCTAAAAGTCACGTTCTTTATGATTCCTACATACGCTAGAATCAATTAAAGGGTCCCTAGGCTTTGGAGGTCTACTGTCTTGGGTCTTTGGGTCGAGGTGTCTTTCACTCTAAGTTTTCGGATCTAAGGGCTCGACTTATGATCTGGCTTAGGAGGAGAGAATCTTTGGTTTCGGAGTTCTTCGGTGAAGTATTTGGTTCCAGAATTCTTCACTTTAAGTCTTTGGGGCCATTTATATTTTTATTTATATTTTATTATATTTATTTTTTTTTCATTTATATTTATATTTTAGGCTCATTTTATATTTTTGTGTCTTGAAATCCCCTACTTTGAATACCAGAGTTTAAATATGCCTAGTTTTATGGGTCCAACTGGGTCTTCGAACTCCGGGTTTGTCCTATTCATTGACTCTAGGCTGGACTAATTTGAGCCTGTTGGTCTTAGCTCCAATTTGACCCTCTTAATATAATGTTGGATGAATTTTCTTGGATTGTCTTTATTCTGATCCCTTGGATTCAGATTAGCCTAAGTGGTGTCTCCTTCACCAGATTTGAGTCCGTTGGTCTCAGCTTCGATTAACTCAAGTCCTCGGCTGTAAAGTTGCTCTGATTCTAGTCTCTGAGTCCAGGACTTGGTCCAATTCAGGCCTTCAGCCTATCCCAGTCAAAGTCTCTGGATCCATAGTTGGTTCAATTCAAGTCTTCGGATCCTACCTTGACCCAGTTGGAGTCTCTGAGTCCATTGTTAGTCTAATGCAAGTCTTTCGGTCCTATTCTCCTGGGTCCAATTCGAGGTCCATTTCTTCGACTCTTCCAATCCTATATTTACCAAATTCAAATATACCTAACCCAGACCTAGCTATCAACTGTTTCCAATTCAAATTCCTTCGGTCCCATATTGGTCCAATCGAACCATCTCGATCCACACAACTGATATCTATAATTCAAGTGTCTAAAGTGGAACACCTCTGTGAACACATAGACTCCAGCCAATGTACCCCCGGAAAGGTGGAACACATCAGTGGTTCTCGCGCATCCAGTCGGGTCGGGATGGTAGAAAATTATTGGCACCGGTCTGGAGTTGACTGGATGTTAATTACTCTATCACTCCGGCCCAGTGCGCTCACTCGCTCGCTAGCGTCCCATCTCACCCTCCCTATTTTCTGCTGGCGGTAGAGCTCCCACAGCCCCTTGTCTCTCTCGCCCGCCCGTAATTATGACAGCCCTGCCCTCATAATAAGGTAATTTAAACGCATGACTTAGGAGGCACAGCACGGATATTGGTCTGGCCTGCACCTCTACCGGCAGTTTCGTCTGTTTACCATCCCCTACCCCTTGGAGAGGCCTCACGCGCGAGTTCGCACTCTTTACGAGCCATAATCATTACGATATACACCGCGTGCGACCTCAACTTTCTCGTTTGTGAAGGAATTCGTCCCCTGTCGTGCTTGTATACCTGCCAGCTTGGGGATGGCGCTAGGGAAAGATTTTCCTCTTCCTTCTTCGTTTCCCCTCCTACGACATCGCCCCTTTTGTCTGATGGACCGGAAGATTGTCCGGATCGATCCTGGTGTGACAGAACATTAGAAGAAGGACGAGATTTTTGGTAACGGTAGCTGTTCTTTTAGTTGCGATCGCTTCTGTATTGACGGGTCGGACTATTTGCACTAGTATGCTAGCACCGAAATGAATGTAGTACAATAACTATACTACACCTTGTACAAAATTAAAAGTTTACCACTTTTCTGGCTTGTTTATTGCCAGAGTACAGTTATTGTTTTTTCCTGTTGCGTGATTACGTGAAAATACAGTAAATCCTTGGTAATCGTTCGAAGGCATCCCAGCATTGATAAGAAAAGGCTCCCAGGTGTAACGCTGACGTTTTAATGAAGTTTAGCACAGTGATAGGGCTTGGAATTCTGAAGCCAATGATATATCCCAGATAGCACATGATGTCTAATGACGTCTTAAAGACGACTTAAAGGCGCCTTAGACCAAAAATAGCCGTAAAATGGGCGTCCTCATAGCGTTACGTCCTATCTGGGTTAGAATTCTGAAGCCAATGATATTTCCCAGATAGCACATGACGTCTAATGACGTCTTAAAGACGACTTAAAGGCGCCTTAGACCAAAAATAGCTGTAAAATGGGCGTCCTCATTGCGTCACGTCCTATCTGGGTTAGAATTCTGAAGCCAATGATATTTCCCAGATAGCACATGACGTCTAATGACGCCTTGAAGACGGCTCAAATGCGCCTTAGACCAAAAATAGCCGTAAAATGGGCGTCCTCATAGCGTCACGTCCTATCTGGGTTAGAATTCTGAAGCCAATGCTATTTCCCAGATAGCACATGACGTCTAATGACGTCTTAAAGACGACTTAAAGGCGCCTTAGACCAAAAATAGCTGTAAAATGGGCGTCCTCATTGCGTCACGTCCTATCTGGGTTAGAATTCTGAAGCCAATGCTATTTCCCAGATAGCACATGACGTCTAATGACGTCTTAAAGACGACTTAAAGGCGCCTTAGACCAAAAATAGCTGTAAAATGGGCGTCCTCATTGCGTCACGTCCTATCTGGGTTAGAATTCTGAAGCCAATGCTATTTCCCAGATAGCACATGACGTCTAATGACGTCTTAAAGACGACTTAAAGGCGCCTTAGACCAAAAATAGCTGTAAAATGGGCGTCCTCATTGCGTCACGTCCTATCTGGGTTAGAATTCTGAAGCCAATGATATTTCCCAGATAGCACATGACGTCTAATGACGCCTTGAAGACGGCTCAAATGCGCCTTAGACCAAAAATAGCCGTAAAATGGACGTCCTCATGGCGTCACGTGCTGTCTGGGTTATTTCAATCGCATGTGGCCATTAGTTTATGAAATATTTAATATTCAGTGTCGAGGAGCCCGCGAACACACATCAAATTATTACTATACCATCAAATTTTGAAGTATTTACATAAACAATGAATTACTCCTTTTAAAGGAAAATGCTGTTTCCCGTTTGGACGAAAGTTTAAGTTCACGACGCAGGAAGATCTTAAAAGTCTCCATTCGACGTTCCAAAGACCTCGTTATTCATCTGTGTACAAGGTAAGGGAAGAAGCGACGAACGAAAGGGCAGGTGCAACAATGGCCGTAGAAGTGGAGCGTGGTCCGTTCCGTAGCGTCGCGGTTTGCCGACTTTAAAGGAACTCGATTTCTCGTTGATTACATTATATACGTTGTTACGGTATATAGATCGAAATTACGTTCTAGCTGGAGAGCAGAGAACGGGCACCCTGGCTCTCTCCTCTCTCTTTCTTTCGTTTTACTCGGTCGTTTCCACGGGATTGGTTCTTTTCACGATCGATCACCGGGGGGGTGTTCCGCGCCCTCGTGCACCCCCGCACTTAAACTGTATCCTACGGGGTCCGTGTTCCTGCAGACGACGGAAAAATGTTTGCACCGGTTAATGACCACGCTCGTTTGCCTTCCAGGGAATGACTTCTAAATACATTTCGCCGTTCGGCTTACTTAATTATTCCTCGAAGACTCCCCTCGCTCGGGACATTGAAAGCGGCCCTTTTAAACCCTTCTATGCGGTGAGAACGTCACTTTTTAAGGTCACATTCATCTTGTGATTGCTAGACTGTATTAACCGGGTCAGTTCTCCGCCACGAATACCCCTGCTGAGGCGATTAGTGATAAGTCAAAATGATTTTAGGTGGCTTTTGTAAATTTTTAATAATTATAAATTTAGTCGAAAATTTAACAGAACATTCTTAAAAGCTTGAACCTTTGACTGCTACTACGAATTCTATGCATTTATAGTTATCTCTGTTCTCTAGTTCATTCTGAGCCCATTAGGAAACTTAAGAGTGACAAGAAATTCCTACGTTTGCTGTTATCTCGATGAATTACATTATAAAATGTAATTTTCAATCAACATTCCTAGTCTAGTAATAAGTGGTAAAATTTCCACCTTACATATAATAAATTTAACCAAATATAAATACAATGCATAATATCTAAGACAAGTTATAACAATATTTATTTATTCAATATAAAGAAATATAAAAATTAATAATACAGATATAGAAAGGAAAAATTACTAATTTAACTTTTTGTTAGAAACCATTTGTTTCATATTATTTGCAAGAGTTTTTATGTCGGGCTGATATGTTGCTGATGTCTATGAAATTTGATTGAATGCGGAGGTGAGTTTTGGATATACATATACGCCTGCTATCAAAAATTTTTCCCGTGCCACTTCTTCACCATTCTTGTATTAAACAATTCTACGATGTCGATGTCTCTATTACTACTCACGTCCCCATTTCTGCTAAGTACATATATTTTCTATTTAATGCGAAAAGTTAAATAATAAGTTATACAAAAAATTATTGTGGACGCTTCGTATTCAATAAAAAAAATTACGGAATCTTTAATATTATTCGTCAAAGTTAGATTTTGTCACTTACAATTTTCGCTCAACAGAAATAGGGACATTTTATACTTTTTATTAAATTAACTATTATTAACTTAAAATATTTTTAAAAATACCTTTATTTAAATTAAATTATCAAGGATGGTTTAAATTTCGTATCTAATAAGTTTTTTTGTCGATTGTTTCATAAATAAATAATAAAAGTCAATTTCTACGACAGCAAAACTCTTACACGATTAGAAGTAGGGACATTGACCTTACGCCATAAACGCATAAAATCTACAATAAACCAGTAATATTTCGAACCGAGTCACTCCAGGTTCCTCGACTTCCGGTACTCCGTTCCCATCCGACTTGCCATTCTCCCGATACCTTCCTCTGTGTCCATCGAGAGTCGACGCTCTGTTTCCCGTCTCGCTCTTTATCTTCTCCCCTCGTCCCGATACTCGCGGCCACACTCTTTACGAGGCGACGTGTGCTCGATGAGAAAAGTGGCCTCCGATCGTATATCAGAGACCGAAGGGGAAAAGGGGATTGCGAGGTCGATCGGTTATCGGCGAGAAATATTGCGGGAGGAGCAACCGCGGAGACATTTCTCCTCCGAGTGCCAAGCGGCGGTCCGACGTTTCCCCGATATAACTCCGAGGAACGGAGTAATCGGCAGAGTTGGGCAGAATTTTGTTCGAATAATAGCGAAAAGCAGCGTTAGGTATCTAATTGTAAAATCGTCATCCTGACCATTAAAAACAATTATTGGGAATTAATAACACGGTCCAACAAATCCCAAACTGATGGGACTAAATCTTATTTTATGTGTTTGAAGGTAGCATAGACGTTTGGTATTGTATCTAGCTGGGGCTCCATATGGCGCTTTATATTTTTTATAAATTTTACCAATGTAATTTGAATGATTAATATTTTAAACTACGTATTTCAAAATACTGAAATGGAAAAAATTTACAAATAAGTGGAGAAAACAAAAACTTTATTCCCTTATTGTAAAGGACATTTACTGTTTTTTAAGAAAAAATTGGAAAATTCGTCGAACGAATCAAAGGAAAACAAGCGACGTTGACGATCATAGCAGCCATGCGTAGAAAGTTTGCACACTTTGATGTTAATTTTTACTTTTATTTGAACTTTAACATATCTTTTCTCCGTCCCACCATAATCTCCGCAAAAAAATCTACAACCACCTAATTTTTTATGAAAACGTCATTTTTCGTAATTAAATAAGAAGTGATTAACTTCTCAGGATCAACTACAGTTACATAAAGCTCGTATTAAAAATAAATTTTCCCCCCACTACTCAAAATAACTGCAATATTTTGCAAACTTTTTTTGTTTATAATTTTTTTTCTGAAGGTCACTCAGGAGGGTGACCTTGACAACATATGTCAATGTCAAGGTCATCGGGGCTGCCTCCCCTATTCTAAATATTTACCTATCTTGTATTCGTTATTAAAACTTCTTTATCTAGATAATGAATTTACCTATTTTTGTCTCCCTCCGGGGACCAATTATCTTTTTCCGCCACGATCTAGATCGCGATGCCAATTTTCGCATGGGACACCGACCACGACCTAATCTGTCGGGAAGCGTCGGTCCAGCGGAAGTTGGAGATCGAACGCGACTTGATCCTGCGAACCTTCGTTTTGAATTATCCATTGAAACTTTAACAATTTTCGGCACTACGCGATCCGTCGAGGTTATAAATCTAGCAACGAGAATAACGACGATCTACGAGGGTGGATGTTTACTTTAAATTAACAGAATGAACTGATTTTAGCGTTTGGTAATAAGTATGTTTAGCCTAATACAGTGGACGATCGAAGTATTGGAGCCGTGTCACGAAGAATATGTCTGTCTTTTGTGTCTATTAGATATAATAGACAAATTACAAATGTGACCTCAATTCCATAAAAATCAAAATGCACTTAAATTTGCCTCAAATTGCACATTCATTTTGCAACATCAATTTTTAAATACCCGGTATATACAAGTACATGTACTTCTTTTGTTTTATGTAAATCAGATATCCAATTTAATAATAAAAATTGTTCTCTACAATTTTTATACGTTTTTAGTAATTATAATAAATAAAGTGGCAGTATTAAGGACACTGACAGTAATTGGGACATTCATTCTACTCTTTACGAAAAAAATAAGTATAAACTGATCTTCATTTTTACAAGAAATTTGTTAATTTTAATAAATTTCTTCAAAAATACATATTTTCCAATATGTTTCTGGATGGTAAACAGAAAAATGGTAAGGTACTGAGAAGGTAAATAATGGTAAAACTGGTACATCACTTCAACGTTAATAGTAAACGCACAAAAATTCTCGAAACATCCGCGATTATTCATTACCCTCACCGGTTAAAACGTGGGTCTGGGGAAAACGTGCTCCGTCACAATCTGACGGCGTCCACTGACGGTTTCCCTACTTCTACCGAAACGTAAAATACCGGTATTATACCGGTATTTTCTATTGTACCTTCGCGCTATATAACCCACCCTATATAAGCTTCACCCGTATAGAAATCGAAAAAATACCGGTAGTTATTTTGGTTTTTGGTAATATATCGGTTTCGGTATAGCTTTGACGGCATAATACCGGTATCAAAATCATACCGGTTTAAGTCCCTGGTTCCCAACATAGGCGAATCTCGTGGCCGCCTTGTGAACTATAGTCCCTGGGCCTTTTCAATTAAATGCCCGCCTGTCGGGCATTGTGGAGGGGATCCACGCGTTTTATGCAGCCACAAATAAATTCATCTACATTAATCTAAAGAACAGTTTGTTACTCCCCAGTTTCAAATATTCCGGAGCAAGTGTTTTTACATTAAAGATTTACCTAAACGACAAATACCACTGCCAGGTGGGAGTTATAATTTCCATTCAAAAATGTGATAAAACAAAAAACATTATTCACTGTTTAGAATGTCTTTTGGAATATTTATAATGTCACATTGATACCGAAAACTTAAAAAATTCATTTTTCCAGGCCATCGGGTCGGATAAATGATCACGGCCCGTCTCGAATGTGTTAACGAGCTTTCACACCGATCCTCTTCTTCCCGCGACCGTTTTTGGTCCCAGACAGCTGGGAAACTTTCAAAGCGTCCAGACATACACGTCGCGGTAATTAACACGGGTCAAAGCGAGCCACGAGTTATCATAGGCTTGAATGAAAATCGCAGCCAGGAATAATCGCGCCGCGGCGGGTAATTGCTGTTACACACCAATTAACCCATCGACTTCCATTAGCTGCGCAGACTGCCCTAGGTCGCGGCTCTCTCGAAGCGGCCGCCGTCGAACGCTCCACGGAAACTCGTTGACGCAAGTATCGTCGACATGCACACGTCACCGTATAATGTGTCGTTAACTCGAAACGAAAATGTTCGAGCTATCGACGTTGCATGCGTTACTGGGTTGTTTAATTTTCCTTTTGGTTTTGTTGAGATACGAGTTTCACTGAGACTTCGGTAATTCGGAAATTCAGATTTCTTTCGAACTTGTCAGATTTATAGGGGACTTTAATAGAAGCATTGGGTAATTTATGGTTTTTGACGAAATTCGGTTCTTTAGGGTAGAAACACCTGTGGTTTTATATTTTTCCGTATATCTTGAGATCTGTAGTAGACATAAAAAAATGCTAGAAAATTTTAATGGCTTTTTATTCTCTATAAATCTATGCAATGGAATTGTTGAAAGTTTGTCGCATATCAACATTAGTCGTCTCGACTTCAGTCCTACTGACAGTAATAAAAAAAATTCGAAAATACAATAACTGGTAATCGTTTCCCAGTTACAAAATGTTACAAGTAGACTGCGAATTTTATGAATTAATAAGTTATCCGATCGTACAAACTTCAGTATAGTAAAAAGTTTGCAGAAAGTTTCTTGCAGATTTTCTTTTTATATCGAACCTACTAGAACCTTTAACAGGAAGAATAAAATTTTCGTAGCGTATAATTTCGAGAAACTACTCCGTCAAATTTTATATTTGCATAAACATCCGCAGTCTAGTTATCAGATCCAATAATTTAGTAATAATAAAAGGCAGCCTGTCGTCGAGGGAAGTCTGATTTCTCGAGGCCACTGGTTACTGTCTGCGTCCTTCAACAAGAAAAGGGACCGTCGGGGGTGCATAAGGTACGCCTCCCTTGGCGGAGGAGCGTTCGAAGGAGGGGTAGGGAAAAGGTGGAAGGGCCAGGACACACGAGCGGAATACTTATAACGCGTTTACGTGAGCTGGCCGCGCGAACGGCAAGTCATAAATATCGGGAACCGGCTGAAAAGTCTTTCGGGCATATCTCGTTCGGCGTGAGGCCCTTTAATCATGCAACAACCCGCGGGGGATGAACTTTCGAGGGAGCCCCGTCACGGGGGTGGATACCGCTCGTCGGATCTCGATAAAGCCGCCTCGATATATCTTCTTCGCGCGCGGTCTTTCGAAGAATTCCTTTGAAATCAATGCGCCCGCCGGCTGCCTGAACGATTTCACTGCAGAATTTATATTTAGAATTTATATTTTTTATATTTAAAATAATATATATTTAGAATTTGTATTTAGAATAATATATATTTAGAATTTGTATTTAGAATAATACATACTTAGAATTTATATTTAGAATAAAAGAACAAAATGATTGCCTGTTATTTATGGTACAACATAGGATAGTGGTAAAATTCAAATTCAAAGTATCTTGATAAAATTGTAGGCGAAACGTGACTACATCGCGGGAGTATAAGCAAATGTGCAATTTTATGGGTTAAGTTAGAGAAATTGGAATCAAACGAAAGTAAAGAAAATCTCATTACACTTTATGGAACTTTTTCCTATACTATACTTCTTACTAACGTTATAAATTCAGTAAATCTGCAGAAAGGTAAATGTCCCAATTACTACCAGTGTTCCTGATACTGTCACTTTATGTTACTTAATAAAAACGTAACGTATAAAGAATTGTGTATGAAAAATTTTATTATTAAATTGGGACTCTGATGTACATCAAAACGAAAGAAATGTATAATGTACGTGTATGTATACCTGATGTTTGAAAATTAATGTTGTGAAACTAAAGTTCAATTTGAACGTCAGAAACGCGACTACTTGAAGTAGGAACTGATAGCGAAGTTATGGTAAATGAAGGGCCGTGATTTTATTATTCAGCCTGTATTTCTTGTACAAAAAGAATCGTTAAAATATAAGAATTACTTCAAATTTTGAGGTGACAGTTATAAGGACACTGGGATTGCCCGCAGATTTTAATTAAAACATTAATTAACTATTTATATTTAATGTATATAATTTTTTAAACTAAGAAAATGTTAAATAATATTATGAATTTTATTTTCGAATAAATTCGTTTTATTCGCAACTTTTATTCGAGGATTGTTCGAATTTGTATTCGAAAAATTTATTCGAATTTGTATTCGAATAAAATTTCATTCGAATAACGCCCACCTCTGCCCCAGCACCCTGTCCGAATCGCCCAGGTGAACTCGCTATTTATTCCCCAATTCTAACGTTCGTTTCTTATCGCTACACAACGAGTACTCCGTTATACGGGGCGTAAAAAGAACAACGGATTGTCCCAGCAATGACCGTTTAAAAGTGGCAGAAAAAAATGAACGGGAACGATTAGGGGTAGGCATTATGAAACGCGTATATCAGATAACGCACTGTATAAACCACGGAATGATTCTCGGGATATAAAAGTGTCGCGGCAGGAGGAGGGGTAACAGTGTTACGTGTAAAGGGGTGGCGCGTCCTCGTTATCGGGCCCGCGATTGTCGTTATTTATGCCGCTGAAGGTAATTAACTTATCTAAGCGGCCGCCGCCGCGAATGTATCCGGCTGAATTATGGCCAGACGCATCCAGGAAGGCTTTTTTCTCTGTGTCCCGTGGAATTCCTCGATCCCGTGTGGTTATTCGCAGCCCGTGAATCTGACGGTGTGTGTATGTTCGCCGCGCGACGCTTGGCCCGTACACCTTCGGTTCTGTTTCTGCGTGTAAACGCAACGATTCTGTGATTTACAACGTAGAATAGATTGTGGTGGACATACAGGGTGTCATGTAACGGGTGGCACAACCGGATACGGGGTGATTCTACTTGGGAAAGTAAGTTGAAAATGTGGAAAGTTTTTTTATTTAAGGGGGGATTTTGGCGTCACAGGTCTAAAAAATTGAAACATTTTTTTACATAAATTGCAGATACAACATGTCAAAATAGCCTTCCAAAATTTGAAAGTAAAATTTCAAGGAATAAGGAAGTTACAGTCTAATCAATGTGTCGCGTTATATTGGACGCATTTTTATCGAAACCATGTTTTCGAAATTGACGTACACGATAATTGAAAAACTAATTGAGTGATATGAGAAAAAAAGTGTATAAGAAATTAGGGGTTAACATAAATTCCGATGAAAGTATTTCTAGGATTTCATTAATTGTAAAATAAAAAATAAGAAATTGTCATTTTAACGGGTTTGATAATTATAATGTTAATAAACTGTAAAAACTATCGGCATAAAAAAGTATTTTCTACAACTGGAATATGTCCTCTTTTATTCCCCCCAGAAGTTTAATTTCGACCTTGATGTCACACAAAAAATAAAAAGTGACTATTAAACTTTCCTAGAATTTTTGTTTTGCTGCGAAGATTAATATTTTATATTTAAATAATATATTTCCCATACCCGTATTTCTGTGACAACGTAATATCCGTCGCCAAATAATTAAAGTACCGAGTCTTCATCCTCGCACGTTTCGACCCCTGGCGAAGATTCAACGGAAAGCACTCAAGAAACCAGAAAAGGAAAGAAAGCACGTTCTCCATCAAGCTTAAAGAGAAGGATCGGTTCAGTCATCGAGCAAACGAGGGTCTGAAGCTCTCGAAGTTCCCGGGTATGTAGACCGTGTTGACTTTTTCGCTGGCGAACGAAATGTAAAATCTTTTCTCTGGGATGGATTCCGGCGAACGGTCTACTTCTCGCGAAAAATCGTTGAAATGGACTTAACGCACAATAATGCAAAATAATATAACTCGCGTTTTTATCAAATACAAATCCTCTGTTTATGCAAATACAAATTTACATGGACTGATTTCCAGAGATCAGAACCAAGCGGAAGTTTGAACAGCAAAATTGATAGTGATGAATCACATCGATTATTAGCGAGAAATAGCGACAGATTTATTCGGTGAAGATTTTGATAGAAAATCTACCATCAATTCAATGATTATAATTTTACATTTCTTATCGTGAATAGAAGGAAATATATAAATTTTTTGGCAATTCCTAATTTTATTAGACTATCGAAGGGTTAAACTTTCTTTCAAACGACGTTGTATTCCTTCATTCTCACTTTGAATCAATTCCAATAAAACATGAGAATTCTCTAAATAATACTGATAATTTAATATTATGACTGATTTTTCATGGTTCTTGCATTTCTGCTCGCATAATCGCCGAACTTTCTTGTTCCGAGTTATGAAACTAAACTTTCAAATTCGTTTCAACCAAATTACCTAAACTAACTAATCATCTACCATTTAAAAACAACGCAAACTCATCTATTGTTCACACTGAAAATTTTAATATTGCTGCAGACGCATCGATAAACAGTGCAATATTTCTTCAACGTTATCGTTCAACAAAGAATCTAATCGAGAATCTACTAATACTTTCATATTTCTCATCACGAACAGAATTAATTTAAAAAACAATATAAATCTACCATTTTTCCGACAATCACCTAATTTTATCAATCTGTCGAAGGGTTCAAATTTCTTTCGACCGAAGCTGCCACGCTGCCCCGTAACCTCGATCCCTCGTTCGAGGAAGGAAAAGAGGGTGTCCATAGGGAACGGGGATGGCTCTCGTTACTGGTGTGACACGGGGCTTAACGCCCCCAGCATAACTTAGCGGGCTTTAACAACAGCCGGCGGACACGCGGGTCGGATCTAATAAAAGTTGGTCAGCGTGAAACCGCGGCTTTAACGAGGTCCGGGGGATCCCAGTCCAGGCACGCAGGACTACCAGGCAGAAGGCGACCCGGTTCCAGCTTATTAAAAGTGAAACGGCCTTAATAAACATGGCCGTGAGAGGTCTGTCCGACGTCGAGAAGAGGAGGTTGGGAAACGTCCGGCCATGGACCAGCGTGGAAACCACTCGATACCAGGCGACGATTACACTCGCGTGACGGCCCTTTTTCGGCGGCTCTTCAACCGGCTCGAATAAAACGGTGACGATCATTTCGACGCCGCCTTTATGACGATTCCACGATTTGTTTATCCTCGGATGGCCTCTCGCAAGCTCGATTTAACTTGCAGGACCCACCCGATTACACGGGCGATCTAATTACGACGACGGGGTGTTTAGACGTTGTTTCCAGCCGTTGGAAGACTGTAGTTTTTGAGGGGGGAACGTCCGTGACGATTAGAGGAGTTTTGGGGGATGGATGAGGCTGTGATGGGAATTGATATTACCTGGGTTATTGGATGTTTTGGGTTTAAGATTGTGTTGGGAAATTGTAGTTTTTGGGGGAATGGTCGTGGCGATTAGAGAACTTTTTGGGGTAGAGGATGATTAGTTGGCAATTGATATTATTTGTGTTGTTTGAAATTTTTGGGGTTATGCTAGTGTTGGGATGACGTACACTGGACGAACTTTTTATGAAGTCACTATGTTTTCTGATGAATTCTTGTAATTATACCATACCAATTAAAAATTTGTGTTTGGCACATATTGGTTTTAAAAAATAAATCTAGCGTGTATTTAAATAGAAAATGCATGTAATTAAATAAAAAATAAATGTAGCATGTATTTAAAGAAAAAATGAAAGTATAATTCAACAGAAAACAAACTGCATTTCTCATTATTTCTATGTTAATAATTTGTGTAACTTCTATTTCTTTCAGTGAAAATATTCGACTGATTTGGCTTTCCGCGACTTCTTTTATTTCCAAAAAATGCAAATGACATTGAAATAACGTTTCGACGCCACGGAGATGATAAAACAAAAATCGAAGCAAGAACTGAAAGCCATACCAAAAAAGGCGCTCGGGAAGCGTTTTGAGGATTGGAAAAAGGTGACAGAAGTGAACATGTTATATCTAAGGAGAATTACTTTGAAGGGGGCAATATCACCATGGATGAATAAATAAAGAATTTCTATGAAAAAAAAAAAAATAATTCCCGTTCTTTTTTAACATACCTCGTAAACAAAACAATTAAAAAAAATGTTCCAAATAATTGTGAAACTACGATTTTCGATTATACGAACAACAAATGTTTGTATAGAATACCGAAAAGATGCAGTGACCGGGTTAAATTGTTCAACGAATCCAGTGACTAGAATCGAATTGTAGACAACCGATTATCCAACAGGCCTATCATACCCTAACCATCCCCAGCCTCCATCGTTCACATCGACGTAGGTAGCAGGGGGCTTATTAACACGACGAGGCCTCGGTGTAACGTAATGTCGGCCCATTACACGTAGCCCCACCAGTAAGGGGGGATGGTAATGGGCCTCGTAAGGCCTGCTTAGCTGAGACATCGGGTGAAATTCTCGTGTAACCTCCCCCCCCTCCCTAGCACCAAGCAGTGGATCGTCGCGTGGCGGGTTCTAGATCGAGGAAAGACAGGGATGCTAGAGGGAACGTTGTGTCCTGGGTACCGGGCCAAAAATGTTATTTCAGAACGACTACGGGCCGACATATCCGCTCCAGAACGACGCCTCGTAACGCGGGGCCGCGCACCCTCGCGAGACGACGGAGTCCACGGATGAAACGGAGTCCAGGCAAGGCCACACCGATCTGTCTCAACCCCCAGAACTTCGCTCCTCCTTTTTCCCGCCGTTTGCTAACGCGTTCTGGCTGCTACCCCGACCGAGACGAAACAGCTAGCCAGGGCAATTTCACGCCTGCGATTATTATAACCGCGCTTTCGCGGATTAGCGAACCTCTCTGGGGCGGGGGGGGGGGGGGGAAGGGAACGGAAATGAGGGGAAGTTTGTAAACGGTCAAAGTGAAATTCTTTGGGACGAGTTCTTGGAGGATCTTGATGCGCGCTTTGTCGTCTTTTGGGAAGGGTTCATCGTTGGGGATAGGGGTATAGATTGGGGCTGAGATCGACATTATTTTTATCTAGATCGTGATTTTTGAACGAGGATTTGAGGTTAAGAAAGTTTTTGGTAATTGGTTCTGTATATTGTAGCTAGACGAAACCAAACCCATTTTTGAGTTACACAGACCTGCGTGAGGTAACTATAAAACTACTATAAAATATTTATCTAGATCGTGATTTTTGAATGAGGATTTGAGGTTAAGAAAGTTTTTGGTAATTGGTTTTGTATATCATAGCTAGACGAAACCAAACCCATTTTTGAGTTATACAGACCTGCGTGAGGTAACTATAACACTACTATAAAATATTTATCTAGATCGTGATTTTGGAATGATGATTTGAGGTTAAGAAAGTTTTTGGTAATTGTTTCTGTACATCATAGCTAGACGAAACCAAACCCATTTTTCAGTTATAGATACCTGCGTAAGGTAACTATAAAACTACTGTAAAATATTTATCTAGATTGTAATTTTTGAATGAGGATTTGCAGTTAAGAAAGTTTTTGATAATGGGATAAGGGTGATACCAGGTCACGTAAGGGTGATACCAGGTTATTTCTGTATTTATGAGAACAAATGTGAGTCGAACGTTTCAGTAGAATGATCCATTCTACATAGACCGTGGAATATGTTAAGATTAAATGTAGCGCAGAAATTCCTCGCAAGACAAAAGAATTGTTTAAAATATGAGTGTTGTTTAAAATGCAAGAACGTGGAATTGTGTAGCATATAAGAATTTACTGAAATGGAAAAATGTGGAATTGTGTAGAATCTAAGACTATTTTGAAATGTAAGAATGGGAATTTTGTAGAACCTACGACTATTTTGAAATGTAATAATGGGAATAGTGTAGAATGTAAGAATTATTTGAAATTTCAGTTCGTGGAGTTGCGTAGAATGTGAGAGTGGTTTGAAATGCACGAATATCGAATTGCGTAGAATATAAAAATGGGAATTTTGTAGAATCTAAGACTATTTTGAAATGTAAGAATGGGAATTTTGTAGAACCTACGACTATTTTGAAATGTAATAATGGGAATCGTGTCGAATATAAGAATTATTTGAAATTTCTGTTCTTGGAATAGCGTAGAATGTGCGAATGGTTTGAAATGTAAGAATGGGAATTTTGTATAACCTAAGACTATTTTGAAATATAATAATGGGAATCGTGTCGAATATAAGAATTATTTGAAATTTCATTTCGTGGAATTGCGTAGAATGTAAGAATAGTTTGAAATGTAAGAATGTAGGATTGAGTAGAACGTGAGAATTGTTTGAACTCCAAGTACGTGAAATTGTGTAAAATGTCAGACTTGTTTGAAACATATGTCGCTGCTGTACAGTAAATACAGAGATCATTCCTAAAAGACGTGTATGCATTGAACGCGAATAGACCAGAGGATCCAGCAGAAAAGGGTGAAATGTGCCCTGACAAGGAGGGGGTGGGAAGGGGGGTTGGCGAGTGGCGGCGGTGGAGGGCAAGCTTATCCTAATTGCCGGTAATAAAAGCTTTTTATCGGGCAGAGTTATGCTTTCGTTCGCTTCGCTGGTCACCATTATCTCGCCTCGCCTCCGGCATAAAAATAATATCTGACCGACACGCGGACAGACGGATTGCGCGTTGCAGCGAGACGCTAGCTGAACGTGTATGAACCTTGTCGCGAGTCAAAAGAAAATCTCTGCAAGTACAATGATCAACAATTGAGGGACTGGTAACATAAATGTGTCGATGATTATGAAAGTGGTATAAGTCAAACAATAAAAAAAATGGAGATTTTCTAGTGTTTTATGTTACATCAATTTATATTCCAATATTATGACAGAATTTTCGTAACGAAAAATACATGACTTGCACTATTTTCATAATATTCGCCACAAATGAATTTTTCGGTTTTTTGTGATAACAGATTTTAGTAGTCAGAAGCGAGACGTATTGGAATCTCTATTGACCAAAAACGATCTGTAGATCGGAATATACCAGGATATATCCTGATTTATTCTGAAAAGAAAATTGGTCGATTCTTAAGATTCTTGAAGTTGCCAGAGTATTTTTTTTACTCTTCTGAGAAAAGAAACATTTACTTGGGTCGTTTTTCTTATAAGCCCCTCAATTGCTCTTTTGATATAAAAGGATTTCCTGTGGACGGTCGAGCAAGGCGACGTGGTTTTAATTAATAATTTCTGTTGAAACTTAATCAGACATTTCGTAATTGTCGGGTTGGTCTCGATCAGGCGCAAACATGGAAGATTAATCGAGCAAAATTTTCTATAATACGTTATATTAATTATTTAATGAGATTCTCTTAATTGAAATGACTGAAAATTATATTGTACAAATTAATTTAATGTTGGTATTTCTACTATTAAATCGAATGATAATGCAAACATTCCGATTTTTCGTTATATTTACACGAATCCCTTTAACATTCGTACTAATTGTATAGGATCGATAGAATGACTAACGTTCGAAAATTTACAAATATATGGATTAACACTACAACTACCAGCGATAAACGTATATGTACATATATCTATTTATATCAGAGCAATAAAAATGACAAAACATTAAAAATACACAAATTTATAAAGCTACTAATTTCTTCACTTTTATATTACAATAAGGGTTGCAGAAGCTCTAAGAATATGCATTGTATTTTCCGATGGTAAAAATTATTTCGTTCTAAGTCGTCTAGTGTTTATTATAGATACATAATAGTCTAAAAATGATATTAAATTCATATTTCCAAAACAGTGTAAAGTTGATCACATAGGGGAATTAATGCAAAGTTCATCGGCTCTAGATATAGAAACTTGTCTCAAATCCATTCAATAGTTCCAAGGTAGCAATTGTTTCTCGCTAAATTTTTACAAAATAGTTCCAAAGTTACAAGAATATTGCACTTTTGATTTGCTCTCTAAACTTTGAAAAACAGTGACTTAATACACTCTGTCTCTGGTGTCGAGATATTAAAACTTATTTAATGGCATTAGTATCCCCATAGAAACATAAGAAAGATGTCAGTGTAACATACTAACCCACCTAAGAATAATGTTCCATTCGAACAACGTTACTTCACAGTCTTCGTTTTTTTCACTTTCTACCCGCCATTACGTTTCCATCAGAACCCACTTCTCCGGCCGAAAAACGAGCCCAGCGATAACTCCAATGATAAAACGGTCGCTTTCGAGCGCACAGACAGTCGTACAAAGAGGTAGAGAGAAGGGGAGCTAGAAAATAGCTGGGCAACGAAACATTCGAGCGACAGCGTCGAGACGATGAACGATGGCGCGACTGAATTCCGCAAAAGGTGGAGGACATTTCGCCTCTGTCCGTTTGCTTTATGACCTCGTGATCACAGGCGGCGAACGTCGCTTCCGTGACCCAGTGGACGAACGAAAAACCGGACAAAGAGAGCGAGAGAGATGGTGGAAACAGGCGAAAGATATATTTCCGGGGTAAACAGGCCGACCGACAGCCAGAAACCGAGAGACAGAACCCACGTGGGTCGGGGCACAAATCGGAACCGGACACCGATAGCTGCTTGAGAAACTACGACGGACACGCGCGGCCACACAGACAAAACGGGTGATTAATTGCTGGGGAATGGGACACGAACAGGCAGAGGGGCGAGTATCCAGGGCTGTGAACGTGGATCGCAGGACGCTAACAAAGCGGCTCACGGATTCACACAACGAAACCAGCTCGCGGATTTAATCGTGGACCTCGTAGAGTGTGAACCGCGTATAATCTGTTCGATGTTCAGCGTTCTGGTTCTTCTGAAGTGTAAAAATAACGCTATGGTTTAATTATAGAGGAGACTTGAATCTATAATTTTGTAGAATGTTTAAAAAACAGTTGGATAATTATACAGAGTAAGGGAGCCGCCTCTGATTTCAATGACCTTGATATATGTTTTCAAAGTCATCATTCTGGACAACTTTTTCTTAGATATATAATACTCGGTTTCTTTCAGTTTTCGAGATATTCGCGAATATATGTTTACCACTATTTATGTCGAATTATCAAATATCGAAATATCGTTATCAAATTTTTGCGTAAAATTAAGATCGTAGTATAATATAAAACAAGATCAACAGCCTCTATCAATAATATGCATATATTTTCGACGCTTTGTGACTAATAAACGAGATAGTGTGTCTGGCTACGTACGGCCATTTTCACTGTGGCAGTGAAACTGTTAATATGGCCAGGGACTGTATTAAAAATCACGTAAAAAAATCCTAGAAAGTACGTGTGAAACACACTTTTCCATATTATTCATAATGCATACAACAAATATATATCATAGAAAAAAATGGGTGTTGGTTTTTCCCACTCTCTTCTTCTATTGCAAGTCGAGAGGATGAAAATCAGGGTCTCGAACAACCCACACTCTTCATCTGAGCGCCAACAATTTCATTCACAAAAAACTAGATACTATCATTCCTCGCTACTCCCATAGGCTTTTCGAACTTACCCCCTCCCCTACACCCCAATGAATGATCAAATAGTTCCTACCTCATTTCGTGGGTCCACCTTGTCAGACACCCGAATCTCAACCGCTGATACTTCCAGAAAAAATGGAAGGGGGTGTAACAGTTACAAGTTGAAAGGGTCAACAATTTCATTCACAAAAAACTAGATACTATCATTCCTCGCTACTCTCATAGGCTTTTCGAACTTACCCCCTCCCCTGCACCCCAAAGAATGATCAAATAGTTCCTACCTCATTTCGGGGGTTCACCTTGTCAGACACCCGAATCTCAACCGCTGATGCTTCCAGAGAAAATGAAGACCAAGTAAGGGGACGGGTGGGGTGTGTAACAGTTATCGTTTGGCAGAGGTGCCAACCGCATCGCGCGCGCCACTTTGACGCGATGGCCTAGGTACAAGCCTAATGGCGTACGGTGCCGCGGAACCACGCCGGAGATAGGATTGTTCGTCGACGGAAGCAACGAAGATAGAGAGAGAGAGCACACCAGTATGGAGTGGGGGGTGGGTTGGTCGAAGGAGGGTAGATGAAGGTGGCTAGAATCTGCATATCGCCCCGTGTCGAGTCTTGCAGTTCGCCAGGGTGTTTTGGAAAACGTGAGAATAATCCGTGCCGGTCCTTTGCATATCGCGACACCGACCAACCGCCACAGTCGCCCGAAGGGCCCTGCGTAATGTATGCTTCGGGTGAAAATGTGCGAGCCCCGCTTGTAAACTGCCAGTCGCGTGGCTGTTAGGAGGTCCTAATAGCGTGGAAAATTTTCACGGGGACCGTGTGCACGGTGTCTCTCGCGTTTGCTACCAGAGGATCTATCATGGGCGTTTTTAACAGTGGCCACGACGACGTATGGGGACTGAAACTTCTTCGTGGCGTACAGTGGCCTAGAATATAAAATTTGGTAGCTCAAATGGTCGAACAAATTTCTTTTATTTCCCAAGAAACTTGTATCGATTTATTATTAACCACGAAAGATATATTTCGTGAATCAATGTACTTCTGAGGTTCGTTTTCTGTCATCGATCTCAGATAGAAAAAAGTATTCTATAAAAATTCATACTCTCAATTGAAGATGTTGGGCATATTTTTAGTGAACGATGACATGATCGAAGAAGATTCTTGTAATTGATAAAGATTTGTTCGTTTATCCGCTCGTAATTAAATACAATTATGAATTTTAAAAATTTTGAACTGCTTGAACTAAATAAGCCTGTGATCTGATGAATTTTTATTCTGGACTAGGGTGCGACGGAGGGATGTTGTTTGACGATGAGGACCTTTATTCTTTTGTGTAAAATATTTGATGGTCCACTTTATTATTATTTTTTAAGAAGATGGTAGTATAGGAGATATGACAATAAAGTTACGGGAATAATTCATTTAAAGTTTTATTTTCGAAATGAAAACGATGGGACGACAACCTCTTTAAAGTAGTTCCCTTACGACTATACATATTTTAATGTTAGATCCAATGATCATAGCTTTTTTAGTTGTTCATTTTCTGGGATTTGTTTTATTACCAGCGTTATAATACGAGGGTTGACAGGAAAGTTCCGATAATAATTCTGCTCCCGTGCATGTAGCCACAAGGCGAATCGTTACGTCCATGGTTTGCAAATTATCCGACGATAGCGTATATACTGGAAGATCAGATTAATGATTTCCGTCGTCAACATGAACAACAATGCAGTGAATTGGTGGTGTTAGAGCCGTTCTGCATCAAGACGTCGTTACGTAACACCTTAGCGACAATATCGATAAACTATGAGCGTATGGGAATGACCTCAGGCGCCTGAAGGGGTTGCTTAAAATACGCACCATCACGTGTCCCAATCAGGGGTTCGGTGGAATGTTATGCTACGTCTTCACGCGAGAATAACTTTACTGGGAATAGCTGATGCCTAAGTCCGGTAGAAATTAAATTATGAAACTATACTACTATACTTATACAGACTGTACGTATTGTAGAATCCTATGTTTCTACATGAGAATAACTCTCGAATGTTTATCCTATGTTTCTGTGCACTTGAGAACAGACTTCTGCAGATTATACTTTCGAAAGAAGCAATTAGTTGGATTAGCTATTGATGAGCCCCTGCTAGGTCTGTGCTCCATAGTGAGTTTCACTCTCTAGGGTAATCGTCTCAAATAGACATGAAGTAGAAGATTTCCTCGGATCTAGAATCGTTAGAAAGTTCTATTATCCGCAATAACGTTCTCAGTTTGAGAGCAAAACTTTCAACTGGAAATGTTCCATAATTTCTTGGAGAATGAGCCTCAGATCTACATACGTCCATAGATAGTTCTACATCGTGAACCAAATCTATTCCCATGAGTAAAACTTTCAAGTGGAGATGTACCATAATTTGTCGAAGAATAAAACTCAGATCTACGTTCATTAGGGAATTCTACTATCAGTATTAATACTCCCAACTCGACGCGTCTTCCAGACCCATAAATATATTTACTCAGAAGAGTAGACCTCCCAAGTGGACACACACCATTAGCTGTTACAGAATTGCTCTTAGATCTACATCCACTAGGCAATTCTACTATTAGTAATAATACTCCCGATTCGACACGTCCTCCAGAACTATAAATATGTCTACTCAGAAGAGTAGACCTCCCAAGTGGACACACCATTAGCTGTTACAGAATTGTTCTAAGATCTACATCCACTAGGCAATTCTACTATCAGTATTAATACTCCCGATTTGACGCGTCCTTCAGACCCATAAATATGTCTACTCAGAAGAGTAGATCTGCCAAGTGGACACACACCATTAGCTGTTACAGAATTGCTCTTAGATCTACATCCACTAGGCAATTCTACTATTAGTAATAATACTCCCAACTCGACGCGTCCTTCCGACCCATAAATATGTCTACTCAGAAGAGTAGATCTCCCAAGTGGACACACACCATTAGCTGTTACAGAATTGCTCTTAGATCTACATCCACTAGGCAATCCTACTATTAGTAATAATACTCCCAACTCGACGCGTCCTTCAGACCCATAAATATGTCTACTCAGAAGAGTAGATCTCCCAAGTGGACACACACCATTAGCTGTTACAGAATTGTCTTTAGCTCTACATCCACTAGGCAATTCCACTATTAGTAATAATACTCCCAACTCGACGCGTTCTCCGGACCTATAAATATGTCTACTCAGAAGGGTAGATCTCCCAAGTGGACACACACCATTAGCTGTTACAGAATTGTCTTTAGCTCTACATCCACTAGGCAATTCCACTATTAGTAATAATACTCCCAACTCGACGCGTTCTCCGGACCTATAAATATGTCTACTCAGAAGAGTAGACCTCCCAAGTGGACACACACCATTAGCTGTTACAGAATTGCTCTTAGATCTACATCCACTAGGCAATTCCACTATTAGTAATAATACTCCCAACTCGACGCGTTCTCCGGACCTATAAATATGTCTACTCAGAAGAGTAGACCTTCCAAGTGGGCACGCAGCATTAGCACAGGGTTCAAGCGGTATTAGCAGCAAATGAAGTTACGAGACAGCGGTTTACCCGGTCCCCGCGTGCTATACACCATAACGACGAATACCTTCGCGCCGTTCGCCGGCTCGTAGACGCGTTAAGCTGTTCCCGAATGCGACGAGAACGGCCCTTAACTCGACGAGAAAGTGAATCCCGGGCCGCCTACGTTGGATAATTCGCCGACTCCGTGACCGAGCTTCGAAACAATCTGTCCCGTTTAAGTGTCCCGGCCCGGTTACGGCTATGTATCGGGACAGATCTCGCCGGGACCATCGATCTGGGCGAATTACGGCGGATCTGCGCCGTCGAGTTTTAACGATCTACGTGTGATTCAAATATAACTTCGAATACACCGGGTAATCACGAATTAACATTGGTCACTTCGAATCGAGTATAAATATTAGGTCGTTGCAATATAAAATGTCCGTTTTATAAATTAAACATTAATCCTTATCCGTCCTCATTTTTCCGACTTAATTTCTCCGTGTTTGTAAAATTGATATAGTGGTAAAAAATTAATATAATGAAGACTTGAATTTGCAGATTGTTTAAAATAAAAGTCATGGAGTCGTTACTATATTTAGCTACACAAATATGGGTCGAATTGACACAATGGACGGATGAGGGTTAACCACACGCATTGTAGTTCCTTCAATGTTATTTAAACGTTATTTCTCATGTTGCTTGACGTGGATTTTTTTCAGTAATATCTCTTAAAATATTATGGTCGACGACAGTTTCTGGCCTTTTTGTTGATTCATTTTCTAACGAAAAATCAACGGCCTCGACTTTGACGAACCAACGTTAAACTGTCTTGACATTTACACACATTATGTTATATGTTTTCAGCAACTTTTGTGGCACTTGTAATTCGTATAAAAAAATCGCACGAATATTTTGATTATTCACGACGGTTGATAATAAGGTTTTAATATTTCTGTTGTGTATCTTATTGATATAAGAGCACAAATTATTAAAGCTTCTTTAATATGGTTTGAAACAACAGATGATCGGAAAAAATGTAATGGATATTATAGTTCCAGCAAATTCGAACTCCAGAAAACGAGATTTCCTATGAAGCAACCTAATAGAAATTAGTTCGTGTCGTGAAATAATTTCTAAATATAGCGTGTTCTAAGCGATCCCACATTATACGATTATGCATTATGTGAGATTATTATCTAGACTACAAACGCGAGCGTGGAGAACCAAATACAGTAAGAGTGTTAATGAATATTAATAGAACGTATACAGATTATTATATTTCGAAACTCGTAAAATCATTAACGATGCAAATAAATTTCTGTTTAACTCGTACAGCTGTAAATTAATTTACAAATTGGGTGATACATATCTGTGGATATACCAATGCGACGAAAGAAATCGATAATTAAGGAGGCACAAATAATAATATAATAATTGTAAATCGCCACGTTAATGTTACCTACAAATAAATACATTTCTGATTTTGGTATCAGTGAGTATGTTTATTAGCAATAAAGGGAAAAACGTTTCACGATTGAAATAGGTCGTACAAAATGGGCGCGTTGCCTATTGTCAGGCGTATTTTATATCCAGGAAGAAGATAATATTCACAGAAAATACGTGTTTTATGAGTCTACATTTGTTTATTGTACACCACTGTGAATCGATGGTTTGAACAATATGTGTATGTCTGCAACAGCCTTTTTTTTTCAAAAACTGAATGCATACATAAATTCAAAACAATGATGTTTTTTACAATGCCATTTCGTCATTAAAATTCACGTAACTCGTTCCCAGTAACCTACATATCTCCGTGAAAACGTTGAAACGCGGTCGTGTTTCACATTTAAAACGTGATCCTCATGAATTTCGAACGGGTCTATAAAACAGGGGATCGTATTGCAGTCGGTACAAAAATTGTTACCAATTTTAATTAAATTACGCAGATTCGTTGCATGTTACAAGGTAAAAACTTCAACAGAAGGAAGTAATTTTTTTAAAGCACTTGTGAAACGAGTGAAAAATTCTAAAAATTAAATCAAAACATTATTTATATGTTCGTTAGTTCCACAATCACGTACAGATTATTGGCTGAAAATTCTGCAAAACACGAAATGTGTACAGAGAAGTGAAGACGATTTTGAAATTAAATTATACAACGTTATAAAATTATTGATTAGATGTAGGAAGGTTTGGAAACGAAGAACAATAAATAAATTTAAGTCACGAGTGACAAGGAACAACTTATTTGCCAGCAAGCAAATCCTTCGAAAGATTATTCTTATGTTTAAAATCATTAATTGTTTATGTACACTGGCGTAACCATAAAACCGCTATAAAAATTGCAATTTTTATGTAGTCTAGTTAAAATAAAAACGAACCAAATATACAATTCCTGAAATCGTGTTGAGAAATAATGTTTCTCCAGAATAAAAATTAAACTCAATCCACTTCGGAGTATGGCAAGGTAGAAAATTTTTCAGCCTCTCATAAATTTGTTTCCTGCACGAAGCCAAGCCTCTGTTAGTTTCTATTTACTCTATTTCGATTGGATCCATAAGGTGGTGGGAATAACGGCATGGTACATGTCGCATTCATCGAGTAATCACTGTATATCGTAACAAAATAATAAATTACTATTCAATCAATCATGAACTCTGGTACCATACTTTCGGCCAATATTATAAATCTCCTAAAAATCGTCGCGTTACACATAATCAGCGTTCCTTGTAACAGCAACGTTACAGGATTCCCGTTCAGAGATCGCGAATTACGGAATATCTCCGCGCTCGCTACCGAAATCGTACGCCGACAGAGAAAAAAGGAAACGTACGTCCAGTTGGACGGGTAGTTTCACGGCTGCTCCCGCAAAAAAAAGAAAGGGAGGTTGGGATCTCGTCGGGGGACGTGTACATAAAATTAAACGTAGTGTCCCAGAAGGGCCACCGTCCCGCTGCACACGACGATTCCGCGCGGCAACGAGATTCCGGGCTCGATTGAATCCGGCACGGAATAGAGGAACTGGAAGAGGCGAGCGAAATGGACAAGGAGGGACAGAATTGGGGGGGGGGGGGAGATAACGGAAGCCTAAGGATACTCTCGAGGATTCGCGCAGTTACAGCACCGTGGTGGGTATTCGAAGCCAACCCCTCCCCCCACCACACACTCGTTCTGTCGTTTTTATTCCGGAATTCTGGCACGAGACTTTTCTAATCCTCGATGGACGAACGGATCGCTGAAAAAACGAACAGCTCTCGATGTACAGGGTGTTGATAAAAATGTGGGAAACCTTTTGCTTGGTGAATTAATTGTGAGAAAATCAGGTATAATGAAAATGCGTTCGAGATTTCGTTTATAAGTTATTAAGAAGGCTCAGGAGAATTTGTAATAATTATAAATTTAGTTGGAAAATTAACAGAACATTCTTAAAAGCTTTTATTGCTATGAAAAATGTCAACGGTACAATTGTTGAAAAGGAGACGTTATAAAAAGTTCTTTTTAACACGAGCCTTATGGCACTGTAGTTAATACTGAGAAGTTAATCACTTGTTATTTAGATACGAAAAATTATATTTTCATAAGAAATTAGGTGGTTATAGATTTTTTGTGGTTATAGATAAAACAGAAATTAAGGTTAAAGTATAAACATTTTAGTACTTAGAAGTAGTTTAAAATATTAGTCATTTAAATTACATTGATAAAATTGATAAAAAGTATAAAGCTCCTTATAGAGACCCAGCTAGATACACATGATTTTTTTGTTCATCCATTGAGACTCCAGTAACACAATATTAGATTCTAGTACCCAGAATATGTTAGGCGGTCATTAAAAATGAAGGTAATTTTTTTTCGATGAAAGGGCAATTTAAATGTAAAATATATTGATTATTAATTTTTTAAGAAATAAAAATTCCTTAGTTACTTTAAAGATGTTCATTTGTTCTAAAAAGACCCAATTACTCCTAATTCACGCAGCGATTCCAACCTTTTAGGCGGTTGTATACGTCTGACGTGACAGATTATTCTACTTAAGAGACGCGTTTTTCAACTGTTTTACTCATTGGTTACACTAATTTAATTTTACTTCATTCATTACTCTAAGTTATCGATCGAATACGCGTAAGTATCAGCTGTTCGAGTAATATAACTTATTGTACTAGACGTATTTCAGTCGAAGAATGTGTTATGTCAGACGCATTTCACGCACATTTCACCCCTATTTTCGCAATTATTAAGTATCAGCTGTTCGAGTAATATAACTTATTGTACTAGACGTATTTCAGTCGAAGAATGTGTCCCTTAAGTAGTATAACCCATCGCGTCAGACGCATTTCACCCCTATTTTCACAATTTAAAACTCGAAAACGAATCCTTGAACGCGATTTCATCATAGTCTGACATGTAAAATCCACCATGTGAGAGTGCCCTATATTTTTGTTAACACCCTGTAGAGAAGGATGGTCGTAGAAAAACTGCGATCGCGGAAGGATATCGAAGAAATTTCCCTGTTCGCCACGGACACGTTTAATCTCGAGATTTCTCGCGATCGTATAAATTACCGTTGGACAGTTAATGAACGGAGGAAAAATAGGGGAACGAGCTAGGAGTGGCGTACGGAGAGCGAAACGAGGTAGAACTGTTTGAGGGCTGGTTTAGATTCTTGTGTTAGATTGCGTGGAGCTCGAGGGTGGGAGGGTTGAGAAGTGATCTTAATTGAGCAGTTTGTATGGGGTTGCAGGCTGTAATGTGTTTGTTGGGGGAAACGTTGGACTGTATTGACGGCTTAAATGTTGAGGACAGGATGTTAACTGCGTCTAAAGTGGTGTGTATAAGACGTGGTACACGTGAGAGACGTAGAAAGGGGGCTGTGTACCAGGGTGGATCCGATGCAGACAGTATATGTACCGTGGATCTTGTAGACACAGAGCGGGAGCAACTTGGCACGATACATACGGTATCAGTAAGGAATTTGGTATAGATCGTGCCATGCTTGACGAAGTTCTACACAGACAAGGTAATAGATAGTAGAGAGTTTATGTAATCGGCGGTAGAGGTGAAAGATTGAGTTCAGTAGACAGGGAACTTGGAAGAATCAATATGGACAATAACGAATCCCAGAGACATGATTTAGAGGAGTGGATTTGATAGATCTGATGGGAACAGTAGGGAAGTTGGGAAACTCGATATGCACAGCATCAGACGTTAGGAACATGATATAGACAGTGTTAGATTTGGGGAGCACGATACAGATAGTATCGAAAGAGGAGGACATAATACAGGTAGTCTTGAATTCCAAAAGCACGATACAGATTGTGTTAGACCCAAGAGACCAAAGACAGACAGTGTCGGATCCTAATGTCTTAGTGTTGGACGTCTTTTGTCTGTCATCTGTAATACTAACTGTAATGAGCTTTTCGTCTATTAATATCTGTGTTGAACTTCTCAAGCCATTTCGCCAAGTTATTGAGTCTGTCTGTTATAACATCATGTGTACTACGTTTCACACATTTATTATCGTTTGTATTATATACCTAATATTTACTACCCTCCATTTTGAGTTCCTTGAGTATGTCTATAGTTTGATTACAATCTCTATAGTCCATATAGTGTTCTCTACCGACTGTACCGCCTTGTAGACCTGCAATACCGTTTGTATCACATTAAATGTGCCTCGTGTTACTTGTGTTTGATATTTCAAATTCCCCATGATATTTTCAATACTTTATCGCGAACAATTCAGCATATAAATATGATCAGTATTTCATAGTAAATTTCAGAACAGTATCAAACGAAGTTGTAAGTACAGTGGGTGTAAAGAGTATTCGTACACCCTTTAAAACGGAACAACTCTTTTAAAATTGGTCCAAGTGACTTGAGTTTTTTTATGAAGTTAGAGACATTAATTTACTAAATGATATGAAAAAAAAACGAAGAAAATATTAAAGGTCGTGTTTTACAACTTTTTAATCTGTGACTATTATGAAGATTTAATAAATACATATCGAAAATTTATGTTAGTTGTATACACGTTGAAAATTTCATCAAAATCGGTTAACGTTGCTACGAGATAGAAACGATTAAAAATGTTGAAAATCGCAGTTTTTCCCGACTTTCGATCTACAACTGTAGTAAATCTAACAATTCTCATATCTTTTGATGTCTGTCGTTCGTTTCTGTATTAACCGATTTCAATGAAAGTTTCAGTATGTACATAACTAACATAAATCTTCGAAATGTATTTATTAAATTTTCATTACAGCCTCAGATTAAAAAGTTGTAAAACACGACCATTAATATTTTCTTCGCGATTCGGACTAATTGCAACTTTTTCAAATTTTTGTTTACATCATTTAGTTAATTAATATCTTTAACTTCACAAAAAAACTCAAGTCATTTGGACCAATTTTAAAAGAGTTGTCCCGTTTTAAAGAGTGTACGAATACTTTTTACACTCACTGCACATGTTTTGTAAAAATCCGTGATCTTGACAATAATATACACGAAATTATCGAATCGATCAAATGCCCCCGGAACGTATTTTTTCTCGAGTCGTGCCCTCGAAAGTTGGCTCGGGAATTCACCACCGTTTCATACGGTTCCTCACAGAAAGAAGACGCGCAACCGAATGGATATCGTCGGACAGATCTGCCGCAATTGATATATATCTTCTGTGAAGTCGCTCGCAACGTCTCTGCAGGACAGTTCGCTTCCTGTTTTCAGATAAAATCCGCCGGCTCGCCGAGGGAATAGTTCTGATGCCCCGGAGGGCACATCAGGACCGACTGTCTTTAGAAAGATATACAGAGTGACAATCAAAATTCTCCTCACGATAACTCGATGTTCATTCGACCGTGGAACATTCAATGAACTTCTTTTTTTGTAACTTAAAAATTTCTTTCCGATAATCTGCAATTCTCTGACGCTGCTTTTCGACTTCTAAACGTCAACTTACGGTTATTAATTATTACTATAATGTGGATGTTTATGCGATTTCACATTTTTACCGATGAATCTACAAATGCAGAAGTAACATACCTTTTGGTCATGCATAAAGGATATTACTTATTAGTCTTTTGTTTTCTTTCTTTTCGTCTTGAGGAGACAAATTCGAGACTTTCACTAGTTTCTCTGTTACTGTGTTTCTTTATTCTCTCATCTTTAATTCTTTTCCAATTGAACGTTTTTGAGGAAAAGCAATGTCTAACTGCTTTTTTTATTCTTTCATCTTTAATTATTTTCCAATGGAACGTTTTTAAGGAAAAGCAATGCCTGACTGCTTTTTTTATTCTTTCATCTTTAATTCTTTTCCAATGGAACGTTTTTGAGGAAAAGCAATGTCTAACTGCTTTTATTATTCTTTCATCTTTAATTCTTTTCCAATGGAACATTTTTAAGGAAAAGCAATGTCTAACTGCTTTTTTTATTCTTTCATCTTCAATTCTTTTCCAATGGAACGTTCTTGAGGGGAAGTAACGTTCAAGAGAAAGAGGCAGAATATTCTGTAACGCAAAAACTACGTTCAACGCACCAATTGTTTCATTGTTCCTGCGATAATAACAACATTCCCACTTATCACGATCTCTAACAAAATTCTGCGCTCTTTCGCCCATCTTATTATTATCCTGTAAACCACTGGAACAAAAATGTTACCGGAACAAAACCCAAAAAATATCCTCCGTAACATCCCACCGTAAAAATTACTTGTTCTTATAATAAACAAAAGTATCAAAACACATAATACTTTCCAGACCCACCAAATACCACGTGCTCCACGTAATTTCATCCTCAAAGTAGTATCCACCTTCCCCAATTCCATTCTTAAAGACCAACAAATCCACCCTGCTAATGATCAAAACTCCTCCGATCGTTACAGCACCACGTCGAATAAGGCTTCCAAATATGATCAAAGGGACCCCTGAAGGGGTTACTTATCGCCATTAGACCTCGTTACCCGTCGACGTCTTTAATCCACGCGGAAAGCTAAACTGTCTTCAGGCCAGAACAGAGGCAGCAACGAAAACATCCCGGAAACGTTAAACTAGAATACAAGGAGCATCCTCCTCGGGGGTCGTTCGATCGAAGTGTTTGCGAAACGTCGGTCCTCTTTCTTCTCCTCCTCCTATCCCCGGTTAAAGTACACCCAATGTTTCGGGGAATTTATACGCAAACTTGGCCCCGCTTCCGCGTTCCGCTCGACTCCGCGCGTCGCTCGTTTCCAGTCGCGGAGCGTCGTCCACCTAAATCCATCCACGGAATTCTCCAATTTCACAGGACCACGTTCGATACCCACGTTCACGATGGACTTCCGGTCCCCCACCTCGTATCCACGCGACTAAAACTCGTGCGTATGGACTTGCTCGTTCGAACGGTCACCGAAAGCTTATTCTTCCGTGGTTACTTGTTGCTCCTGGGCCGATTTCAACGAATGATATCGTTCGTGTTTTTAATGGAATCGCCTCGGTGAACTTGAATTATAGCGTTGAACACGCGCGGGTAAACTCGGCTTCCGGTAGGAGAAAAATAATCCTAGTAGCAATTACTATTGGCATTTTGATGGGCCTTTGATGCACTATTAGTTGATTAATAGTTAGATTGACAGCCTTTTTTGCAACTGGGAAAACAATCATTCCCAACGTATGGCCTTCGTCACTATACTACGAAGGGACAATTGGAGGTTTCTTTCTTGAGTATCTACAATAAACCAACAATACGAAGACAGTTGGCTATACTACACTTTCATAACATCCTTGAAAAATATTTGAAGGAGTATAACACTGGAAATAATATTTATAATAATTATATACATGTATAAATTGTACATGTATATTAAACATGTAAACAGTTGATTTACCAGCAAAGTTACCTTTACAATTTATTATGTACAATTAATATTGTACATGTGAAAGTAGAATAGGAATGTGTTCGTCAGACGTGGAAGTAGAATCGATGCGATCAGACAAGTGGTTTCAGTTTGCTTCGACTTGCCAAGTAGAATAGTGCTATCATAGCTAGACGAGAGTTCAATTATTTTACCTACGTGTAAATATTCTTTGAGGGAAATGGAAGTTGTAATTAATTGGTAGAACAGTTTTACGTTGGCCAGAAGAATATCACGGACTTTATAGAGAGAAATTAAATGTGGCCTTAAATCTGGTATCTAGACCAGGATCGTTTCTTATCAAACAAATAAAACAGAGCTATGACATGCTTGGCCAGAAGACTCGCACTCTGATTGGGGGTTTTCGTTAATATCTCGTTAACAAAGCCTCGGATAAGATTTCTCCTAAGGAAAAACTTGTTCCAAATCACCTCAGGAGTGACCCATTTCAGGGACCTACAACACTTTTGTTACACCCTGTATATACACATCTCGCGGCGGTGAATTCGCTATTTGTGTGAGGTCGCTGATTGTGGTGAGTCGCTCGCGGAAAATCAGGACCGGCATATTTATCGGATGGATTAAATAACCGAAGTAGTATACTGGCATTGTCGGCCGTTGCTGCGTTACAATTAGCTGCATTTTAATTAACGCGGCCGCGTGGAGACAATGCCGCCGCCCCGAGGGGTATTTATTAGGGCACAGCCCGGAGAATGGCTCGATCGGGGATAATTCAGCGTTAACCGGCTCGGATTTCCATGGCCGACGTGCGAAAACAGTAACGAGGGCCCGATTGGTCCGTGAAATTACGAGAGAAAAAAAATACTGTTCCTCGATCTACTACATCGGATATTTAACGACGGAATTACCAAGCTCGACAAAATGGCGGATCTCAGATTTCTTCTTTTACATAATTACTGAAATCATACGAAAATTTTGCAAAAAGGTCGACTATGTAATATTCTTTTATCGAGGATGTTATTGTACTTTTACCAGAAATTCTCGGATATTCTGCATCAGAATTACCGAGCTCGACAAAATGGCGGATCTCAGATTTCTTCTTTTGCATGAATACTGAAATCATACGGGAATGTTGCAAAAAAGTTTACGAATATCCTGCTATATTCAGATATTGCTATCTCCTCTCGATAAATTGTTGGGAATTTTTTATAAGGATTATCAGAACCGACAAAATGGCGGATCCCAGATTTCTTCTTTTACGTAATTACCGAAATCATACGAAAATTTTGCAAAAAGGTCGACTATGTAATATTCTTTTATCGAGGATGTTATTGTACTTTTACCAGAAATTCTCGGATATTCTGCATCAGAATTACCGAGCTCAACAAAATGGCGGATGTCAATTTTTTCTTTTGTACAGTTACTGAAAGCATACGAGAATGTTGTGAAAAAGTTGATTATTATTCTTCCTTCAAGGATATAAGTGGGTAATTGGAAAAATTCTAATAGGAAAAAAGTGGGTTTTAAATTTTTTCTTTTACACAATTCCTGAAAGCATAAGAAAATGTTGCGAAAACATCGATTAATATTCTTCTATTAGAGGATACTGCTATTATTTTTATCACAAATTGTCGGATATTTAGCATCAGAACTATTATATCCAACAAAATGCTGGATCCTACGATTAGATTCCTTGTTTAACAATTACTGAAATTGTCAAGGTGATTTTTTCAGAATATATATTAACTCTTAATTTCTCATAGATGTTACATTGTACTACGTTACATTATATTATTAAATGGTATTTTATAATAGTAGGTATAGAAGAATATAGATCGATATTTATGCTACTTTACATATAAAAGAGACAGACGAGCAATTATTAGAAATCATTATAACAGTTAAATTGTATGCATTTCCAACATACAGAACTATGCAAAAGGTAACAAAATCCAAATACTCACACAGATTTGCTATAATAAATTACTTGCGCTATTCCTAGCTTAAAGAACTCCTCAAGAAAAGTAACAATATTCTAGATTCATTTCTGACTTAACTTCTGACTTCAAAGAATTTCAAGTAATTCACTTCTCACTTCATAAAAAGTAACAAATTTCACATAAAAACCCACAGTCTAACTGATTAACTTCTCAAAAATAAAAGTATATCAAACCAACTCACAGTCAAAAAATTCGAAAGTCAACTACACTATCATTTTCATACAACGAAAAAAAGTCTTACAGTAACAAAACAAAAGATCGACCAGAAATACTTCAGAAAACAAAACAGACAATCGAATAAAGACAGTATCGCCAATCGAATTATCCTATCGAAATCTATCGAACGATCGATCGAAAGAAGTCCTTGCCCCAAATAACACCTATCGTTTCCCACCGTCGACGGATCTCGTTCCCATCCGGTGTAATGGTAGCGACGATGGCGAAACTTTCGGGGTTAGTTCGACGCCGCGTTTAAACTGCATTAACCACCGTTCCGATAGCGAAACTTTTCGGGACGTTTGACGGATGAGGCGAACCTCGAAGGCCGCCCCCCATCTCACTCTCTCGGACTTTCTGCATTTTCGATTCCGGCCGTAATTAATTGAAGGCTGAGGCTTTCGACCGGGGCGTTTCACGGGCCGCGGAGCAGAGACGCGACCCGATAAATCCGCGGAGAACGCAACGGAACCCGGATGAGTTATTTCCGTCTCGTGTTCGGGAACGAGACTCGAGATCGAATCGTCCATGTATTCGTCGATTTTTCTGTCAGCATATTATAGTTTCAATGGCATTTTTATGACGATCGAGAACACATTTCTTTTATTAATTACGGTTCCTCTACGTTGCAACAACTGTTTGGTTATTACTAGACAGCGGATGTTTATGCAAATTTACAATTTCGGTGGCTAATGTAGAAGAAATAAAATTCCACAGAAATTTTTGTTGGATACTATGTGTTATAATATGTTGATAATAATGCATAGATAATATTAAATTTTATTGGAATGTTTATTTTGCTACGTTTTGCAAGTCAGGGAACGCTATAAATGCATAAATTTCATTTATTTATTTGATCAGTAGACTGTGGATGTTTATGCATTTATGGTGTTTCTTGACATGGGAAAAGTTTTTGTGAAAAAATGTGGCATAACTTCGAAATTCGTTACAAAATAGAAAAGAATTTCTACTTTCATTATTTATAGAGAAATGAAACAACGGTTAAGAGAACTTATTTTCTCTGACTAAAAAACATTACAACCTTTACGGAGACGGCGCAAAATTAAAAATACAATACACATATTGTAAAAAATATATTGTATTTTCTTATCTGCACCTTTAATCTGTTATTTACCCAAAAAACGACACATTCCAGACAGATTTTCACACCTTCGAAATGGCGATTGATCGAACGAGGCCACTTATATAAATTACGTTTCCTCGCAAAGACGTCGAATTCACATGAATTTCTTTTCAAATCAACGTAATATATTTACTTTCTATGAAACGGTAATTTCGATAACTCGGATCCAGCAATAATATCGAGTGGAAATTACAAGTAGGATCCGAGGAACCGTCTAAAATAAACTTTTTGCTACTCGCGTCGTCGATTCAGTCGGTTCGCTGGCAACGTTACGAGCCGCCTTGTTAAAATGAAGATTACTTCCGGTTCAGAACTGACGGTCGATCGCGGGGAATCTGTTGTTACCTGCGGATAATAATATTCGTGCTAGCGGGCTGCTCCCCCCACCCCACGAATCAATATCGGATTACCACGCAAATGTTATGTAACGCCGGTACGTCAGCCAAATTGTTTCACGAGTCACGGATCGATTTGGTACACTTACGGCCGTGGATAATCGATATATCGCCTCCAGGACGAGGCTGCGCCCTCGGTTTATTATAATTCCACAAAAGGAATCTCGTTACTGAAACTCTATTTAATACCATCTTCATGGACACATACTCGGTGGATATTTTCTACCAACAGGAATGATTTCAAAATTCTCGTATCGAATATGGAGTGATCGAAAATTAATGTCCCACAAATTGCAGGTTTCCTCTATAATTAGAAAGTAATAAAAAAAATTGTAGAAGACATTTGTATTGAGAGTATTTATTCTTAAGACTATTTCGTTTCGTTTCACGAGGTAAACTACTTATTAGGCACGAGGTGGCTAGAAAAACGGGAGCTATGCCAAATATTGGTTTAATAGTTTTTATTTCGTGTGTGTGAAGTCTCTATAGAAGTTAACCTGGAAGGTGAAGTGATATTGTAATGTATCAAAAAAGATGTATCACAAAAAATACGGTAAATCATTGATGAGTGTTTGAAGGCTCCTTGGCTCTGATTGTTTAGACGCCTGGGGGAGGTAGGACCCGTGGAACTAGTCAAGTGCCCAGTGGTGGGGATGACGTCCGAACACTCATCGATGATTTACTGTACAATCAGTAATCGTGGAAAGAAAGTACAAAAATAAAGAAATTAACTGTTGAACGAAGTAGTTGCAAAATTATAGGTAGCACGGATTAACAATTAAAAAGCTAATTTAACCATTTGCACTCGATTATCCCCTCTAAAGAGAGAAAATATATGAGGAATTAAGAAATTCTGAGTGAAAACTGCTAACACATACAATTTCTTCTGTCATTCATAACAATACAAAATATTCGACATCTAACCTGAAACACTATAATACATTCCAAAAAAAAAAACGAAATAATTTTAAAACCTCTCGCTCCCAAAACCTTCCTCGAAGCTCCATTGCATCGAGTGTCCTACTAAATTTGATAAAATTCAGGATCACCCCTCTACAATGCACGAGAATTCATCGTTTTTATTATGTTTTTTTTGTTCACACGGTTTCAGAACTCGCGTCCGTTCTCCATTTTGCATCAGTGGTCCACCCGAGAATCAATCAAATAATCCCCGTACGACTTCTCCCCTCCCCTCGCGGGAGGGGCTCGATCGAATTGTTTTCTCGTCAGTCTCCCGAAGCTGCATCGGCGAAGCGGTTACACGCGTCGATTGATCGACCCGACGCTGTTTCCCGTCGCTTCCCGTTTTTGTCCCGGCAACGGAGACCCTTGAATTTTCTATCAGCGATTCCCGTTCGTTTTTGCGATCGCGTGCATCAGCTCGAACACGTTTTTTTTCCACCCTGTCCCTCCAACCCCCTCACTACTCCACCTGAAAAACACCGGGCGGAACCAGCGAACCTACGGGTAATCGTCCGCATGCGTTGTTTGCGCCAAGAAACATGGATTATGAGTTGGGAAACAGCTTGGAACAAGATAGAAAAGAAGGGACCGAATTTTGGTTTTCTTTGTCTCGAAGAAGAAGGCATCGAATTTTGGTTTCCTTTGTCTCGAAGAAGATGACATCGAATTTTGGTTTCCTTTGTCTCGAAGAAGAAGGAATCGAATTTTGGTTTTCCTATTCTCGAAGAAGGGATCGAATTTTGATTTTCTTTCTCTCGAAGAAGGGATCGAAGTTTGGTTTCCTTTCTCTAGAAGAACAAGGCATCGAATTTTGGTTTTCTTTCTTTCTTGAAGAAGGGATCGTATTTTGGGTTTCTTTCTCTCTCGAAGAAGGAATCGAATTTTGGTTTTCCTACTCTCGAAGAAGAGATCGAATTTTGGTTTTCCTACTCTCGAAGAAGGGATCGAATTTTGGGTTTCTTTATCTCTCGAAGAAGGGATCGAATTTTGGGTTCTTTCTCTCTCGAAAAAGGAATCGAATTTTGGTTTTCCTACTCTCGAAGAAGGGATCGAATTTTGGTTTTCCTACTCTCGAAGATGGGATCGAATTTTGGGTTTCTTTGTCTCTCGAAGAAGGGATCGTTCTAGAAGAACAAGGCATCGAATTTTGGTTTTCTTTCTTTCTTGAAGAAGGGATCGTATTTTGGTTTTCTTTCTTTCTTGAAGAAGGGATCGTATTTTGGTTTTCTTTCTGTCTCGAAGGGATCAAATTTTGGGTTTCTTTCTCTCTCGAAGAAGGAGTCGAATTTTTGTTTTCTTTCTCTCTCTCTCGAAGAGTACATGACAGTGTTCTGAATAAGTGGAAATGTAACGATACGTTTACCTTAGTTCTTTGATGATTTATACGTATATACTATCACATGGTTTCTCTAATGTCCTGGGAATTCACCAATCTACCACCTCACCATCACGACAAACACCACCAGACTCTAAGAATCTATCAAAGAAGCACTCCTATATCACACCAAATTTCATCACCAACTTTCAACCCCAAACTCTCCCAATCCACCAAAGAAACACTACCGAATCGCGACAAAGATCACCACCATCAAATGCCACCCTTCCAATCCCCCAAACCAACACCACCACCCCCAACCATCCCAACGATCCCCCAAAAGAAACCAGTACAAACTCAAGCTCACCCATGGCCTCAACAAACCTTCCCAGTCACCCAGATCAACTCACCCAAAGTCTCCGAAAAGAAGGTCAAAAGCAAAGGCGAAAGAAACCAAACCCGGAAACTAGCAATAATAAAAAAGAACGAACAAAATCAACCCCTTCCCCAGCCAGGGGTAACGAGACAAAGAATCAAACGGGCGTCCGCGCACACACTCACCAGGGACCGATGCAACCCCGTCGTAACACACTCGAGACTACTGACACTATATCACCTACACGCACACCTTTCTGTCCCCACCCCCCCACCAGGAAGAGACAGAAGCGCGCGCACACTCGTAGAGGACACCGTCACACACGTACAAGGCTCGACCAACCCCTCCCCTCTCCAGAGATGCGGCGAGGGTGGATATAACGGCGCATGCGCGTCAGCGAATACCCTCACGGCGGCTGGACGTCGCGGAGGTTCGAAGCTGCGATCGAGGGTGACACCCTGCAGTCCGACGCGGGACTTCGACCCCCGCGGATCGCTCCGTGAACGAGGGGGGTGGAGGGGCGGAGTAAATCAGTCGTCACCGTACGCCGTCGCGGGGGCCACCCTCAGTCACGGCCGCGCTTCCACGGCAAACGGTTCGGTGCTACCGAGTAGTAAAATATCCTCTTTTTACATAGAACAGTGTCCAAACGCTTTTCATCATTACCGAACCACCATCGCGTCGACCATGTTATCACGTGTAATATAGAAGAACCATTAGTTCTCATAAGGGTTGAACAATATACGGAGAAAGGAACAGTTTTAATATACAGATTTCTCGATGGAATCGTGTGTTAGATGTATATGTACAATCGTGTAACAGTGAAGAATTAAGGACTGATTTTTGTTTTTTAAATAACTATGGGGATGATTTGTAGTTAGAGGCGCGGTTATGCAAGGGTTGAACTGTTTTGAACCTAACCGTTGCGTCAAAGTATCTGCGGAGGAATGATGGAAAGCAGATTAAACGGAACTTCCGGGGTTGAGTCGAGGGAAGGGGGTTGGTTGAGAGGAGGTGCAGGCGGGGGTGGAATCCGTCACGTAAAGTGGTTGCCGTGGGGGCAGTTCGCGAGTGTTTCTTCGGCTACGAGGGAGAGAGAGAGAGAGGAGCGACGCCGGGGGAATATAGCGGACGAAGAGCTGAGAGGAAGAGAGACAGACAGCGACGGTAAGTCGATTACTTCGTGGTCGATGATCAAACGTTGCTTTCATTACCGTCGGTCCCGGTGACTGGCACGCTTAAACATTCACGGCACTCTGGCTCTATGAGCCTCGAATCAAAGATTCTTTAAAATTGCACGAACCCTCCACTGGTTGGCTGTGGTGACTTTCGGAACGATCGAAGCTTTTGGATGTTTCGTTCCTCTGCGTTTCTTTTTTAGTTCTTCCTATTTTGCGGTATTCTTGGCTTTACGAGCCGTTCGAGTTTGGGACATTGGCGAACAGCGAATAGATTTAGGCTTTTATTCGTAAATTTGAGAATAGTTGATTCAGTTCTTTCGTTTTCGCTTTGGTGAATCCTTGATTTTATGATTGTTCGTCGCGAGAACTTTGGATCTGGTTTGTCGGCCTAGTTGGGCGAGATTTTGATCTACGATGAAGTTCCTTTCGAGCGTGGTGGGGAAGATCGAGAAACTTTGTAATTAACACTGTTGAATTAAAATGGGATTTTTAAGTTGTCGGGTGAGTCACGATTTTTACACGACGAGAATAGAAATTTGCTGTCTATATTAGGTATACAAATTTATGCGTGGCCTTGTTTTTGTAGATTTTCTGTTTATTTGCGGATAACGAAAATACAGTCTAGTCTTGAAAATATTGTCCATCACTTTTTACACGTTTTCGTCATTTTTCGGGCAGTTGGGGAATCCCCTCTCGAAAAAATGACAGTTTTGAGCCAATAATTAATTGTAGGGGCCATGAATTAATTTGTACACCTAATGTAAAATGGTATCTAATTGTCGTCTTTGATTCGAATGAAATCTCGCCCATCTTTCATTCTAACCGGAATATGCTAGCTAGTGGTAGATATTCGATATTAGTACGAAAACAGAATATCGATGGCAACGTAATGATGCAGTGGAACTTCGTTATGCTTTATTAATTACAAATTTGCGTCCATTTAGAAATCATCGAACATTATACGTGTAATAAATCGACGGACTACTTAAACCGTTTTTTCCCAAGGCCAGAAAAAATTATTATGTGGGGATTTTTTCCTGTTAATTCCATTTGATTTAATTGGAATAAAAATAACGTAGATGTTACGTATTTGCAACGTTGGGAAGACATGGGTCAAAGTAGTGAGTTATTTTTCGTTTGTATAGTTAGTGAACAAGATATAGCTCCGTAAACGATACTACACTTCAGTGTGTTCAGCGCGATGCACGGAGAAACGTGTAAGGCTCTCAGCAGCCAAGCCGATTAACTTTGCGAAGCAAAAAGCAGAAACCATCGTTAATTACACAGACTTTGGTATTTACATAGAATTGATCAATACATTACACAGTAAATAATTAAGACGTAAATTTAATATTAACAGGTCATCCCATAAGGAATGCGAATTTTCTTTGACGTTTGTAGAAGGTCAAGTACAAAATCATAATCAAAACTACCAATCTTCTACCTGAATATATTTTCCTTCATTTTCTACACTTCGCCATCTACTCCTACTTTTCAATACAAATTTCTAGTTTCCCTTACACGAGAGTCAATGAAAATTTGCAGTACTTATGGGATAACCAGATAGAATATTTAAATTATACATGAAAATGGAAAATTTAAAAACATATAATTATGAAAATCGTAGAAAATAAAATCCATCAGTCTAGCTCCTATTGCATAAACACAGACTAACTAGAATTACTTTAAATTCATTTGACAAGATTTTGATCTAATAGAAAGGTCCTCACGATCGAAAACTTTACGAGTTCTCTACTTATGGGATGACGTGGTACAATATGTGAAATACATAGAAACGGAAAAAATTAAAATATTAAAATTATGAAATTCGTAGAAAGTAGAGTCGATCAGTTTAGCTCCTATTGCATAAACACAGACTAACTAGAATTACTTTAAATTCATTTGACAAGATTTTGATCTACCAGAAAGGTCCTCATGATCAAAAACTTTACGAGTTTGTCATCTACCCTGTCAAATTGCACACAAAATCCCAAGAAATACAAAGAAAATGAGACAACAAGGAAAGAGAACGACGCTCCGAAAGTATAGAAAAAAAACTCTCTTAAACATTTCCCTCCGTTCTATCAAGTCGTAGGTATCGTTCGAAGAAACAAAAGGATTTCTAAAGGGCCCTGGTTCCTCCTCGGTGAAAAATATTCACGAGCCTTCTAAAATGCTCCTTCCCCTTCGTTTCGTCGACCTCGAGGAAAAACTGGCCGAGGAACAAGGGATACCTCTCCCATTTTACCGCGACAAAAGTATTTAGACAGGTTTTTTTCGACCGTTCCCATTTGACCCACGGAAAGACGACTTAAAAAGACCCTTCGAGCAACGGGCTCGAGAGGCTCTGACGGTTAGAGCTTCTTCCGTCGACGACGACGAAAACTGCACCGTAATATCCGATTCGAAGAGAGAAAAAATAAAAGAAATTTTCGCGGAAGAAAAAAAAAACGCTCACCGAGCTCGACCGCCCGACGAAATTGAACGGCCGCGGTTCCCGCGAAAACGCTTTTGTGATTTCGTTTCCACGCGATGCTTAAACGTTTTAGAGAGGGCGGCAAAAGTGTAAATTGCTTGCGCGATTCCGAACGCGGTGCCTTCTGGTCTCGTAATATCGTAACACGCTCGTAACTTTAAATGTGTATTTTGAGCGATTCCGACCGCGAGCAATTAGGTTGGCGGAGCAATTATTCCGTGGGGAGTAGGAATTCGATTTTTTCGTTTTGCAGTCGTAGACGTTATATTAAGTGTTTCGTTCTACGTGGATTCGAGATACCTGGAACATTTAATGAATTCTATCTGCGGTGGTGGTGTTTCACGATCTAATTTCGCAGTGCAACTACCGAAAGAGCGAATTCCTGACTCGTAATTCACTTGCAACTACTTATAATGGGTTATTCAAAGTTTGTGCGTGTTCGTTTAATCCTTGGGCATTGGTCGAGTCAATTTGACTTGGAACTAATGTTTTATTCTTGATTATATTTTTTATTTTTGAAATTTGAAAAATTAATTTGACAGTAATGGCTTGCATGTATTATAATCTAACGATAGGTAAATATAATATCATTAATTTGATTTTAACTCTGGAATTATCAAAGCAGTCAAAATAACTGGTTCGTAAAATTCAACAAAAATTGTTGTGATTTTTCGAGACTTTTACTGCAATAGAGAGTGTTAATAAAAATGTGGGACACTTTCAGAGGATGGATTCTACACAATTAATAACTTCCAGACGAAGCCTCAAATGTAATTTCGGTATTCTTGATTTTTGTTTTACTTTTACATTCATTCTGTGTAAGTGTCTCATATTTTTACGAACACCCTGTATATAAGTGAAGAAATTGGTTGATTTATCGGTTTGTGTGTTTTTAACAAGCTGTCCCTTTAAGGAATGTGATAGAAATAGAAACATGTTTTAGTGTTAATTCAGGTCCAATTTAATTCAAGGAGTAGTAATTCAATATTGAACAGTGCACGAGGGTCAATATATGCAAATGAATAAATTATTTACTTCATTACTAGGTAATTCTTTAATAATAGTTCCTACATTTAAATTGTAGTTCTCCGATTTTGTACGCGTGAGTAATATTACTTACAAAATTTTTTAATACTCCCTGTTGAACAATGAAAGTGTACGCAGGTTTAGATTTTTTTAAGCTGAATCTCCGAAAACGATGGACCAGCACGAAGTAAGTTTCTTTACCAATGGTCCCATTAAATTCCAAACTGCATTAACTACTCTATTAAACATTTTAAAAGCTCCAGTGTTATTTTCAGTACTCCGAAGCGCTGCAAACTCCGCAAAATCCACACACATTACGTTCCCTATTCGTGCATAATTCCCATTGAAATTCGAAAATAACTCCGTGGAAAGCGTCTAATTCAAAACCGTTGTTCCATCCGATCCAATTTAATCCGAATCGATCGATTCTTCTCGAAACTCGATTTTAAAATTAATTAATTTCCCCTCGTGATATACCATCGAAGTAGAGTTTGACGATAGACTGGTCCGATGGACACGCGATCGTCCACGAAACCGACTTCAACGGCTGAAAATTCCTTTAAAGAGCCGCAATTCCCAAACGAAATTTCCAAGCTCGTCGCCGTGTCTTAATTTATTACTGAATTCATATTTCTCAATTAATCAAAAGTAGTTACACAAACAGTAGTTGAAAATTAGAGGTAATACGAATTAATAATTAAAATGCCAATTTAACCCTTTGCACTAGATTGTCCCCTTTAAAGGATTAAATATACGGGAAATTAGGAAATTCCCAGTGCAACCGGTTAATAATTACAATTCCCTCTGTTCTCTATAACAATACAAAACACAAACATCTAACCTGAAACATTACAGTACAGTCCAAAAAAAAAAAATAATTTTAGAAACTATCGCTCTCAAAACCTACTTTGAAGCCCCAATGCATCCAGTGTTCCACTAAATTTTATAAAATCCAGTGACACGCAATCGTCCACAATTCACAGCTGAAAATTCCCTCAAATAGGCGCAATTCCCAGATGAAATTTCCAAGCTCGTCGCCGCGTCTTAATTTAGCGTTACATAATCGCACCCCTCGACGCGGTCGGGCCGAAACACCGGAAAACAAACGAGGGGACATTTCGACGCCTCGTTTCTCGACGCCTCTTCTAGATTCGAGAAAAAAAAAAATACAAACGACCACCTTTCCATTTTTTTTTCTCTAATGTTTTTCCCTCGACCGAACACGCTCGTCAATAAAACAGACCCGTTCTTCTTGTTTTTTTTGTTCTCGATCGACAGGACGCGATCACCATTGCGAATTTTGTTGCTTCGACGTTTCGTCCTTCGCACAGTTGCGATTGTTTCGTTCGAACCGTGGTCTCGTTTCGAACGACCGCCGTCGATCCTGAATGGTCACCGTGTCAATTTTTCCAACGGGAGTCTGCACCCTCCCACACACACGCTATTGTTTTCTGTCGATTCCGCGAATCGCTCCGATAAGTGATTTGTTTAGGCGAAAGAAAAAAGCGTTTCAGGAATCGTTCCAGCTGGTAGGCTTTTCGAGGTCGATATCGCTGGGAAGTTTTTATTCGATTTTGAAACTGCGATCGTTTTGACGGGTAGATCGAGGACGATGTTGGTGGTCAGTTGAGTTTTCCAGTGGACGATTTGATCGACTTGGTGGGGATAAAAAGTGACGGGGAACTGTCGATATCGTTGGGATTATTTTTCTGGCTTGAATGTACCGGTAGACATTGTATTGTAAATTGTTTTATGTGCGGATTTTGTGTTATGACGTGAGCAACGTTTAGAAACGGTTGTGGTGGAATCAGTGAAATTGAGCTGCTTCTAGGAAGTAAAGTTCATCAGTTTGATTTTCGACTGTGGCTTGATGGATACTGGATCATTTTGACCTAGCGAGTGAGGACGTTATTGTGGTCTTCATTCTAAGATGTGCAATACTTGCACAAAAGAGTTCAATTATGATGATGAGTTATTTATTATTAGTGGAATGTGATTCTTTATGTAAATTTTACATTTAACCTGGGAATACTGATGCCAGTCATATTGACTGGCCTACCAGTACAATATTTACAAGAGATTATCAGGAGCAGTTAGTATTTCCGGGTTAAAGGATCGAATAGGATCCAAGAATAATTTGTTTCGCTAATTAAATGATTTAATAAGTTCGAAATAACAGTGAAATTTCATTAATCCTGAATGAAGCTCCCGTTTCGTTCTAAAATACACATTCCAATGTGGAATCGATTGCTGAATACTCACAGTCTAATTATTATTTCTACACCCCAATCGGGTTCGTTTGTGAAATAAATGCAAGAATTATAATTATGGGACCTCAAAAATCTAAGTAATGGTATACGTACATAGCGAATGCATAAATATTTCCACAAATATATATTTGCGTAAACAACTTCCAGAAGGCGGAAAAACACAAATATTCACCATCCGTATTACATTAAAAATAAAACCAAAACTGGATACAACTTAAATTCCTATTAGTATCAAATTAAGTTATATTCCTATTCTATTTAATAGTATATCCAGGATAATTTCAAGACATAGAAAAATATAAACGCAGTCTGCTAAAAAATCCCATTTCCATCTACCATCGAGATCAATCACGTCATCGAGGCATCATACAAATCGTAAATAAAATTCTACAGAGTGGATAATGCATAACAGTATATCGAGCAGATATCGTTCCATAAATCAAAAGAAATCCCCGCTTTCCAGGTCGAAGATTTACAGCGATCGAGACTGATAGATAGATCCCCGGGACTCATTAGGTCGTGGCGACGCCGGGCGAAATTTCCTCGTTGAAGGACACGCGAAATTAGCAGGGGCGGATCGTTAGAAAGGGAAGAGGGGGATGAGAGGACGCGGGTCGTGACCTCGCCAGGCGAAATTACGCGGCGAAGTTCAGCCCTTTGAAGGAAGTTCGATGAGACGTGGCTTCCAGCGTCGAGCTACTTCGCTCAATAAACACGGCCCTTTGTCCCGGCCTCGAAGTGTTATGCGGAAGACACAACGGGACACGCTCGAAGTCGAAATACGGTTGCATAGAGGAGGGAGAGAAAACGACCCGTTATCGGATTCGCGAACTTCGCGACACTCGCGGAAATATAATCGAACCGTGTCGAAGGTGTTGCCATTGTTCCGGGACGACCGTAATCGTCCACGGTCGCGAATTATAGGAGACCTCGAGGAAACGGTAACAAGTTGAAATAATTCTACAGGTTGTAACAAAAATGTCGGAGGACCCGGAAATGGGAGACTTGTGAGGTGATTTCAAAGAAATTTTTCCCTAGCGAAAATGTTATCTGAGGCTTCGTTAACGAGATATTAACGAGAAATTCCGACCAATCTAAGCGCGAGTCTGCCGGCAGATAATATTAAAATCCCTTTCATTAGAAAAATAGTTTTATACAGTAATCTATTCATTCCTAAATTATTTAAAAATTACCAATGAAATATTTTGTTGTATTTTTGTGTACATTTAATACATTACATAATATATAAATGATCCACAGGAACATTTTAACATGTTGAAACTGTTGAATGCCATTTTTCATTTCTTGTAACTTGACAACATTTTTAGTTTTGTCACAGGTGTATATAATAATTCTTATTATAATTTTATTATACATGATAGTATCCAATTTTTCTTACCTTTGATCAAGAAATCCTGTTGAAACATTTGAAACAAATTATAGTTTTGTAAGTTTCTATTGTATTTGTAACAATGCCCGACATTTGAGTTCCATGAAATGAAAGAAACAAAGGACCAATAATATTTTACCGACACGTTTTTAATACACATTCAAATTTGTGCCATCTACACTTGTACAAGACTAGCAGACTACTAACAAACTATATTATATACTCATAAATATGAAAAAATTCATGATACTAATATTTTATTTCCTAATTTCAAATACGTAGTTATATGTCAACAGTGGAAATAAATAGGTTAAATATGAAGAATTAATTAACCATTAATTAAAATCTACGGACAATCTCAGTATTCCTGTAATCGTCACCTCAATAATTAAAAAGCAATTTTTATATACTTCCACCGCGTTCCTAAACCTAATAATTACCGAAATATTTACGAAACAATTTTTAATACGTACTTACTATCTGGAAGCTATAGGTGCTCGAATTAATGCCCCTCAACTTCAATACAATGATTTCAATAGAGTGATTATTGTGTAAATATTTACATTTTTACTTAGAATTGGAATATTTCATTCCGTTAAAAAAATCAAGGTGACCTTGAAATCTCTAAAATGCCTCCACCCACAAAAAATTCCGTACTTTATAAAATGTGCCCCTCGATGTCAAGTTCGACACCTCAAAATTTTCAGAAATTCATACCGTTAAGTCATTACTCGAGGTGGTCAAGTTAGCTGAGACACCCTGTATACCTTTCTGTAAAACTCATAATTGTGCCGTACAGAATTAGGGAGAAGAATTAAACATTATAATTGTTCCTCTACAAAACTAATAATTTTCACTTATACCCTTTTGCCCGCCCACCAGGAATATAACGCTCATCGGTAACTATTTTCCTTTCTAAATTTTCGTTATATTTTATCGACACATTATCAGTATGCAACAGTTTTATTGTTCAACTGGTTGTAAACTGGTTTATTGTTTAAATTAACTTATAATACCTAACCCAGACCCACCAGGAATATAACGTTTATCGATAACTATTTTCCTATCTAAATTTTCGTTATATTTTATCGACACATTACCAGTCTGTAACAGTTTTATTGTTCAACTGGTTGTAAACTGGTTTATTGTTTATATTTTCACCAGCTTTGATGGTCTGTACCGCAAAAAGCATGAAGTTACGTCGATGTGGTTCTGAAGTCGAAACACAGTCAACGGAAGATCTCGCGATCTTGTTCACGTGCCACATTTCCGAAAGAACCTTTTATTGGCCTGGCCGTAACTACGGAATCACGGAACACGCTATCGCGATCTCGAAAGGAAAGCTCCCTCGGAGCAACTGCAAATAGACAGGCAGCCCTTTGCAACAATAAAAAAGGGATATCGTCCCGAGCTGTTACAGTGTTCACGGGCGAGGAGCGAGCGTACGCCCCTCGAAAGTTTCCGCGGAGAACGGAAAGTTTCGGTTACGGAACGTCGTAAAAAGAAGACGGATCTCCGCGTAATCGTGAATCACGGAAACGCCTCATAATATGAAACAAACTTCTCGAGGAAATCGAGGGTTCTGTTTAAACGTTAAATTCTCAGGTGATTCCTTGTTTGGTTGGTCTCGAGAATTTGACGTGAGATGTCTGCGAATTTTTGTTATGCGTATACTTTGTTATATTTTTGTGAATGAAAGTTATTGGAGTATTGTTAGTTCTATAAGAATGTTAGTGGGGTTCTGTTTCTGGCCCAGTTAGTTATACTTTCGTGAATGGGAGTTTTTATATTATAAATGGATTTGAATAATTAAATTTATTTTATATTTAATGGATTTAAAACAAAGAAATTTTATTGGTGTTTAAGAAAGTTACGGTTTTGTTTTTAATATTGCGAAGGGTTTAGTGGAAGGATGTTTGATTAAATATATACATAAATTAGATAGTGTGTAGTATATGATAGAACTCAAATTTATTGAAGGAAGATTAATTTTGTGTAGGACTGTATGTGATATTCAAAAAGGGCACCAATTCTCATTAGAATGTTAATTAAGACCTCGTCCTTTACACATATATTTGTAATTTTGTTTTTTTTTTTTTATATAATCACATTTATATATTTCTCATCTCTAACCTTTCAACTGTATTTATACCGTTGATGTTTACCTGAATTCTATTCAATTATGTCAATTACACAACTAACAAAGTTCAGCATAAAATAACAATCACATTGATTTATATATTTAAGAGGGACGCAAATTATTAACATAATTCGTACTTGTAAAAAAAACATATTTTCTTATGAATAGACTGCAAATTTTATGTATTTATAGTTTACACGATCACGTGGAACTGAGTAGTACAAACAAAATTAAAAAAGTGTAATTCTCCGTAGGCAAACATATTTTTTCATACTCTGTAGACAAACTGGGTTATTTGTGCCAAAGCCCAATTTTTAAATGTTTTAAACGTTCAAAAAGTCTGAAAAAACTCTAAGATACTTATCAGAGTTTCCGCTACATTATACAATCGTTCGTTAAGTCAAATGGGTAAAACTTTCTTGAATACAAAGAAAAATTCCTAGAAAAATCCGGGAAACATAAAATTTTACTTGGAATCAACAACGACCTACATTACCTGCAGAGGGGTTCATTAAGTTTTTATAATCTTCTGAACCCGATGGAACCTTTAACAAACCAAACAAACATTTGTTCCATTCTAGTTTTTATGAATTAGACCATAAAAATCTATATTTACATAAATATCCGCAGTCAAATTATCGGGACAGGTATTCCTGTTAATAAATATTCCAATACTAACAGAAATTATTGTCTAATTTCCGGTGGATATACTCGAAATTACGTACTTAATTAAATGCCTGACCCAAAGGATCGTCTTCTCTAATTAACTTTCCAGTTTCTTTTCCATCACAAAAACTGCCTCGGACGAGGCTGGCCACTCTTGGTGTTGCAATTTTCACGGACAACAGTATATATTCGAGTTTTTCCACCACGAGGAACCGTTGCATGAAAATATTATTGTGCTTGCAACCTCGCCGAAAGGGGAACGCTATAAAAGCCCCAAGACGCGGTTCCACACAGTCAACGAAAGTTCGAGCGCGCCGAAAAACTGGGACTCGAAGTTGAACTTTCTTGAACCATTAACCTTCACCGTTTCGCATTCTGCTCCCAGCGACTAAGCGGACAAAATATTAAATCGAGCTACATTAAATTTCTCCGCGCAACAATTGACCGTGCTCGATCGTCACCAATATTTAGAAAGAAATTTGAGTAACTTGAAAATTCCGATTTTTTCCGAAAAATACACAGGTTTGTAAAGGATTTCAATAGAAATATCGAGCAATTTTTGATTTTCGCTGATATTCTGGTCTTCTGGATGAAACCATCCCTTAAAGATTAATGTATGCTTTCCTATTTTCCTGTGTATCTTGAAAACTGTAGTAGATATCCACAAACTGTTAGAATGAAAATTTAATGGATTTTTATGCTCTGTAGAACCGTTTAACGGAATTATTACAAATTTGTTTGTTTGTTTATTTATTTATTTAAAAAATAAATTTTCAACAATTTTATTACATAGTTTAATAAAGTATAGGAAATCATTAAATTTTAATTTCAAAAGATTTTTGACATTTATTATAGTTTTCAAGGTATACAGGAAAATAGGAAGAACACATTAACTGATAAGAGGTGGCTTCACTCTTAAGAACTGAATATCAACGAAAAAAAAATTGTCCAATGCTTCTATTCAGGTTCCCTATAAATCTGCGAAGTTTGGAAAAGAAATGGGAATTTTCGGCGTACCAAAATTCTCTTGTTAGACACAACGCGCCGTGTTGATAAATCTCAGCTGACAGAACTGTATTCCCATCGTTCGAATAATTTCATTTGCAGAACATCTCGCTTGACAAGTACGAATTGTCATTCGTGGATTATAGTTACGATGTTGCGTTGCTTGACGGTCGATAAGTGTAATTCAATCTGTAGACGTACATAAAGAAGTGAAATCTACATTATTTCATTTATATTCATAATTTTATTCCGATATCCTGCACGATTTTTAGATAGTGATGCGTCAGGAAGATATTCTTAATTAAAAATATATCGCCCCGTAATTAAAAGAAAATAATAGGTCAGTTATTGATACGCTTGATCCACTTTTCGCAGAATTGGCCAGGCTATCTTTCGGATAATTTGATCAGCAGTATAAACTTCGAAGATATGAAAAATGGAAATCAAAATAGAAATGCAATTTCTTACAGCACTTTCAATAATTAGCCTATTTTTATATAAGATAGTGATCTTTAACATACCACATTCATCTTTCAGAATTATTTAATAAAAATTACAAAGTAATAATCAGCTCTGAATTTCGTAACATTATCCACAGTCGAGCCAATTTAATGCATAAATTAACGAAGAACTAGTGGAAGCTATTACAGACTGATTGGAGTGGAATTGGGGGAGGATTGTTTTAAAAAATTCACCGTTAAAGTGCCACGATTAATTTGGATGAATATTCCAGAATTAAACGAACACACTAATCTAACAATATTGTTATACAATTCACATATCCTCTGGAACGTGCAAAATTGATAAGACTCGATTGATTTCATAATTCAACTGACTCTTTAACGATCATTCTTCCTTCTTCTAGCATTCAGTAACACAAGTGTCCGGTGATTTACGAACGATAGTGTAATTGAATAAGATGAAAATAAAAAAAATTAAAAATCACATCAATTGGCAAGAATCGATATAAGCGAATTAAAACAGCTGTTGAATGTTTCGAGGACGTGTTTCTTGTGCAGCAGCACGGTTACCTGGCCCGTGGGTGCCCGGAAGTCAGTTACGGTCACGGCCGCGGCAAGTTTGAACGTTAACACTCCGTTAAGCCGTGCCGGAAGTCGTTAAGTAATGTGTATTAACGCACGCCTCGTTAACTTGGACGGGGAACTTGGGCGGCGGAAGTTACGCCGCCTGAAGAAGAAGAAGGTGAACTTTAGGGGGTAGCGAGCTGGTGGACGGAACCATTTACGGAAGGGTGACGACGATATATACGCGATGTTTGAACGGATAAAAATCATTTAACCGCAGCACCTCGATTATTTTATGGCGAAATTAATCGTTAACCCCTCTAGCTACTGCGAACCACTATACGGAGTGTTAATAAAAACGTGGGACAATTTCGGAGGGTGGGTTTTATATGTGAAATTAATTGTAAAATGAAAATCAAGAATGATGAAATTGCGTTCGTGGCGTCGTTTCTGTATTATTAATTTTTGAAATTATGGGTGAAGTATGTGTAGGTAGAATACGTTTGACGTAACAGATTATTCTACTTACCGTAATGTTTCGATAAGTATAATTCATGGCAATATGGAAAGGTTTTCAGTTCTTTCTAAATTTATTTATTTTTGCCCGAAGTCGAGAATCAGTTTAGCTTCTGTTTAGTCTGTTTTGATTGCTTCCAGAGGGGCACCTCTCCAGTGGTGGAAATAACGCCGTTGTTCGAGTTGCATACATCGTGGAATCACTGTATATATACTATATTCATTTCACTTTATTACTAGGTCATCGATCGAATCCGTGTGTCAGATGAGAATCAGCTGTTTAAATAATATAACCTATCGCGTCAGACGTACTTCACGTGTATTTTACTCATTTTTTCAGCATTTATTTATTGAAAACGAAGTCTCGAACGGAATTTTGTCATTCTAGATTTTTGTCGTAGTTTTGCCACGTAGAATCCACCTTGAAAATGTCGTACAATTTTTATTAATTTCTAACATTTTGAACCTAACATTTTATTAACAGACGTTGCGTACGAACAAATATTTTGCCGTCTTTATCATGACGATCAATGATAATAATAATACTAATAATGGGTATAATGGAATAACAAAATAGAGGTGTAACATAGTTTACTCGACAAGATTCCTCTGTTAACCCATTCAGGAGCAAGCAGTGGAATAATAGGATTTTATATTCTTTACAAAATTAAATACTTAGCTGAAAGAAGAAATAGTAACGAAAAAATTATTAGGAAAATTTCTAAAATTGTCTTTCACAACGACAATGTTAACCCTTTGCACTCGGAATTTCTAATTTTCCATTCATTTTGTCGTTTCAGAGGCGACAGTCGAGTGCAAAGGGTTAAAGGACAGAATTATACACAGGCATATATGTATAATGCAAATTTACTGAAAAAATCGCAAATGAAATGTTTGGAACCATTAACGCAATATTGGTTCTTAGTGAACTATTTCCAACTACGATCGGACGACTCATTAATTAAATTCTGCCTGTCGAGCGTAAATCCATAAAAGCCTCTTAAATAGCTTCCGATAAATAAAAAATTAACATCGATCCATGGAACACAATGACTCTTATTCAGCACGATCATATTTCACATGACTGACTGTTCGTCGATACCCACTACACAAAAATTCTCCATCCTCCCCCCCCCCCTTCCTCCCACCCATTAAAACACGAACGAGAATACCAACAAAACCATCCGACCGATCTACCATTTTTCCACTCAAACGATCACGCCGTTAAATCACAAAATCCTAAAGCCATCGTCCAAACCCATCGTCGACAAGGCGATAAACATCCACGTTTAATTCTACCTCTTGAGAATGAACATAAGAAAAAAAGACATCAACGTTACGCTAAATCTCGCGTGGGTTTAACTCTTTAAGGCTTGAATTATGCTATTGTTTTTTTAACTTTACCGCAATTCTTATTCCAGATACATGAAAACTATTGAAATATGGTTTCTTTTATTTTGTTTATTTTTTTACTGTAACCCTTTGGATACCGATGTATTTGAAAAAAATTTTGCATATCTGACAGATTTTTATTTTTTTATAACTGATACTAACTACTCTGAAATGAATAAGAATGTACATGTTAAATATTGTCTCAATTGGAATGACGAGTTAGACTCGTCATAGGCAAAACAAAAAAGAAGTAGTGAATATTTATTTGTCCTAATCGTGTTCTAAGCATATTTAGACCTCAGAGCCAGGCTGCATTAACTCTACGTTCTTCACTAAATTATCTTCCCGATAGTAAAAATTATTTCGTTCTAAATAAGTTCTTAATAGTAATAATATAAAAATGCTATTAAGTCCATATCTTCTTCCGAGCCGAAGAGTGTGAAGTCCATCACATAAGGGACTTAATGCACTGTCCACCATTTTTACATATCGAGATTTGTCTCAAGTCCATTCAATAATTCGAAGTTAGCGATTATTTCTCGTTGAATTCTTACCTGAACGGTTCGAAATTCACAATGCTTTTACCCCTTTCATATTTGCCCTCCTGTAAATTTTGGGAGATATTACTTAAAACACTCTGGGATCCAGATATTGGTTCATGACAGCATTTTATTGTTAATATAAATACCACAAAAGACTGTCAGAACATAAAGTGTTAAAGGTTGGCGGCCTGTGTATAATTCGACGGTAATAACTCCATCGTGCAGAGGGATAGTATGATGCAGTCTTGATTATTTCCTCCGTTCCAGAATTTCCGACCATGCATTTTGGACTCTCGTTTCTGGAAGACACTTCCAAGTACATGTGTATGTAAACAATTAGATAGCAGCTGAATTACCTACCGAGAGAAAGAGCCGGAAGGATAAATTCGAGAGCTTGCCCGGTGTGCACGCGAAATGTTCCGTTTTTGTTTAGGTTAGGTTGCGTAGTGAAATTTCAACAAACCTTTTCGTCCGCAGCAACACGCGCCGGTTGGACGGATCCTGACGCGAATTTATCCGTAATATTATGAGAACTATCAACCAGAGAGATGGAATTATGTACCGTGAATTGATATTAATAACATTAATTCGCCTGGGAAACGCTGTTAACGTAACAGTAAATTACAAGGGGAGGGAATTTCTACGCGTCTATTCTAATCATCGTCGTTAATGCTTTGGACGTCGCTGTCTCTCGTCTGGGGTCTGCTAATTGTTTTTTGATGGAACGTTACTCGCGACGATTCCTGTTGATTTTGGGGAGGGAATTTATGGGGTGGTTTGTAAATTATGATCGTGAACTGTACCGAGTGTTTTGGGATGGTATTGTTAGGAATATATCGTGGCGGCTTTGTGGGATAATTTGGTTCAGGTGGGAATTACCAAAAATGGGAGAAACGTTGGAAGGGAATTTGTACAGAGCTGTGGAAATTGAAGGTAAATTTGTATTACAAACGTTCCGTTGCTTCTCGAGGCGTTGTTATATTGAGGAATAGGTTATGTACTGAATATTTATATCGGATGTTTGGACTAATCATTGTATAAATATTTGCAATCGTTGTAGAAATATTTGCAATTGTTGTAGAAATATTTGCAATCGTAGTTAAAAAATTGTTGCAATAAGCGTACCTCTTTGAACCGGTTGCTTTGAAAGACGGTGAATTTTAGGTTAAGTATCGTTTCGTAGTAAATTCAATATGGCCGCCGTTGGTAACCATGTAGGAACGCTGTAACTCGTGGTACTATTTAATGGATGCATTTAAATATTCATGAACTGTAGCTGGGTTCTTAGGATATTATATTCCACTGTATACATTGCCAGACGAATAATTGTACGATTTAAGTAGTATAGGTCCAATTTTGAAAAACAAAGTAGTTCAAGCTATCTAGTTTCATCTACAGACAGATGTTTTCTTTCCACCACAACCTCAGGGAATTACAACATTCTTATAAATTGATCAAACGGAAAAAATAAAATACAACATAATTATCTCGAAACACTAGAATATTCTACTTTTTTTTAAAAAAAAAAAAGAAAGAGCTTATACCAGTAATACCACGAGACCCAGATTACTTTGGTACCACTATCATCAGACCATGCTCGTTAATTTCGAATCGCGTGACCTATCCACAAATTTCACAGCAACAACTGAAAAAACCCCTTAAATTTTTATAAATTTTCCGCGGTACACCCCGAGTAAGCCGCGCTCGCGACCGAATAAAAAAGTTCGATGAAATTAAAAAAAAAAAATCCTACAAAGAACGTTTGCGCTATAAAACAAAATGATTAATAGGTTCCCTATGCAAAGTAAATAATTTCACGGTGCACTGCATTAAATTCTAATCGGGGGTGTTATCACCGGCGGCGCAGCGAAGGGAGGAAGTTAAATCATGTCCAGTCAATAAACCGTGTGGCTTGACGTATTGATTTACTATGATTCTCTGGCCGGTTAAATAGTTAATTTATGATGTCAGTGGGAGGGGTTGGGGTGGCCAACGAATACGCGCGGGGAACTTCCACGAAACATCGAAACGAGTCCGTTTACGATCGGCCGTGACCGACCGAGCGCCGCGACTGCAGGAAACGATCCAAAATGGCCGCGGGCTGTTGCCGCCAACGACGCGGCGGAACTTTCTCGCCCAGAAATAAGAGTCGATTTTTTCCGACGTAATGCCTCCATTGTACTCTCCGACGATCCACGACTTTTACCGTTTCCATGGGAAAAATTGCTGGCAACCGGCTATAAATCGATCAAACCGTCGCCGTTAATTACGGCCAAAATGGCCTCGGAGGAGGCGCCATCTTGGTGCAGCTGATTCACTGGCTACTGATATTGAGACCAGTGATTAGCCTCGTAATATTATATTTATTACTTGCTTATATTATTAATATTATATGTACTTTGTGATTATGTACATATGAAAGGTTCAAATCAACAATATTAAAATTTTGAGTACATTCTTTAAGACACGTGGGTCACTTGTGGTAAATATATTGAACAAACGGTAAAATGTTAAGATATAACATTTAAGATATATAACTTTTATAACTTTTAAGATACACTACGCAGCAATTTAATTTTTCAAAGAAAACTTTTCTGTTATACTATGCTTCTCGACTTGATGTTTTTCAGGGTATAATAATGTTTCTTTTTTTCGTCTTTCAGTTTTTTCTCAATATACTCTCTGCAAGCTGAAGATAACTAAAATAACGGAACATTTTGCAAAATGTGTAACGACAAGAAATTTTAGATTGCTGCGTAAGTTTTAACCACTTTTAGAAAACATTACACAGCAATTTCATTGTTTAAAAGAAAATTGCTACATTATGCTTGTAACTGAAATAATGGAAATTCTTTTAGCATAACCTAAAAATCTGTCGAATTATCTCGAAAACATGGCAAAGTTCCAATACCCTTTTCTACCCTCTGTACATCCTGTTACGTTCGTTTTTTTTTTCGAAGTAAGCTCGCAAAGGATTCAAGCGTATACGTAACGTCATCAGGTTTCGATACCAGACGGAATGTTTCAGTTGAAACTCGAGCAAGAAACTTCTATCTCGCGGCGATGCGAGTAAAAAGACTGGGGGCACAGTCTAACGTAATTTCGAGAAATTGAGTATCGTCCCCCCCGCCCTTTCCAGCCCCCCCTTTTTCCACTTTAAAACCGGTGTGTTTATCCCCCGCCTTCTCCCATCCACACCGGGCCAATTTGTTTGCTGGAATCTCGGGCTCGGCGTTTCCCATGCTTTCGCGTGGAATTGCAAAATGCGAAATGAGGGGATTACATGCACGGCCGCGCAGCTGGTCGAGTAATTTCGGATACTTTGATCCGTGGATTCGCTGGCGGCGCCTCGACTTCGATCCGTCCGTCGAGGATCTTCGTGGTGGAACGGTCTCTTTTAGTAGACGAACTTGTTAACGAATACGGGAAATAACGAAAATGAGGTGAGATGATTCGGCAACGTTTCGTGGAAAATTACATCAGGATAGATTCGTTGACTGTACTTAACCGTTTAACTGTTTAGCGATTTCACAGAGAAACTTGATTTTTGGACGAGAAAATAAGTTGTTTTAATAAAGTGACTGTTTTTGTTAAAGTAGAGGATATAGTGTTTTTTTTTAGTGGAGATTACAGTGTGATAGTTCGACATAACCCTGAAGGGGTAAAATCCTGGATTGAATTCGACTCAAGTTACAGTTCTTTTTCCGTTGTCCCCACTGTATCTTTTATTATTCTCGTTTTAAAATGTTTTTGATCGCTTGGTACATTTTTTATACTTATATTATTATATGGCATATAACTCAATTAGTATTCCCTATTGTATAAATAAACGAAAATACGAGTTTAAGACAGTAACATTTTTCACCTGTCTGAAAATAGCAAAAAAGAGCTCGGATCGAATCTGACCCCGCTTTACTAAGTACGACCTTAAAAGCCACCTTATTATTCGAGGGTTAAACGTGGTTTTCGGTGACCAATGTAGGTTGAACTTTGTTGGTACATTAATTCTTAAATATTATAATTCTAATTGTGAAATGAAATAACAGTATGGAATGAAATGAATATTTAATTTTTTGCAACTGGGTCAACAATCATACCCAACGTAAGGCCCATGTCATTATACTACGAAGGGCCAACTGGAGGTTTCTTTCTGCAGGACCAATTGTTGAGTATCTACAATAAACCAACAATAGGAAGACAGTTGGCTATACTACACTTCCATAAAATCCTTCACGAATATTTGATGGAGTATAACACTGGAAATAATATTTATAATAATTACTTGTTATAATAATTATATACATGTATAAATTGTATATGTATATTAAACAGGTAAACAAGTGTTTTATCTTTACAATTTATTATGTACTATTTATACATGTAGCTAATTATTACAAATAATTATTATAAGGTTTTTCTAATCTTCTGTCCCCTGACTCTATTTTCACAAAATGTCAAATGTCAAACGTGTTGCGCGACAGTAACAAATTGAAGGTATATTCATTAATAAGAAAACAAAAAAATCAATTTGAAATATAATAAGTTTTTGATTGTAGCAACGTTTCTGACGTCTTTACGACGATATTTAAATATTGGCAAACTTTGGATGGGCCAATGTTGTATTATCGTTGTAAATATTTTGTTAACTAACCAACTACAATAATTATAGGCCCAACATTTGATATTTATTAGCAAATTGTCATAACATTTTCGTCATAGGCCCTATTTTGGGAATTTGTATAAAAAACCCTAACTATATCCCAACTAATTCTCAATTGTTCGATACCATTGGCCAACCATAAATGCTACCAGGGGTTACATCACTCGAACGAAAGTTCCTTAAAAACAGCGACAGAAGTTAAGCATCCGACTTTATTACGAAACCCCCAATATTTAACATCCATTCGACCAGCCACTCGATCCCAGCGAAACATCGCGAGTAAACCTCTCCGCGGTCCCTTTAATTCATCCCCGGGTTTATCGATCCAATTAAAATTTCACCGATCCTACACCCGCCCGAACCATCCTAAAATCGAAGTAAATAAATTAACAGCCCGTTTGATGAAACAAGCAATTAGGGTCGGCCAAGCATCGAAAGAGCAAACCGGTTTGAGGATCCTCAGCGTTAGAACGGCAAATACCCGGCTTTCCTCGTTCATATTCGAGGAAGAAAGTTTCCCGTCCACTCGTGTCGGCTGATGGAAAATTCGCGATTTTCCCCGGGACGAGTCTTGTTGATTCGAGAGCTGTGGGCTGGCTGGAACGATGGGGGAGGGCAGGTCGAAGTATCGACGACGGCAAGTTTTGCGATCCCGCGGAACTGGGAAGAAGAATTGATTTAGCGAAGTCCCGTAATGAGTGGATTCCGGAGGATTTTCTCTGTTCCGTAACTTTGGAACGACGCCCTCACCCTCAAATTGCATTCGTTACGACCAACTCCCCTCAACGGCCCCTTCGACCCGCAGAATTCGATTTTCGAAATATCGCCCATTGCTGGGACCGAAGACCACCGTGGACCTGGGAAATTTGATTTTCGGCTGATCTGTCGAACGAGTCAGGGAAATTCACGGGGACACACGTGGAGGAGAATTACCAATGGACGACGGATATTTTTACCCTACACCCGTGCGTTTTCGGTCGAATAAAGTTCAGCCTCGTCTTCGACACCGTCCGACACGGGGGTTCCGCCTTTTCGACGACCCGTTAAACGAGAGGAAAAATGGAGGGAATAAATTGGAGCCAGTGGATTGATGCATATGATACTATATTCGTAGAGAGTTCGTTGTGATCGAGTTGTTTGTTATGGAGTTTGTGACGGTGGGAGTGATTGTTTTGGGTTTAGGGTGAACTGGGTCGTTTTACTTTGGTGTTTACCAACTAATTGCATCTTTTTGGTATCTTGTGAGAAAGTTTATTTTCATAAAATCAAGAACGAATGGTCATTTTAAGATTAATGAGATCATTTAAAATAGTTCTTATTTTTTTGTAAACAATGTGTTTGTTCGTGATAAATAACGAACTAGTAGTCACAGTAATACTATTTTTCTAAAGTTTCGTACTGCAGATTGGCAAGAAATGTTTCTGATATTGTCACTAAAGTGAAAAAGTAGGCGTCTATTGTAGTGTACAAATAATGCAGTTATCGGGTTAATGAACGTGGTGGTAAATAATAATCACGTTAATTTTAAACCTTCACATCTTTATGGTCTGACTTCGGATTCTGGAGGGAGACGTCTTTTATAAGCTAGGAATATGTTCTACAATTTTCATTCTTATTTCTCTAGTATTATTCTACTTGTTTTAAAAAAGATTATATACACGGAATGTTTCCAGAAGGTGGTAATTATAAGTGAAAACGAAGTTCAATATACAGCATAAAATTGTTTCGTAATTCGGTTTTGTTTGCGAGTAAGTTGGGTTTCAATTTTAACCAGGTGCAAATGCATCGAAGCGCAATTGTCTCTTCCAAAGAGCACGCGCAGATATGGAGAAGGTTCGAATATGCGATTACAGTGAGAGAAGAAATTGAAAATATTCTAATTTGTAACATATGCTTGTTTTGAATCTTTATTTTTCGACATGTGTTATTTTGAAGAAAATATGATTCAATATTCATGAATTATCAAAAAAAACATTGCAATGTGTTCAATTTACAAAAAATATTTAATCTTTACCGATTGTTAAAGAGTAAAGAGTAAAATATTATGACGATTTCGGATTATATGATTGTTAAACTTTATGCACTTGTCTTTGAAATTTCGTCTCTTTTCGTTGTTTATTCGAATTGAACTGCATTTTAATGCAGAACGTAATTATACATATCTGCACGTGTATAGTAGATGGAGCACCTTAATATGATGTAAACGTTTCGAGGGACATTCTGCTGATAATATGTAGATTACCTATCTCAAACACCTAGCTAATTACATTACCCAAACAACCTTAAATAACTGCATTAGCTAATCCTATTTGCCAGACATCTTAAACGCTCAGCCCCATACATCTTCAGTATAACAGACCTCCGTGAAGTTCCATGAAAATGTACTCCACTGACTATTCAACAGTCGGAATAACATAAATTGCTGCATAAAATGATTTAAGTAAGACCACTTCTTTTACATTTATTATCTTGCAATTTCTATTCTTCCCTTAATTAAGTAAATCCGTTGAGAGCCACTCATTCCTAATTAGACAAGCTGTATGAAGGGAAAAAATTAAGATTAATCTAAATATACAGTTCACTTGATGCTCGTTTATAACTGAAAGAATTACGAAACGTTTACGTTTTCTCGTTTTTACGTCTCGTATTGTGTATATTGTGCTAAGAACCAAAATTTTACGAAAAATATAGGATTCCTAAAATATCAATATTTTATAAAGAAATGGAGCTAATTAACAAAATAATAAAATTACCATAGTCGCTAGTAACCAATTCAAACAGTTGCTTCGACCGTTAAAACCTAACATAAAAAAAGACGTCCTAATGTTTATACATGGAAAAGTAAGTACCCACAAACGTTTGCAAACTTTTCTGCCCAATAGCGAAATCACCTTTGACAAAGTTAACTCAGGTATTATACTAAAACTATTTTTCGTTGGCATGTACATTTTTTTGCAAAAACTTGCGTTGCTTTTGCGTTGAGATACAGAGGAAACAAATTCCAAATAAATTCCTCACAGTATGTAATTCCGGGAATTGTGGTATTCCCTTAAAAGGACCGAAGTGAGTAGGTGAAATGCACTACTGAGTGATCAAAGTAGTAGAGCCACAGTCCCAATAATATGTTTCCTTGTGTTCACGTAGAAATAAAATTACAATAGCAACGTTTTTATGCTCCATAATTTTAAACACATTGCGATCGGCAGATTTCTGTAGTGACACTACCAACTAGCCGAAAAAAGCTTATATTTACGTCTTTCGTTCATACATGTACTCAGAGAAAAAGACAATGCTGCCATAGTGACGACACAGACATTAAAAGACAAACTTTAAATACCGCCACTGTGGCGGCACCGATCGCAAAATATTAATTAACAATTCTCCATTAAAAATACCCCCACAAAATTAAACATATCCCACCTAATAATAAAAAAAAACACAGTTAAAATCCTAAAATCGTTAATTTACGGAGCTAACCCTAACAATTAATTCCCACCCCCACCGTACCCTTTTCTACTCAGGAAACAAAACTTCTTCAACCGTGGAGTAGTACCATTTCATTTAACACCAAGCAAAAAATCGTGTAGCAAACCGTCGTTTCAAACAAGAAAAAAGAACTCTCACCCTTCATTTTTTTTCTTTCAAATTACCAGAAATCTCGAAATTGATGCACACACAGATTCCCCAATTCCGCTGCGGCAACGATATCCACCGTTTGGGCTCGTTTCGGCGGTCCCCGCGTAAACGCTCGGCGCGCAGCAAACAGGAGGGAGTCTGTACACACACACACAGGCACACAGAGAGCATATTAATTGCGCGCGGATCGACCGCACAATCCTGATCCCGCAATTACGCGCGTTCAGCTCTCGTCTCCGGGACCGCGGTGGCGGCGGCCTCGTCTCGACGTCTCTTGGGAATCGTTAACCATCTCGAAACTTTGCCCATTCGCGAGACTGCCGGTATAGAGAGAGAGGGAGGGAAAGCCGCACCCATCCCAGCATCGGATCTGCACTCAATTTTCCTTTCATTTTCCCAGGAGGGGAGTGGGCGAACGTTCGACGATGCTTTTCCTGGCCCCTCCGTGAAAAACATCCTGTGCGCGCGGTCTCCAGATTACACGCCCGATACGAACGAAGCAACGAAACGCCACTTCATTTTCGAAGTTTCTCCGTGCAAATTGACGTTTAATAGGGAAAAATATAGTTGAATTTCTGTTGGATATCGCTCGAGGAAACTTATCGATGCGATTAATGGGAGTCAGGTGGGTTTGTTGGGATTATTGGTGGACGATGGATTTTATTGCAATTAGTGGAGACAGGGTGTCTCAGGTCGGGTAGGTTATTTTACGTGGAAAAAGAAATCGAAAATGTGGAATAGAATTGCTTCGTATGATGCTTCGTTTCAGGGATAATCGAATTTGAAAGTCTGCTGGATACGCGTGTATAACGCGTCTGTTCATTGCAGTCTGTTTCTACTTATTGTCACCGTAAATATGGGGTATTTCAGATCGTTTAGTATAATAAGGCAGGAGGTTATTCTACATAAAAAACAAATCGAAAATATGGAATAAAATTTCTTCGTATGATGCTTCGTTTTAGGGATAATCGAATTTGAAAGTCTGCTGGATACGCGTGTATAACGCGTCTGTTCATTGCAGTCTGTTTCTACTTATTGTCATCGTAAATAAGGGGTATTTCAGATCGTTTAATGTAACCAAACAGGAAGTTATTTTACATACAATAACAAATCGAAATATTAAATAAAATTTTGTTTCTGTGATGTGTTGGTTCTGAACACGCGTGCAGTTGAATAAAACTTGGCTAACGCGTCTGTTCATTGCATTCTGTTTCTACTTATTGTCACCGTAAATAAGGGGTATTTCAGATCGTTTACTATAACCAAACAGGAGGTTATTCTACATGAAATAACAAATCGAAATATTAAATAAAATGTTGTTTCTATGATGTTTTGGTTTCAAGATTATCGATTTTAAAAATTTTCTGAACACGCGTGCAGTTGAATAAGACTTGGCTAACGCGTCTGTTGATCACATTCCGTTTCTACTTATAATCCCCATGAAGACATGCATACTCGATAAAATTTCCAAATGGTTTTTTTCGAAAATGAATGTTTTGGAAAAGTATGAAAGTAAACTTATCTGTGTTTATCTAATCTCTCAGAATAGGATGTTTGGGATACTCCGATTGTTTAATAACTGTGAACATTTTAGTTGCCCACACAAGTGATAAACAAGCAACAACTAACAACTTAGTGGCAGTAAAGTCGATGTCTGGTCAGTTCTATCCCTTGTGTATATTTCTTTATAAATGTTTAAAAATATTTGTCATATATTTAATTTAACATACATAATTAAAAATATTTTAAAAATATTTAGGAAGTAAAATACATGGGGGACAAATACTAGAATATTTGTAATATTACAATATTTTTTATATTGAATGTTACGTATCTTCTTAAATATTTTCAAAATATGTAATATCTATTGCGCAAATATTATAATATTTGAAATGTTTTAATATTTAAAGGTATCTGTACATTTTACAGAATATTTTGTCGAGAAGTATACCTTATGTCTCTTTATCTGTCTTAATATAAACTTGCAGCTAATAACTCGGTAACAAATACAGTAGATAAGACTCTGTACTACGTATGTATGATACTTCGCCGAAAAACATCTTCTTATCAGACCTAGCACGAACAACTGTTGACTCGAATTATCAGTCATAATCTGACGAATTAGATAAAGCTCTTGAAACTTATCTCGTATTCAAATAATTCGAATCCCATCGCCGTGATATGGTAAACAGAAAGGGTTTAATGCAATCGCGTATATTTACTTTTCTTATTTACGCCATCGTAGTGTAATTGGTCGTGAGGATTTCGCCGAGGAAAAGCGTCGAGGCCGATTCCATCCGCCAGTTTTCTTCCAGGAGAAAAGAAAATGATAATCGAACCGGAGTGGTCGAGTATCGCGGTATATTTGATTCTTATCTAAACGTTTCGCTTACTCCCCCCCCCCCCCCCCGACGATGGAAATCGTTCCAGGCTGAAACGATTTTTCGGATTTCTGTATTCGAAAACGTATCCGAGAAGATTATTAGAGAGAGAGAGAGAAAAAGCATATACCCCGTGGAGTTCAATGTGTAAACTTGCGATTGCCCGTCAGACCGTCTGACATGATTTTAATAAAGTTTCTACGAGGACGTGGGAGAATAGGGATCGATAGAACGGAACCCGAAAGTTTGACGTGTATTTTGATCGACAGTTGGCTGCGTGACTTTGTGGAACTTCCGACGATAAAATTTAGGACTACCGACCGTGATTATTTATTACAAAGATTGTTTAATACAAAGACGTACTATGATTCACTGAACTGGACAGGTGTACAGATGATGTATGATCTTAGGTAATAATGTCTTGGATGTGAAATCAGAGATCTAAGAACCAAAGTTACAAGATTTTCGCACGTTTGATTTGCTTCACACCGGGACGTACTTGCATCAGCGAATCATTGTTTCGTCTGGTCTTTGTGAAATTGACCATTTTATATAACAAATTTTCGGAATTAATCAATTATTTTTCACCTATGCAATCATTACCAATGAATTACTGAGGATATTTTACCCTAAAAAAATGTGTTGAGTTCAATTTGCTTTTATTCTCTTTAAGTTATTAACCCTTTCACGCCCAGACCCTTAAATCGTTATTTCGAAATTATGACACTGGTATATATGTTGTATCTTGTTATTGTAACCAAACGTATTATTTTTTTCATTTATTTTTCGAGGGAATACTTGAATTTCTCAACTAAAAACATGGAGATCTATTTCACATAAGTGAAACTACAGATTCTTGCTGACAAAAGTCAGATATTAACCGACGACACAGTTTGACACACTTTTAAAATGAGAGTTGCATCGATGCAACATTAGGCGTTAAAGGGTTAATCATCAAAAGTTCAAAATCCCAATTCGTACTAATATGGTGTTTTTACATATACTGACATGGGTTATGTTCCTCGAGGGTTAATATCAATACCACAACACCTTCATCCCCCAAATCCTTCGATTCCCACCGCATTCCACAAACCCAAGTCCCGCAGTGAACTCCATCAATCTCATCGAACCTATCCCCCACCACCAAACACCCCCAAGCACCACTGTACTCAATACTTCCCAACCGCACAGATATGACCCAACGTTACCCAGAAAGATTTTTCAACCCTCGAACTGCTCGGTTACACGGCACCCAGCGAGGGGTGGTTGGTAGTACCCTCCCCTAATTTCGATCGTTCTCGGCGCGATGCACGGAGGAGAAAAGTTTCACGGCCGGTTGGCTCGCGTATATGCATGGAGGGAGGGGGATATGCATGGGGGCGGCATCGTGATCGATTGCTCGAGACTGCGCCAGTTCCGAGGCCGCTTCTTGCCCCTCCCCTGCCCGCTCCTCGCCGCTCTCCCCGCCCCCCGTAGCGAAGAAAAAGCCTGGAGGAGCCGTGGGGCGGCGCACTTGCACACGTGCCGCCGCGTCGAGGTCCCACGTGCATGTGTGAAGACGTCGGCGGCGCGACCAGCAATCGATTGTCACCGATGTGTCCAATGAACGGGGACGGCCAGCTCGGCTTAACAACTTTATATTGTTACCGCCCGCTCTGCCCGAAGTCCCGTCTGCGAGCTCTCTTGACGCGGTACCCTAACGCGGTTCAATGTACCACGCCGGCTGGCAGAGGGACGGGGGAATAACGCAGGACCACGATCTGTATGCGCCGACTTGCATGTTTGGACACTTCTGTGGGGGATGGAATATACTGCGTGGCTAATTATAAAACCACCCTACAATTTTCAATTCTTATGTATTGTGGTTGAAATAAAAACGAATCAAGTGTGTCATGTTTGAAATCGTGTTAAGAAATAATGTTTCTTCAGAAAAGGATAGATTATATTGTCTAGAGAAAAAAGTGGTTTGTTTATTTTAACCACAATACATGACTGAAAATTTGAGGGTGGTTTTGTAATTATGCAACGCGGTGTATTGCTGGGTGGGGGAGCTTATGGTTTTGTTAATCGATTGGGCTTTGTGATCTTTGATAGCATTGGTGGGGTAAGTCGGGAAATATGCTTTTGGGATATTGAGAAGTTTCGAAAATGTCTGGTAAATATCTCCTCCTCTCTGAATTATGTACTGTCGTTTAAGCTAACGTTTGCATCTCAAATATGAAACGCTGCTCTACACCATTAATGCTTTCAAGAACTCGTATGATAGTTAACTTTTGTGTTAGGCTTTTGGACTTGAAGTGACCGCTGAGTAGACTAGTTTTTATTGTTAGAAAGGGTATTACAGAATTGTCTGGTACAAAGTTGATGGATTTACATGGAAAAAAGTACGTCAAAAATGTGGAGTGACGTGTTCTTCATACGAATCATCATATTTCCATAGAAGATTTCCGTTTAATGGCGAAATCGTTCGGCGAAACAAATAACCGGGAATAGAGAACAGAGACCGGGGCCACTCTGGTTTAATTAGTTTATTAATACAAAGAAGATCGCTTAGGTAACGATGCCAGACGAGGCGAAGGTTCCACGTTAATGAAATTACACCGAGCACAAGGCGTACGAGTTATATGCAGCCAGGGTGGATAAGGGAACAGGAGGAGCGCATCAGACCTGCTGACGACTGAGCCAGGTCGGAGTAAATTGAAATTTATTCAGCGTTATTAAATCAAAAGACCGTAATACAGTCCTCTACAATACACAATCCCGTGAGACCGGAACGTTTTATCGTCGCCATTTCAAGTAGACACCGAGCTTTATCGTTCATATAAAATCCTTCGAACTATCCAAACAGACGGTTTCGTCCTGGTAATTTTATTTTATTAATACCCTCCCCTCCTCCCCGTTGGCTCTATTTTAGAGTCCAGTCATCTACACTCGTAAATGCGTTAGTTCGTCTCACTGTCTGATACCCCATATGACGTCTTTCTAAACATTTTTAAATACAAGATTCTGTTTTGTTTAGTCAGAATAGGCGGAATCTATAAATTGTTTAGTTCAGAGAAAATCTGAAGAGAATTCTGAATGTACTGTCATTTGTATATACTGTCAGTTATAATTAGCTATCACTATTTAAGGCATTGTATGGACGGTGAATAAGATACAGTGAACTCGTAAAATCAATTGTTTAGATTTGCCTAATGGTAACAAACCCTGGGTTTTGAGCAAATTTTATTTTTAATAACAAACAAAAAATAACGAAAGTCTCAGGCTTTATTTATGAATAACGAATAATGATTTCATTCAACAAAAAAATATTCGTTAATCACAAATAAATGTGTGGCGTTATTCGTTATTCCAAATACCTTCGTTGTCTCTATGTATCTGTCGTCACGGTTCTTCGCTTCACTCCCTACATTGCACTAACGCATACACTCATGCATGTATGTGCCACCGATGCGTGTCGCCGATGACGTAACCTTTATTTGCTGGTTCCTTCGAATAAATTTCTATTCGAATAAAAATTAATTCGTTATTCTCGAATAAATTCGTTTCATTCGCAAAATTTATTCGAAGATTATTCGAATATAATTTATTCAAATTTTTATTCGAAGATTATTTGAAAAATTTATTCGAACGCCCAACCAAAGATGGGCAAACTCATTCTCTAGATAAAAAATTTCGAATAACGAATAAAAGATAAAAAAAAAGTATTTCGTCATTGTTAATTGTTTAAACGTGGAAATTTCAATTTTTATAATAACATAATACTTCTTTATAAATGAATCGACATTTGTCGAACAATTATTTAATCTCATTAACTGTTTAAACC
>NW_015373961.1:2921034-3010734 GCF_001272555.1 Dufourea novaeangliae | reverse complement strand
CTTGCCCCCCCCCCCTCCGCGATATTTTCGAAGAAAGGAGAAAAAGGCAGCGGCGCCTACCCCTTCTAAAGGCGCCGGTTTTGTGCCAGTTTCAAACTGGATTTCGTGCTGTGTCTCGCGCGACTGCCTCTCGAGGGCCCTTCCCTTCGGTCGTCACCACCCCACCGGCGAGCTACGCCCGGCTGAGAGGGTGATCTCGTTGCGCTCGCGCGAGAATTGCCACTCGTGACTTTGCATACGTTGCCGCTAACGCTGCGAAAAATTCAACGGCCGTCATCCCTGTGCTCTGAAGACGTGTCACGCCTCGTACCGCGATCGTCGATGCTACCGAAACTCTCGTCGTACGCATATCCGTGGACTATTTACCCTTCGATTCCACGTTCTTTCCGTAATGGATAATTTTGTGCGTGGCTATACAATGAGAGTCAAAAGTGAGTAGACATTTCAAAAGTATAGGATGTATTCATATCTATTTCTCGCAATTTAAAATCTAACATTTCGCATAGATGCTCTATTACATTGAGATCTGGTGACTATAGCAGGAGTTAATTGATCGAAAGTGTTGTACAGGAAACAATTTTTAACCACCTTTGCTGTATATTTCTAGCTTACTAGCAGACCCATGAAATGTACTTGCAGCTGAACTTGATGTTAAAATATTTAAACATCCGAATTTGTTCATATGAATAAAAATACAACTGGCCTACACTAGATGTTACCATGTTGCGCCGAATCATAATAGCATATTCACCATGTTTAACGATAAATTACAAAATTGTGTGGTTATGGCATTGAATTTCTTGTCCTCGAATTTTTGACTGCATATTCATCCCGAAAATGTTAGGAAAATCACATCCAACTGTATTACTTCCGTGATCTTAGTACAATGCTACAGAAGTATTATGCGAACTTCATATTTGATGCATCAACTTTGACACATCGACTAGGGTAAATGTCCCAATTACCTTAAGATTCTAGCGTAATTTTATAGAATAATTTTACGTGTTATTCAAACTAAAAATCGTCTCAGTTTGAGACATAATATTATTCGACATCTCTTTCATTTAGAAAAACAGTTTTACACACTAAATATAAAGAATTGATTCATAATTAATTAAAATCTCCGAGCAATTCTAGTGTGCCTATAACGGGTCGCCTCAAATATTAAATTAACTCTTATATATTTTAACAACTGTTTTGGTACGGTAGATGTAGGATACATAGTAAAATCACAATTCTTTCTTTACTAAATATGATTTCGTTCACTTCCTACTTACATAGTCGCATTTTTAAGACACAAGTTACACATTCATTTTTCAACATTAATTTTTAAACACCACTTACATCTTAGTACACGTATTTCTTCGGTTTTATGTAAATCAGAGTCCCGAAAATTAATAATAAAATTTTTCTTGTTCACAAAATACGAATACAGAAGCATAAAATTATATAATACATAGTAAATACCTTGAGATCTCCATCGAAGCGAGCAATAAACCAATCGACGATACTCGAATTCTCGATTACACTTCGCCGAAAGGTGCTCAGAGCTCGAACGTCATCGTCATCGAGGAGTTTCGATTCAGAAAAGCTTTCCGCTGCTCAAAGAAAGTGGCGTGCAAATTTCGACGTGTTCGTTACCAGTCATCTGTCGCGTCACCTTAGTAAGCAGAAATCTGAAAAGAAACGAAAAATCAGTAAATATTTCGTTTAATAAAAATATTTAATTTTTCTTTGTAGAACACATTATTCCTGTTCTATTATAGCTATCGTGTCAACATAAACAAGAAATTCAATTATTTATGAATATACTACGAAGTCACGTGAAATTTTTACGAAACACGTGAAGAATATTCACAAAAAAATTCAAAAAATTGCACAGTCGAATAACAAATATTCGTACATCCTGTAATAATACATACGAAATTTATTCAAGAGAATTGGATAACAGAAAAAATTTCTAAAAGTCATATAACTCGTTTCGAGTTAATTCGAGACGATAATAGAGTGTCGTCAATACCCCGCGAGCTTTGTTGTTCTCGACGAGAGTTTAAGTTTCAGCTTCCTAACGGAGGGGCTTGTATAAATATTCTCGCGGCGGGAAAGCACTCGTCCCGGGGAAAAGTTGCCGGTGTTGACCTTTCTTTTCAACGTTTGTTCAATTTTCCGTCGTCATCTCACTCAAGGGAAACATAACCACCTCACCTTGTCTCCTCGAGCACCTGTGTCAACAGAGAAAAACATTTTCCTGATACCTGAGTCGCGAGCCATCCTGAACGGGGTGCTCCATCCGTTCTGAATTTGCGCCAATTATTTCATATTTTCGTTGAACTAATCGGAAATTGGCCGCTAAGTTCGACTGGAATTTTCACTCTTCCTCGAGTTCACTTCTACGCGGAGCACACTTCAGGAAAGAAGCTTATAAGTATCGAAGTCATAAGAAAGCAGTGTGAAAAGACCATTATCAGGTCAAAGTAAATTGAATTTCCTTAAAGATAACTACAGGGTGGTACAGAAATTTCTACTCTTGAGAAATCGTTTCTGTGATCGATCAAATTATATAATACTATAATATAGTATTTACAGTACAATGTGCAGTGGTCTGAAAACCCATTTATGGCCAAAAGTACATTTTTTAAGTTCAACATTTTGAACAATTTTTTTTGCTATATAATAACAATACTTCAAACGTTCAAAATCTAAAATATTCATTTCAGATAAGTGTCTAGTTCCCTGTAAAGGGGCAACCCAGCATCCACATTCGTGCACGCAATAAAGGAAAAATTTTTACCATAATTTCGCGGTATTCGATGGATAAAATACACCTTGGAATAATATCCGTAATAGCTGGGGCTGATCTCCGATGGGGTGATCGGAACTCTTCGAGCGGCAACGTTGTTCGCCCGGTACAGTGGATCGTCGGAGCGGCAGGATAATGCCGGGGACAATAACAATAACAATAATCGAGAATCTGTAATCCGGCTGATATCGTAAAGGTCGACGATTCCGCGGGAAAACGGAAGAAATGGGACGGAGACGGGGCACGGGCCGTGGAAAATCGCGTAACGCGTTTCACCCCCGTTAACGTCGTCGTCGTTCGCCGCTGGTACACGTGTACTCGTACACCTGGGGAAAATCGTTTAGAATGAGGAAGAGAGATAGAAGATAGATAGAGAGAGAGGGCGTGAAATTATCCCGTGTCCTACCCGTTAACCGCGATTATTATATCGCGATCGAAAGTCTCCGTGCGATGAGACACCCCAGGCGAATCGGGATTATTCGATACACGATTCGATTATATTAGTGTTTATATTAGATTATTCGACGCGCGCGATTGGATTATATTAGCGCCGCGTGCTTACGGTATGCCTGTGTATCGGGTGAGTAACGGGAAACGGAATATTTGCATTTACACAACCGCTTGTGAGTGCTCGGACACTTATCGAATGTACAGGAAATGTTGCGTTACGAAATTTTATTAGATATTGATACATCGACTGCGACAGTGAAAGACGTTGTACGTAGTCAGACAGACTTTATTTTACTTTTAAAGTCATAAATCAGTTGTGTGGTCTGTGTCTGTTGGTCGTGTTTCGAATTATACTGGAATATTAAATATTACGCAAAAATTTGGTAACTCTGGAAATGGGGGGGAGGCAAAATCCAATTTTTTTTCTTGTAGGGTGGGGCAAAGGCCACTTTTTTCCGTCCAGGGGAGGCAAGTGCCCTCCTAACTTATATAAAGTGAACGATTGGAAATATAGGTTAGAATAACTGTATTGTGATGAATATATAAACTGTGTCTATAATACTAGCATCTGTAAAATTTGGTACTTCAGTGCCTATATGTATACAGGGTGTTCGGGATATTTTGTACCATCGTTTTTTTCGTAAACGGTAACGATTAGAAAAAAAACCGAAGAGGAGGAAGTTGTAGTATATTTTACTAGCAATATGATAGCGTATCTAAAGTTTTTGTATTTTTAATATTTTTCTGGAAACAACAGTGACCTTAATTTTTTTAAATGGAATGTTTTTAATGGAGTTTAACCATGTAGTATTCTATGGTCTTTAGGGTCAGACCAGGGCAGAAATAAATTCTCAGGAATGCATTCTTGCTAATGGAAGTCACATTGAACACGAGATGTAATCTTATTACCAGAACATACTAGTAAATCTAATTTTATTTCTGCCCTTGTATAACCCTCAAGACCATAGTATACTACATGGTTGAACTCGCCATAATGTCCACTTTCATATCATGTAAAAAAATATGTAGCATTCTATTAAAAAAAATTAAAGTCACCTTTGTTTCTAGAAAAATATTAAAAATACAAAAACGTTACATACGCTATCATATTACTAGTAGAATATACTACAACTTTCTCCTCTTCTATTTTTTTCTAATGTTTACCGTTCACGAAAAAAACGATGGTACAAATCATCGCGAACACTCTGTATATGCTTTTCGAGGAAATTTTATATAAGGAAGTTAGCAGTCTAGTATATAATATAGAAGTCTCTGGTATTCACTCACATTCTCCTAACTTTTTCATACGATTTCACTAACCCTAAAACGAAATATCTGCTATTTTGTCTGGTCTGATAGGTCTAGCGTTAAAACTCGATCCTCTTTCCAACGGACACATCCACCGAGTGCCTACAAATGTCTATCCGTTGGGCGACATCGGATAAGTTTCTTGGTGGCGCTTTAACGTTCCCCGTCAGTGTTTCCTGCGAACGATCGTCGAAGATTCTTTCGTTCTCGAAGCCCTTTTTGCGCATCACTCCGACCGTTCAACGATCGGGCGGAAAGGAACGAAGTATTCCTTGAAAAATGTGGGAACCGTGTCCGAGCAAGAAGTTTCTTTCTTTCTGGAATTTATTGGATTGTGAAGCTTTACCGTACTTCTGTCTTCCCGTACGCTTCTCTTGGGCAATGTGTCTTGAAAGAATCGAATGACTGACGCGTTACGACACTTGTCCGTTAGAAAAATGTTCCTAGTGGTTTGCCAACAACAGTTAAGTTTTCGAAAAAATTAATTTTAAAAGTAGGTATATTGGAATTAGTATTTTTATGTGCTCATTGTAAGCTTGAATATACGACGAGTCAGATTGAACTTTCAATTTCAATTTCAATCAACGGTCGATTTTTTTTAAACCTGCGGGATATAAAATTAGGAAATTAGGATGAATATAGATGAACGTATTTTAAATACGAAGCGACGTAAACGCAAATCGATTCTAGACGACACCGCTGACAGGATATAAATCGATTCTAGATGCTCGACTTCTTTTCGTAACTATCAAATTATATTCAAGGCAAACGTTTTTCACGCGCTTTAAATTGAAATTTTACATACCTACATATGCCAACGAGGAGACAGATACATTCTATATATTCTACTCATACATTACACTCAATCTCTCAACTCCCATAGAACTCAGCCTCGGACGAAAACATTTTATAGGCTATTTCGTCCGCACCCCGTATAATGCTTGATTACCTACGGTGTAATCATGTGTGAAATTTCGTGCAAAGAGGTATGAAAATTAATAAAAGTCGCGGAAAATCTTCGTGAATTTTAAACACTTTCACAACCCTCAAACATGGGCGTATCTAGGGGGTCCTGCCCCCCTCCTCCCAGGACGAAAAAAAGTCGCTTTTGCACCGCTCTAGAAGAAAAAAAATACCTAAAAAGAACAAGATAACCTGGCTACGCCCATGCCCTCAGATTCCGCAATACATACTCCAAAATGAAACGCTTATTGTGAACAGTCAAACGACAACATCATTGGCAAAGAATTTCTTTCGAATACTGTCTACCACCTGTTAAATGCCGCGAGCCCCAGTATGTACCGCGCCCCAGCGTTGACCAGACAAATTTCTTAGTATTTTTAAATTCCTAGAATTTGTTTTTTACAATTTGAAGAATTTTATTATGTTGTAAATCTTGAAGCTTAAACATAAAGAAGAAGAACATACTGTGTCCATGAATTTAGTAAAAAAAATAAAAAGGATCGATTAAAAAATTTATTGTTTTTTGAGTATTTTGAAATCATGATGTGGTAATCTACCACGTATTCAATAGTATAATCTATCTTCCATCATATAGATTTCTCTCTTACTATATTTCATTTAGAACTGTTTTAAGATGAACTTCATAATAAACAACTTTCTAACTCCCATTTCTACACGTGACCATAGATGATTTTATTGTCTGCTTCTTCTACTTCACTTTCCATTTCAAAAAAACGAATGGTATAATTACGCTGATGATTTTTTTAAACAAATTTATTCAAAATGGCATGGTCAACGCTGGGGCTGGCGACATTAAATATCAATTGTTCATATTTCGATCTTTAACTAAATTAAACAATACATCCATTTCACTGCACAAAACAATACAAGAATATTTGTACAAACATTCCACCATGTCGCCAGTCACGAATATGGGGTCCAAAATTCACACCAACACCACCAGTACACACACATCTACACACACACGTGCAATCAAAATATACGAACCGTTCAACTCGATTATTCGAAAGAATATCAAACTAACCGAAGCTTCAAGTCGACTCAATATCACCAGTCACTTTCGCCGGAAGTGGATGCAGGTTGAACGTACACGGGACTTTTATTTAGAAATCGTTTCGACAAATCTCCCCGGTTCTCCCAGCCACGGAAGGAAAACTCCTGCAAATATTATACTCCAGCCAGAGGGGGGGGGGGGGGAATGTGACGGGGGCGCTAACATGAATTATTTATACGCCCGGAGACGTTGAATTGTACCGAAGCCCCGCGAGCGTGCGCGCGCGCGCGGTCAGAATTTTATGGTTACGGGGTTCTCTCATCATAGCAACCGCCCCTGGGGCCAGGCCATAAATAGGCCGTGCACGCGATTCCATTAGATTAAATTATAATTTTAATCGCGCAAACGACCGCCCCCCCACCCTCTAACCCCCGGCTGCGCTTTAAATTCCACGTTACGCGCCGTATAACGCTGTATGCCCCGTTCCACGTTGAGCTCGCCACGGTGAAAAATGTCACGTTCGTTCGTCTTGTTCCGTGTCCACGGCTGGAACGTCTGCACAGGGAGAAACGGACGTTCGTTGGCTGGAACGTCATATTTCTCTACAAAAAAGACAATCGAAGCACTTTAACTCTTGTGTGGGTAACGAAAATATTCACGGTTATTGAGCAATCAGAAAACTCCTATTCTGACAGATTAGGTAGAGAAAGATAATTTTACTTTCGTAGTTTATTTTAACCCCTTCCCATTAACACCGATTCAGACACGTGATGACGATTTCAAGCTGGATTTAATAAACATGTATACTATTCATTCTTTTTTTAGTCGAAGGGAAATTCTATTTCATTGGTGTTACTATTTCAGATTTAGAGTAAACGTTGCACACGTCCTGGGAATAAAATTCCTTTTGTATCTGGGAAATATTAATTTAAAATATTAACGATAAAGTAATGCTTGGGAGTACAGTCGTCAAAAAAATTGTAAGGCAAGGGGTTAATATAGCAATTGCTACTTTAAACAAGAATATAATAAAGTGTGAAAGGAAATTTAAGGGTTAATAACGATCGAAGGTAACCGTAAACTGGGGAAATATTGGCAGGTTTTTGGTAACATTTTCATATACAGGGTGTTCCACGTAACTCTGCCACTATTATTAATTATTCTCTTACTTGTCACGGTACAAGAAAATGTTTCAGGAGAAAGTTAGTGTATTTTAGGAGGGAAATTAGGGTATGAAATTGAAGGTCATCTCGAGGTCATATCTTCTGAGATTTCTCTAATGGTAACGTTTTTTTTAAATGGAATGCTCTAATTTTTGTTTGCCATTACAAAAAGAAGATCAAATGGCATCCAACAATATGTCACACTATGACCTTGAAATGACCTTGGGCTGAAAATTTCGGACGTAACTGGTTAAAGTGGAAGCTCACAGAAAATGAATTGCAGAAACAAAATAAACACTATAATCGCATTATTTATTATTTTAGTGTATGTTCAAAGTGTTGTCACTCCACAGTTATTAAAGGTATAAAATGATTTATTATTGTGATCCAAAGTTTTATTTATTTATTTAGATTGTAACTAGAAATTTAATTGTCATCCAGACAGTATGTTAATGTTCCTCCAGTTTACGGTAAGTGTTTCTTGGGTGAAAACGTTCATGGGAAAAGGCACATTTGTCAGGAATTGATGTATTATATTTTCAGGTGATTACAAGTAGGGAACCGAGAGTTCTTGAATTCTGAGACGTGTATTCGAGGAGGCAATTTGTACAGGTTGAATAGGTACGCGTTCGGTCGAAGTTTCTTTGTGAATTCTTTGATTATTCTTGAAGTACTCGGTTATAGGACCTATAGTATTTTGGAACACGATTATTTCTTTTATACCTTTGAGTACTGGCGACACATATATTGTGGTAGAGGTAATTTTAAGTAGATGAAACTAATATAATTTTGTGTAATAGTTACTAAGCGACCAAAGTAAATGTGTAGTCTGCCAAGTAACATTTGTACAATTACAGTATGCCTAGTTATCGACACTGAACTATGGGTTTTTATGGATTTGACGCAATTATAGCCCACAGGATTTCGTGAGATACAACAGAACTTTCATCGAATGCAATAAGTTGTTGATTTTATTCTGAACACAATAAGACACTTAACACTAGAACTACCAAACAAGTTAAATTGACTTGTCAGTACACTCTTATAACGATAATTAAAATGTTATAACAATACATTTTTTCAGGTATTTCGCAATTTTAATACGATCTTGAAGAAATTAGTCAATTTATAAATTTCTACATTCCCAAATGTTTGTCATTTCTAGTGTTTAAAGTAAAAAGAAATTTGTGTATTTACCAAGTCTTTACAAATCACTTCGGAATTGTCAGAAGCTTGCATCCTTCCCAAAAAGCTGTACCAAGAATCAAGACAAAAGAAAAACTTTATTAACCCCTTGCCCCATGATTTTCTTGACGTCTGCAATCTCTCAGATTACATTGTAATTTTACTACTGTACAACTATACTTCTACGGTAAAAGTTAAACATTAATACCAGCAACGTGGAACTTCACTTCGACTCAAAGTAAACCGAATAATATTCTTCTCTTTTGAATCAATTTTCAAATCGTCAACACGAGTCTGACTCGATGTTACAGGGAAGGGGTTAAGCTCGGCTGGAGTCTTTATTCTACTGCATTTTGCACGACCCTGTACAAATACGTATATAAAATTCACAATCCATTCATCACGGACCATCTGTCCTCCACAATCGTTCGTTTAATTTTCGTATTGCTTTACGTTTCAAGCGCCATCAGCACTCGACGTCGTGATTGTCGAATTTATTATACAAAGACCGTTCGAAAACACGGCTGATCGGGTGCATATCGTCGAAGGTGTTTCTCTGGATCGCTGGCGTATCCGTGATTCCGTGGTAAAACGATAAACAGCCCGTGACAAGAGGTCGAATTTATGGGGACAAAGACGAGTGGCAAGATTACGGCGGAGCGTAAAACGGCCCCGTAAATTGTTAACGACGTACAAAACTACTCCCATAAATACAAGGAAAGGAAAACACGAAGGGAGGGAGGAGGAGTGGGGGGGGAGGGCAGGTTTGTCGGACAAGGGGAGTACAACTTCCTCTGGCAGGATACCCCGTCGAATCTAAATCCATTTTCCGGCAAGGGTCGACAAATTTCCGGCGATCGGGCGCCATTAATTGCCGGAATATATCACTGGCGACCGAAGCCACGGGGGCCGCTGGGCCGCGTTACCAGAGGGACATAATTTACGGAAATAACGCGGGGCCTCCTTTATGAACATCGTCTCCAGCCGACCGATGATCTTTTCGGATCCGTCATGAATAATACTCTCGGACCGATCTGACGATTTTATGGACTTTCGATTAGATGCAGGTGAAAATGATGATATTCTGAAGTAGAACTTTTGATTATTTATTTTGATTTCACCAACTGTGTTTAAACATATGACGTCTACACCCTTAAATCGTTGTTTGAAAATTAGGAGATTGATATACAGGGTGCGGCCGAATTGCATGTACAAGCAGGTACGAGGTGATTCCTTATAAAAAAACAAGAACAAAATATGGAATAAAATTTGTTCCTTTAAGGCTTAATTTTCGAGAAAAATAATACTTCGAAAATTAATCTGAAACACGTGTATTCACCATAGTAGTAAGTAGTGCCTGTTAAATTGCCCCCGCATCAAGCAGATCTTCAAAGTCGTTTTTCTCGAAAATTAAGCCTTAAATGAACAAATTTTATTTCATATTTTGTTCTTATTTTTTCATAAGGAATCACCTCGTACCGGCTTGTACATGTTATTCAGCCACACCCTGTACATCAATGTCATAATTTTCAAATAACTATTTAAGGATGTGGACGTTATATGGTTAATCATAGTTGGTCGCTAATTTATTTTTTTCGAGATACTAGTATGTGGATGAGGCTCTTAAAAACATGGGTCGGAGAAGACCCAGGTATAGTCGTCCCCAGATTTAAACCAAAAATATAACTCCGCGGGGCAGAAAAGCTGGATATATCGTTGCCTCGGTCCACGGAAAATGCGGTTCACCGAGATCGGCGACCGCGATACACACATACGTGTTTCCAGGAGCGGGTCAGCCGCCACCGACAAAATTAAAATGTAATTCCGCGGCACTCCCGTAATCTCCGCGAGCGTTCCCGAGTGTCGCGCCAGCGAACAACGTACACTTCCGTTCAGAAGTATCAAGACACCTGGTGTGTGCATAGAGAAATTATTCTGTTAAAATTATATAGAGGGTGTTAAGAAAAAATCGAGACGCTTTTCACTGGTTGGATTCGACATGTCAAAATAAGACAAAAATCAAGAATGACGAACTTGTTTTTCCTTAGCGAAAATGTTATCCGAGGGTTTGTCAACGAGATATTAACGAAAGACTTCGACCAATCAGAACGCGAGTCTACCGGCTGAGCTCTGATTGGTCAAGGTGTTTTGTTAATATCTCGTTAACAAAGCCTGGGATAATATTTTCGCTAAGGAAAAAGTTGTTTCAAATCATCCCTCATTTCTGGGAGTCGAAGCTATTTTGGGACATCCTGTACATCACCTAGAATCTATCACCTATCTTCCGTCCATAAATCACCAGACACTTATGCAACTAAATTCCGGATAAGAAAGACCTAGAGACAAAAAGTTACTTAAAGTATGAAATAAACGAGTTCTTACTAATTTTGTACATTCCAGAGAAAATGTAAATTCTATTCAGTGTTGTCAACTATCCTAAATATCTGATTAATTAACTTCTTCATTTTATACAAATTACTCATTCATATGGGACAAAACGTTGAATTCAGTACTAGAGGATTTATTTCATTAATAATAACACATAAATGGTACTAAACTTTATTAGAACCTTCATTTCATTGCGTTTCCCAAGTTCTGAGACGCTATAAATGCATGAACATCCAGAATCTACTTATTACGGTAAATCATCGATGAGTGCTCGAAGGCTTCTCTGCCTTGAGTGTTCAAACGTCATCCCCACCACTGAGAGGGAGGTCCCCGTGGAACCAGTCAAGCGCCCAGTGGTGGGGATGACGTCGAAACACTCAGTGCCAAGGAGCCTTCGAGCACTCATCGATGATTTACTGTATATGTACTTCATATTCCATTAGTGCCCTGATATTTATGAACGGGAATGTACAAGATCGCGCTGTGTTTCCGTGGCTCGAACGCTAGACGGTTCCAGACGGACCGAGGGTGAGGGCTCGCCCGTGTCCGTTGGCTTGTTTGCATATTTTAATATGACGGCAAAAAGCCGCGTGCCGCTAGTTTTCCCATTAGCCCCGACAGGCGTTGCACGCGCGCCACGGATTCGCTGACGAGTCCCGATGGTGGGTGGAACATGATTTTTGTGGATTTTATAGAAGGCTGGAGATTGCGTCAGCTTGGTCTTCTCGATGATCGAACAAATGACTTGTAACAATAATATGAGCTATACAGGGTGGGCTGGAAATCGTAATGCAACTGGGCAGGGGGTGATTCTACGATAAAAAAGAAGAAATATTTTGGTACAACATTTTTTCATCCAGGCTTCCGTTTTCGACAAAATCAACATTAGAATTTGTTCAACTTGTAAACGATCTAGGATAATTTACTTGTCGTGTATTAGTAGTAAAAAAGAATAAAAAATGAGTAGTCAGTAGAAATACTTTGTATTGTTTTATCCACACAATCATCAATGTTTGTAAACACTGTCAATGACAGAGACAACCGCAGTAGTGGAATATACGACAAGCGAATTGTACAAAATCGTTTACAATTTGAACAAACTTTAAAGTCGATTTTCTCGAAAACGGAACTCTGGATGAGAAAATGTTATACCAAAATATTTTCTTCTTTTTTAAGGTAGAATGACCTCCTGCCCGGTTGTACTACAATTTCCGACTCACACTGTATAATTTGAAAATCATGTAAATTCCTTTCTTCCCTGCAATGAGATGTTTAAGGGTTTGATATTTGTACCGTTCAGAGGCCAAAGTAACTAACTCCAGTTTTGGAATTTTTTCAAATTGTAGTACACTTGATAGGTACTTAACTTTGTATATTTAAAATAAGTGTCTTTGATCATTATTATGGATTTATCCACTTTGGTAAACGGCCCATTTGAAGGTGAACTTAACTATTTCAGATCCTTATCGTCTTCCACTGCTGAATAAACGGTTATTTTGTAAATGTCTCTCGCGAAACTGTAAAAACAGTCACTTTGAAAGTTTATATCTCCTTACGCTATCGTTGCGAGTTATTCTATGCACATCCGTTTTGACCCAGTTTCACAGCTAACCGTTTTATGTTGCACGAAATCCGACATTTCCCGGTCTTAAATGGAACGGATCACGAGACCCGACGAAAAAGTTGCAATTCCACGGTGCTCTTGTCGGGCAACGAATTAACGGTCTGACCATTTATGAAATATTTATGGCAAGATCATATCTCCGATGTCAATGAAAACTTCCTGTTTAAAAACTGTAGAATTAATGAAAGTGAATTAACTTTACAATTTCTTTTGTGACTGTTTATGAAGTATTTATGGCAAGATTATATCACCGATGTCAATGGAAACTTCCTGTTTAAAAACTGTAGAATTAATGAAAGTGAATTAACTTTACAAAACGTCACTACTGAAATCTTTCTACTTCTTTGTACTTCGGTCTTTTAACAGACCAATCGATAATATTTTTAACCAAGAATCACAATTTCCGTAACAATATAAAATTTTTGTTTTTTTTTCAATCCATCCGTTGTCCTTCCAGAATATTTGATATTTTCTACAAAAAAGAAAAATACAGCGTTCGTGCAACCAGATATTCCAGAATCAAAGGTCTATGATTCACAGAATTTTTTTTTTTTTTACATTTTTTATTCTTGTTTTGATTATACCCCGTATCGAGGACACCCGTTACGTCAGGCAATTCGTCCGTTTGAGCGTCGTAATCCCGGAATTTTGCCCGACAGTTCCCGTCGGCGCAACGTGCACTGTAAATTTTTTTTACGGGCAGCGCACTTAGTCACGGAAAAGTTCCCCGTGGATTGCACTTGGCCGCGCCTGTGACGCCCGGCGGAAAAAAATTTTATTGGACACAGAACTTCCTAATTCGCTTAACCGGCGCGCGCAGGAGAAAGAACTAGAGAGGAAAATAAAAGTTTTTCAACTACCTCCCCTCCGTCCCTCCCTGTCAGCGACCGGCCATTATCCAGGAAATTTTCTTCTTTTTTTCCAGGGCACCAGCGGCTCGTTTATCGCGCGAATTATTTCGAATTCCCCGCGTCTAAACAAAGCACTTAAAGCTCCGTTCGAAACTTTCGACAATATTGCGCCTCTTCCCCTCCCCGTCGAATTAACAGTGGTAACGAAGTATTAAATTAGGCGTGGCGGTAAATAATGAAATTTTCATCTCTGAATACAGAATGTATCGAAGTGTTTAAACTCTTTTAAATTATGTTGTAAGAATTTTCTGTCATATGATAAATGTATGTTTGAAGCTCCAATTCAGATGGCGGGAAATTAGATTTATATTTGAGCTGATGGGTGCAGTAATTGTGTAAGTCAGTAAATATTCTTCGGAGATATTTATATGCTTGGAAAATATCTTCTGAATTGGTGTACTTATATGAATATATCCAGGTATACTGATTACACTGACAAAAGAACATTTCGAAATGTCTATCGTCGATTTTGATGCAACTCCGTGAGATAGTAGTTCTTATAAAAATATTTGACACGTATTTTTTTTTAGCTGCTCTTATCTACGTTATAGGGGTGAAAATATCCCTCGAAGTTGGAAGTGTGAAGTGTATACACTTCAAAATACACTTCACACTTCCAACTTCGAGGGATATTTTCACCCCTATAACGTAGATAAGAGCAGCTAAAAAAAAATACGTGTCGAATATTTGGTCGCATAACTCAGAAACTATTAGTGGTAGAAAAACGGTTTAAATTTAAATCAATTTCATTGTTCCTTTGTGACTGTGGTCATTAACTGTATCATGACAGGATAATTTCTGGACATTCTTTTCGCGAATGGGATTCTCCTTGGCCACGTGAATTGCTCGGAGATTGTTGAATAACTCAATTTTTATGTACCATCAGCACTCGTTACCACAGGCTGTTTCATGTGAAAACTCACCGTACTCAGTACGGTAACTTTGTTATTTCGACCGTGCTTTCAGGTTGGCTAACGATTTTTGTAACTCTGTCAATATGTATTCAGTTATTCTCCAGCAGAATTAAAAAATTCGTTTCTTCGCGTTGTTAATAATTAATATTACTGTATCGTTTATTTACATTTTTATGTACGTACTTCTCTTGTTATGATAACTTTGTACTAAGTGGTATTTATCCCATTACTAAATAAAAAAAAATAAGTAAATAATTGAGTATGATGCTTTTACTCAAAATGTTGAGCATATCAATGTGAACTCATACTGTTGTTCACCTCTTGTTGAGCCATTAGTGAGACTATCGAGCTATCATCCTATGATGTGAATTTATTCAAAATTATCATTTAATTGAGTTGTAATACTTTAAAGTACATTACCTACATGGTACACATATCCCACCAAACAGACGAGAGAATTCTTTCTTTTTTGACGTAATTATTCTTTCTGCATCTGAAAGTAAATAGAAATGGGGGTTTGTATGGACCCAGGAACCGTCATAACTGTACGATCGTCCAGAAACGTTGGGCTGACGATGGTTAATTCGCGGAGGAAACGGGAGGAGAGGCCGTGAAACGGTGACGAAATCGATTCCCAGTATCGGAACGGTATTCGCCGAATATCTGGTCTGGCTGGGCTGCCTCTGCCGCTGGAGAACAAATGATTTAACGAGCGAAGGGTTGGAGACCCGACAGCGCCAGCCAACCGGGAAATGAGGGTGGGAGGCGGCGAGGGGTGTAGGTGAAGAGCGAGAGGAAAATATGGCCGGCGGACAAGAGACGAAATTCGAAAGGGCCCTCCTCTGTACCTTTCGAATACTGTCGGTCGACCGCAGCATCCCTGTTTTAACTGGGGATCGATCGTCTCGATCCATCCTCGTAGCCACTGTCGCGTACTTCGTGAAAAAATTACACAATTTTCCATTGAAGATGAATTTTTGTTTTTCAATGGAAATTGGTTTTGAGAACTGCAGTCGACGAGAGAAGTATTCGAGTACTTAGGTGGTTTGGAAGAAATTAATGTGTTAATTGACGGGGACGAGTTAACACGTCGCTTGAAAATGCTTGTTGATTGGCGAGGACATGTTAACTCGACGGTAATTGTAAAAAATTTGTGTTTCACAATTTTAAAAATGTTCATATTACTTTTGTTGTTTCTTCGTTTCTTATGCTTGAAAATGCTTGTTGATTGGCGAGGACATGTTAACTCGACGGTAATTGTAAAAAATTTGTGACTGTTGCGAATTAATGTTCATATCACTTTTGTTGTTTTTTCGTTTCTTTCTTGCCATTTATTATGATTTCGTTATTCTATTTATGTAAAAAGGTAATATTAACACTAGAACTACCAACCCGTGGAAATGACGGATTGCAGATTTCTTATCTTTACGATTGGAGCGAAATTCTAATAGTGCTTTTGACGGAATTTATGTTGACTTTTAATCTACTACACATTTTATGTTATACTATATTATGCCATTTAATTCAGTATACGTTCTAATACTGGTAGTTCTAGTGTTAAGACGAATTTATACACTCGCTATGAGCAAGACTTGTCTTTTGTTATTTGTCACTTCCCAGCTGAGGAACGCTTTCGATCGAGAAATGTGCTAGTTAACAGATTGGGGGCTGTTATTAGTGAACTAACTTTGTGATTATAGGGGAGCTCTTCCTATATCTTCTGTTATGTGATCTACTATTAGCTTGCTCTACGATTTTCTTGACCTCTGCAGACTCCAAGATTAGATTGTTGTGGATAGTTTTTTAAAAAATGTAAAATACTAATGCCCAGTAAAAATTAAATATTAACCCCTTGCCTTATAGTGGATTTAATAACCATGTATACTAATCATTTTCTTTCAGTCAAAGTGAAATTCTGTTTCAATGTTATTAATATTTAAAATTTAGTGTAAATGTTACACTTGCCCTAAAGATAAAATTCCTTTTGTATCTGGGAAATTATTAACGATAAAGTAATGCTTGAAAGTACAGTCGTCAAGAAAATCGTAAGGCAAGGGGTTAATCACTCGAGACAATACAGTACGAAACGTATAATAAATCAAAAGTTAAATTGAATTTACTACACCTGCACCGATTTCGGTATTTAAAAATCTGATGTCCGCCATTTTGTTGGGTCCTAGTGTTAAAGTCGACAAACGGGCGCACGATTTACCAAGGCGAACAGTCGACTTCGCCCGCGAAAAAAAGGGTTTGTCTCCCCAGGACAAAGGCTGTTAGCCTGGGACTATTTCGAAGGAATTCCAGATGAACTCGATTAAACTTCGAACGGATACAGTCGTAGGGTTCGCGGTGGATTGAAACGTTACAGGCCGGGGGAGGAAAGTGGTGGCGGTGGCGGTGGGGGAACAATGGAAGACACAAAAGTTATTCGATTTACCTCGATAAATATCGCGGATCGTGGCACGAATCGCATCGACGACGACCTCGCTCAAAGGGAGCTCATCGGAATTTCGTCTGCTTCCTGAACGGTTCGTTGGATGAATACGCCGATACGTGATATCTCAGGGATGAAAAATACGACGGGATGATTCGAACGTGAAAATTGGATTTTTGGGTTAATTAGGGTAATAGCGATTTACTATTCCTGAATATCAATTTTATTACATTCTATGTACGTAATATTGTACAGAATAGGATTTATACATAGACTGATTTCTGAAAGAATCGGTTTTGAAAAACCGAGTAAACCGATTTTCGAATTTCTACCAAAGAAAGAACGTAATTGGAAGTGTAAAGTATTTATACCTATTCAAAAATTTTTCAAACTAATATAAACAAACTAAATAAAAAATACTAAAATAACTAATATTCGTAAAAAATATAAACTATAAATTTTTATTTCATTTAGTATTTTTCGATACGAGAAATGATTTCAAAAAACACAAAATGTCCACTCAACGATTACTTATTAATTGTCAAATGTGAAGACCTTGATATTTTCAAACTCAATCATCGTTCTCAAAACTGTGGCTCTGATCATTTTATCACCAACTGTACAATAAGTCACTGTCAGAGTGGAACCTTCAAAACTGCATTGCATATATTGATCTCCGTATCTTCTATTGTATTTATACTATTTATCTTTGGACACAGAAAAGGAATCGCAGTATCATGAATATTTATAAAAATTCGTATTCATCCGTATATTTTCCGATTTCGATCTAAAAAACGGAAACCACTACAAAACCACGAAAAAATATCACGCAAACCAAGCACACAACACCGAAAAGACTGAGCAATTTTGTCATTCGTTGTCAGATAACAGGATAAATTAAAAAAATCCGTGTCATCATAAACCCCAATATTTCCTAAACAACCAAAACATTCCACCAAAGTAAACCCATAATGTTCTCGGGCTACGTATCTCCCCTGTGTCGAGAATAACGACAAATCCATTCGAAAATATCCGAACAGCCCCGACTGGATCGACCATTTTCCCCCAAAAACAAAAGTACACGTCGGTTGGCAAAAAGTGGGTCGTTAATTCGGACCCGTGGCTCGTCGTACATTTTTCCTTTTTCATGTGTCATCGTCCCCTCGTTTTTTTTTTTTTTTTTTTTTTTTTTTTTTTTTTTTTTTTTTTTTTGATTCCCACAGCGACCAAGCCACGAGAGTCCGACTGCGTACAACCTCGATCACCGATGCTCGTCCGCTCGGATTATGATGACCCATCTACCACGGTCAGCTCGTTCAGTTTCGATTTATGGATAACCGATAACCGGATTCGTTCGCCCTCGTTCATCCCCCTAACTCCCCTTCCACCCCCTCGAGCGAATCGTTCCACCCGACGACTCGTCGAGCGCGTGTTTTTTACGAGGATACCTGAACGATAACCATCGCGAAGCCACGTCGCCGACGGAAATTTTCTTCTCGGCAGATACGACCCACCCCCCACCCGTTCTTCATCCCCCTTAATTTCGTGAAGCCTGCTTCGGGCTACGATCGGTTTTTCGAACGGTCCAACGTGATCCCACGTGTTACTGTTCGAGGGAAGGAAGTCGAAAACCATCGATGCTTTTCTGGAAAATGATGTGGCATGCTCTGACGAGGGTGGTTTTGACCACTTTTTGCGATGTGGGGATAAGGAACCAGGAGAAGTTATGTAGTTTTAGGTCATAGATTCGAATAGTGTAGGATACCTTAGTAGTTGTGATCCTTGACGTCTATTCGGATGTTTTAATGGAGCGATTAATGATAGTTATATTTATTAAAATAAAACAATTAAATAATACACTGATTAGTAGGGTATCATTGATGACTAGTTATATTAGGTCGTTCGGAAAGTTCATGTCATTTCGGAAGTGTAGTATATTATCTTTTTTCATGAATAATAAAACATCCTTTCACCTGGTAGCCATGTACAACCCTTAAAACACATTTCAAGTGTAGCTTCTATGCGAGATAGACGTGAATTTTCTCATTTTTATAAAACATATACAGTTTCCTTTCAATTATCGTCTAGGTTGATCTACACGATTATTGTCCAGGCGTTATCCCCACCACTGGGTTGAAAAAAAAAAACGAGAAAAGAAGGGGAGGCTTGAAACCTGCAAAAATTTACATCGCTATGATATGATATTTTATACAGACTCCTCGCAATTCTCGTCTGGCTTGTCCTACACGATTATTGTCCAGACGTTATCCCCGGTCACACGTCACACGGTTCAAGAATTCTTTTTTTTTTATTACCAATTTTTTATTATTCAAGAATTCTTTCTTTTTTATTGGAGAACAGAGAACCATATATAAACAGAACAGAAAAACACCAGAGTAACTAAGTGACTCCTAATAGCTGTCTTGTCATCGAAAAACCTTTAAAACCACGATCTAAATTAATCCCAGAACACCAGAACCCTAGACTTAATTCCACGATAAAAAGAAACTTCTAAACCCGACTAAACATCCACCATTCACAACCGATTCGAAAACATCAACGCTTCCGTCCAATCCCGAATTTTCCGTCGGTTCGAGAGACTCCCCGTTCAATCCTCGCGAATAAATCGACCGATCGACACCATCCAGCGCGTGTTCCTCTCGCGATACGTCCGCAGGATCGGCCCATTCGGCAATTTCGGGCTCGACGAGGCGACAGTTAGCGGTGCCGTTCATCATCGCTTCGATCTTTATGCCTCGTCTACGAATGAACGAGAGAGCAGCGTAACGGCCGCAAACCTCCTATCAGCGTTCTGTTGCTCCGAACGCTTTAAACCAAGGATTATCCTGGCAGGTTTTAAAAGTCCCAACCCCCGAATTGGCGGATCCACGGACACCGGCCCGAGGATTCTGCACGTCCCTATCCCGCAGTCGCCACGAAGATTTGGCCCACCGTCCCGCCTTTTTCGACCGCGAACGAACCGGCGAGATTAAAGGGGACGAACGGGTGAGATTAAAGCGGACAACAGACGGTCCACGGTCCGGTAATGTTATTAAAAAGGGTGGCTCGGACGGCGATAGGATCGCGGTTGGGAACCCAGAGGGATGGGCTCATTGTTTCCCGATCCTTCGTGGAACCTGTTCAGCGAGATCGTGGATTTCCCGGACACGTCGGTGCTCGGTTATTAAATTTGTTCGGATTTATTGTGCTAGCCGGGATTAGGGGTTGCTTGGTGGGGTAGGGGAAGGGTCGAGGATGAGACTGTAATGCTTGTGGAACCGGTTGACAGGTATGGTGGCGGTGAAAAGGGTGTTTTAAATGAGAAAGATGCTAACGAAATTAGATACTGTATACTCGCGATAATTACCTGTGTGCGGGGGTATGAAGGCGGTCAGTTTTAGGAACGGGTGATTATCGAGGGCCAATTGTATGCATCTCCCTTGCAGCTCAGTGTATGGATGTTATCAAACTAATTATTAAGTACATAGGCGACTGTTAGATAAGTAATGCGTGTGGCCAGGGGACATTTCTGACGGATATTTATTCAGCAGGCAGTTATCGCGAGTTTAGTGGAAACTGCTCAGAAGAATTCGGGGATCGCTAATGTAGAAGATACTGTCGTATGTGATATTAACATGAATACGATAAGGACAGTTTCCGTTTCGATTGTTACTAAAACAGAAGCTTTGAACACACTTTTCCGCTCGTCGTATCTTTCTATCAATGTATAAAGAGCTACCACGAACAATAAACGAGTTCCTGCAGGAACATCAGTCGCAATGAAAACGATACACAACTTACTGTCACATGAACGACTGCACAGAAATGCAATTGAAAGGGGCTAGTCGTTGAAAGGTGTCGTTTACAGTGTGACGCAATAGGATCCCAGAAAGAAAAAAACATATTCGTTTCACCGACAGTATAGTGTACACATTCTATAAGAGTCACGTTGAAATTCCATGATAAAATCTCTCTGGTGAGTCTCGATCGTTCGTCTCGTTTAAACGAATGTTCCAACAATACACCTCCACTGAAATTACCCCATCTCCCAAAGAACATCGGTTCCAGCGGAGTTTCCAAAGTGCTTCGAGATCAAAGTTCGACTTTCACGAAATCCACGGCTGGGGCTTTGAAAAGTGCAACACGGGCAAGAGATAAAATCACAAAGTTCTTTTCCTCGTTAGCTGTTTCAATGCGAGCCCCTCTTGGCTCCGCTTTTAATCTTCGTAACAGTTTAAAAAAAAAAGCATCATTCGACGATCCAGCCCTTTCCCTCACACGATAGATTCTTTCGCGTTCCCTCCCGTTTCTCGTCGTTTCCTCGCAACGTTTTCTTCGTCGTTTCTCTCGCGTTATAAACAGGATTAATAATTCCAACGGGGCCCGATCAAACGGTTCTTTACGAAACGTACACGAGGCGGAGTTTATTCGAAATGTCAACGCGACAGATACCAAGGCCTGCAGTTTTTCTCGAAAACCTGGCCAAAATTCATAACTTTGTTGGGCTTTTATAAAAATCGGTATTCCCATGTTTTTTGGATTGCTGAATATCTTGTCAAAAATGCAAAATTCACCAACTTTTATTATTTTCGATTTTCATTAACAATTCAGCAGTTCTACGTTTAGCAAATCATGTATGTAGTTTAAATATACCGTTGAAAATAATAATGATCAAGGAACACTTATTCAACAATTATATGCAACAATTGTTATGGTTAAACCCGATGATCTATGGTAATAAACTTCAATATGGAGTTTATTAAGCCTCTATTATTAATAATTGATTACAAAAAATTATGCCCACAAACCAAAACAAAATAACTCTTAAAGGGTTCAATTAGGGAGAGCTTAGATAGGTGCAAATATGAGTAAGATTTCTCAATTGAATATCATACCTGAGATGTAGTTTTAAGAAAAGAAACTAGTCACTGTGTGAATTCGGTGTTTAACATAATTATTTTCCTTTCATCACACTAAAATGTAACTAAGATTTATGACATCCTCAATAGGGAAGTACAAGAGTAAATTCGAAGATAGGTTGCATCGTTTATATGCAAAGTTTATCTTTATAACATGTATTTTAATGGTAAAATGATTCACATATAATTACTTTAAAAAGAAACTTTTCATTAAGAAGCACAAAATGTCGTCTACTTTGATGGCTTATATCTCAATAACCGATCACTATATTTTACAATTTCCAGTGAGATTTGTTACACTGATATGTATAAATTAAATGTGTCATACTAGCAACAAGCTGCTACTTATTTCAAAAAATTTATTTTGGCCAGGTTTTTTCTGGTTAAGCTCTGATAGGATTTGGTGTTCGAGCGTCCTGTGTCCAGGAAAAAATATCGGACGCCGCGATCAAACGGTATTACACCGTATTTACAGTATATTCGAACACCGACGCACGCAGTTTCACGCTGTTTTTAATAATACCGTGGAAGAAGATTACCCGAGCATAAATCAAACGGTGACACTTTGCCGCCGTCACGCGGATCGACGCGTGCGTTTAATCCGGAACTTTTGAAACCGAGCATCGAACGACTACCAACGTGATTTTCGTGTCATGTGTGTGTGGGGAACTCCGTTGATCGGTGGAATTAATTCGGAATGATTTATATACGCGCGATAAAAACGAAAAGTGGTACGTTGGAAATGGTTAAATAGTTTAGAATAGAAATAAGGGGAATTATTAGCAATTTCATGGAAAAATTAAGGAAAGGATTGTTTTGTAATACGTAGGGGTGGATTAGGATCTAATTTTAAAATTCTCGAAACACGAATGCTAAAACTTTGTAAGATTTCGCAGCTCGAAACTTTTGAAATTCGGAGCTTTTGAAACTTGAAGCGCTGGTTTTGTTTTGTAAGAATATTTTGTTTTGCAAGAAGGACTGAACAAAATTTTACATAATTCTTTATTGATAATAGTTAAACAAAAAACAAACAAAAATATAACAATGTATTTACTTATCCTTTTTTTTAGCACTAACACTCGATAGTTTAGCAGTGCCCATCATTAAATAATACTATAATATGTAATCAGTAGGTATTTGCATGATTCCACTTGTGAAACTGAGAATTTTGCAGCAGTAAACTTGTTTGTCCCACGCAGGTATCAATCCACTAATTAATACATTAAACCACGTTCCCATATCACTTGTCTGATTATATTAAGATTATTATTAATTGTCACTAAATAGAGTACTTATGTACCATTGTGGTCAGAAGCGGTCCTACTATTACTTGTCTGACCCAAAACTTCCACACACTACTTGACTGAACACAAACTACCGTACACTACTTGCCTCATTATAAGTTGTCCTATACTACGTGTCTCATTAGAAGTTGTCTTACACTACTTGTCTGATTACAAATTGTCCTATACTACTTTTATCACCACAGAAATCCTTATACTACTCACCTGACTATAAATTGACCTACACTATGTGTGTGATCAAATGCTATACTAGGCTACTCGACTGACTAGATACTAAACCTCCACTCTTTGCCTGACCAAAGAATATTCTATCACTATTCATCTGATTACATCCAGTGCTACTCATTAGACTACAAATTGTCCAGTACCACTCATCAAACTACAAAGTGTCCTATACTATTCATCTGACTACAAATTCTCCTATAATACTCATGTGACTACTAATTGTCCAACACTACTCACTAGACTACAAATTGTCCAGTACTACTCATCAAACTATAAAGTGTCCTATACTATTCATCTGACTACAAATTCTCCTAAAATACTCATGTGACAACAAATTGCCCTACACTACTCATTTGACTACAAATTGCCCTACACTACTCATGTGACTACAAATTCTCTAGTACGATCCATCTAACTACAAATTACCCTACACTCTACTTTTAACTAAAAACTCTCTAGTACGACTCATCTGACTCCGAATAATCGTATACTACTCGTCCGATCAGAAGTGGTCATACACCACTTGCCTGATCAAAGACTGCCCTATACCACTTGCCTCACAAACACTTTCATACCAACTGTCTGACCAAAAATGATCTTGCACCACTTATTCAACCAAATATTGTTACAAACTACTTACACCTACTTAGAATCTTCAGCAGGCTCTTTTTAAAAAAATTTATATACAATTCACATACACCCGAAAATACTTCAGGACTCACTGCGCCATCAATTATCTTCTCGCGAAAGAGCACGTACCAGACGATTCAGCTCAAACCTTGGGGGAACCCAAGTCAGCCGGTTGAAGGTTTTTTTTTTTTTTAATCAACGTCGGCCGATGGTCATTATAACGCTCGTTTAAACCTCTCATAACACGGGAACGTCGCACGGAAACGGTGGTCCGGATGAGTAAAAAACGGCGGGACGAGTCGTGGGGATATCGGCACCGAAAAGAGTCCCTTCGTTACGGTCGCGACCGTATTTCACCGCGTTAACGAGCGCGCCCGGCCGCGTTCTCGCCGGGCGATAAACTCGCGACAGCCCCGCGACAGATACAAGAACGAATGCCCCGCGTTCAAGCGGATTGACGAGCGGACGTCCAAGCACCGAGCGTCCCGTGATTACCATATACATTTCGGCAGCAGACTCGAAGTCGACCAATGATCGATTCTAGCCCTGGCTGTTCAGCTGCGTGCTCGATAAGGTTTCCCCCCTCGTGAATTCTCGAAGGATTTACGACTGAGAATATTGTCAACTTGGGGACCGAATGATTTCGGTATCAGCAGCTTTCTTAATTTATTAAATATGGCTCTGATTCTCTGAATTCTTACGGATGTTTGAGAATTATTGTAATATTTTTTAGTGTATTTATACGGTGTGTCGTACGAATTCAGTTCACCTGAAATATTTTCATTTATTTCAAACAATATGCGAAATTGTTAGTGATGAAAGTTGTATGATTTAAAGAAATACATAATATGGGAATAATTAGACTACGGATTTTTATGCAAAATAACATTTTCTAAAGGGATTTATAAAGACAGGAGCAAATGTAGAAATTTATTCTTTCTTGTAAGTATCTTATTGGGTTCAGAATAAAATAGAAATATTGTTAGATCCGATCAAATGTTTGCCTTTTATTGTATTTCACAGTCCTGTAGGCTATAAATGCATAAAATCCGCGGTCTAGTAATAATGGTTTCTTAACAGGTGGAAATTTTGTTTTCTTAAATGGAATATCTAACTTTTATGCTTCATTTCGATAGAATAATGAATTCTGAGCATAAAAGTTTTAAAGTACATTGATCCTAAGATTTATCGTTTCTGAGATATTTGAGTTTATTCATATGACATTGCATATAGTCAACACTTCGGAAACGATCCAAAACGAAATCAATAGGGTAAACGAAGTCAAATATCTCCGGAACGGTAAGTTTCAGGACAAATATACTTTAGTACTTTTATACTCAGAATCCTCCATTCTATCGAAATCAAGTACAAAAATTCCGCACTCTATTTAAGAAAACTAAATTTACCTCTATATCTCCTCTACGCATCCACCTATCGAGAAACCATTATTACCATATTCTGTACTTCTCTAAATTCCACAACTTTCATTACCAATATTTCCGTATACTCTTTGAAATAACAACGATATTTCAGGTGGGCCGATTTCGTGGCACACACTCTACATCTCATACATTATTTATCAGAAACTCTCCTGGCTCCCACCAATCTCCACAAAAACAAATAATTCACAGAAAACTAGGGAACCGTACGAATCTCGAACGATGTTATCAGATCTAAACTCTGAATGCTCCACCCAAAATTTCCACAGACTCGTTTTGCGCTACAGAATTTCTGTTACTTATCTGCTCCCCACGGAATCCCCACAAAAATAAATAAGTTACAGAACACTAATAATTACAGAGAATCATACAAATATCCAACAATGTTATCAGATCTAAACTCTGAATCCTCCACCAAAAATTTCCACAAACTCAGCTGCTATCAGCTAATACATGCAGCAATATCACGAACTCTAATATTAATACCTACAAACTTTCATATCAATAACTACAAACTTTAATATCAATAACTACAAACATTCCAGAAACACAATCACGAAAACTCCCCCATGGACCGCTATCAGGATCGTCCCACCGAGTTTTACGCCACAGAATTTCTGTTACTTACCTGGTCCCCAACAATCCCCACAAAAATAAATAATTTACAGAACACTGGAGAATCATACAAATATCCAACAATGTTATCAGATCTAAACTCTAAATCCTCCACCCAAAATATCCACAAACTCAGTGGCTATCAGCTAATACATGCAACAATATCACGAACTCTAATATTAATACCTACAAACTATAATATCAATAACTACAAACATTCCAGAAACACAATCACGAAAATTCCCCCATGGACCGCTATCAGGATCGTCCCACCGAGTTTTGCGCCAAAGAATTTCTGTTACTCGCCAGGAAATGGTTGGCGTTCCAGTCGAGTTACCTGGCACTACAGCCCAGAATAAACCCCCTCCCGAATTCTAATATCGTGAAACCAGAGGGGTACACGCGAAATATACACGAAGAACGTGGCTGGTATCGGTTCCCTCTTGTGGACCGCTCCTGGGACTCGTTCGAGGCTCTCTACTTAGCGATGGGAAAAGGACCTGCGCTTCGGGTTAAGGATCGAGGCAGTTCGTTCCAGTGCTCGGCCAGGTCTAATTAGAAAAGTCAATATCGACGCGGCGAGGGCTTGGAGGGGGGGGGGTCCCTCGATGTTCATTATATTATAATATTCTCGGGAAGTATCCCCGGTGCTCGTCCGCCTGGTGCTTTTAAGGCCGCGACGTTCCCGGCAAGCGAATTGGCGTCGTTATCTCCGACCGACCGGGGACCTCGGCCTCTCTCTCTCTCTTTTACGAGTAACACGATTAGTTTTGGATCCGATGGAACCGGCGTATTTGCACACAGAGTCCAGGGAGCGTGGTAGCAACGGAGAAACGTTTGATCCGGAACGTTTGTATTGGTCGAACGGAGGGATGGGAGAGAAAGGAAGTAATAAATGGGAATTTATGAACCGTTGTCTTTTTAAGGGGGGAGGTGGAAGGACACTTTGGAGTGTTTATGGTAATGGAATAGTACTTGGGGGAACGGGGCAATACCGATCGAAAGGTTTGTAGCTTGTTAAATTGCAAATGTTTGTGGAGAGAGACAATTTAACCCGATCACTGTATTTTGGTGTCTTGGACAAACAATATTTTTCATAACAGCAAGAACCAATAGTTATTGCAGACTACTAAAATATTTGTTTCGTGAACAATGTGTCTGCTCGTGATACATAACTAGACTTCGGATTTTTATGCAAAATAAAAGTTTGTAAAGTAATTTATAAAGACAGGAGCAATCGTTGAAATTTATTTTCTCCCTTAAGTATTTTATTGAGTTCGGAATAAAATAGAAAACTCTTTGAATCCGATGAAAGTTTTGTTTTTTTAGTGTATTTCACTGAGCTCTATAGGCTTTAAATGCATAAAATTCGCAGTCTATACATAACGAACTAGTAGTCACGTAAGTTCAGAAACGATAAAACATGCACAGAATACAGCGATACGAAGATTGTAACTTTGCATTGACGCAAACGATTACCACTTCGAGCATCTACTGTAATGTAAGAAAGTTTATTTTACTACCACATTTGACCTTGCATGACCTTCAATTATAGCTCGTTGAAGTCGTCTCAACACCGGCTATCACATCGCGATAAAAAAAAACATAGTATTACATTAAAAAAAATAAAGATGACCTTGAAATCTCCTCTATGCCTTCACCCACGCAAAAAATGTTTCTGTCACAATATGCCCCCCTCTATACCCTATAAGTTTTGTATATAACATTCTTTCATATTATTACAAATAACAGCAATATTCGAAGTGGACGTAGTTATTGCCCCACCCTGTATATACACTAATAATGCAAATTGACACTCCTAATAAACTCTCACATTGTAGTGGACATATACAGTTAACAGGTTTATACAAACGAGTCGAAAAAATGTAAGAAATTAAAGAATCATCTGATTTCTACGGCTAAATAATTTAATATCCAATGGACAAAACAAAATGCCTATTACGGTTTCTGTGCTTTGAAGGTATGACAAGTGGCTGGGTTCGTAGAAACGAGTCGAAAAAATGTAAGAAATTGGAGAGTCATCTGATTTCTACACATAAATAATTTAATATCCAATGGACAAAACAAAATGCCTATTACGGTTTCTGTGCTTTGAAGATATGACAAGTGGCTGGTCAGTGACCGCACTATTCCACTTCTCTAACTAGCGACTGTCCCATTCCATTAACCTGGCCACTGATATTGTTCCATTTGTTGGCCATGTGATGATCGTATGCCATTTGTCTGACCAACGACTATCATATTCGATTTGTCGAATCAGTGACTGGCATATTCCACTTGTCCGACGAGTGGCTATCCTATATCACTTGTCAGACCAGTGATTGCACTATTCCACTGGTGTGGCCAATGACGAATGATTCCTGCTTCACTGGTAATTGAATTGTGTCAACAGATACTTCTATTCTACTTATTTGGCCGAAGGTATATTCTATTCTACTTGTCCGGCCAGAGAGTTCTGATTCTACTTGACCAATAAATTGTTCCTGTTCTACTTGGTTAATCCATCACAATTCCAGTACTTGGTTAAACTAGAATTGTTCCTATTCTACGTGTCTAATTTAGGATGAATCCTATTCTCCAAGCCTAGTCCAGAATAGTCCCTATTCCGTCTGTGTGAACAGGAATGATCCTCCTAATAATTACGCGATGGATTGTGCGTTTATTCCACTTGCACGGTCAAGAACCATGCGTATTCCACTTGACTGAGCATGAATGTGACCCATTGCTCTCGTCTGATCATAAATACATCTATTCTACCTGTTGAACCCTATAGAATATCTGTTCCATTTCACAAGCATAGAATCTCGAAGTCTCTTGTCTGACCAAAAGTGACGTTTCAAAGACTGAATATTTCGAAGAAGTTTCTATTCCTCTTTTTCCGTTTTTATTGCAATTAAATACGTGTTAAAAACAATATATTCCATGTATAAAAATTCGTGTGATTTTTCGTAGAATAACGTCCAAATTATTTGCCAAGAAGCTCACCGAAATAATTCGACACAGCTTTACTAAAAACAGATTTAGATGCTTCGCAGTGAGCAACGGATACTTTAATGGGAATACGTGGCATTCCACGGTTTTTAATTAAACTATCCGTAGACAGCCAGGCGGAAGAAGGCGGGGACTAAATAGTAACAAGGGTCGCCTTTCAAGCGGCCAAGTAGCAACTGATCCCTAACGACCAGCACGAACGGTCTGCATCGTCGAGACGATTTAACGCAAGAAAGTCGCCAGGAGCTTTCTCTGGGTAAGCGTGTGGCCCCGTTGGATAATCCACGGATCAGCCATATCGAGGCGAAATCCCTTTCGGAGTATCGTCTTTTCTTCCCGTAAAGGAGATTCGTTCGTTATAACACCGAAACGATTTGGACATTGACCGCAGATGAACTTCTCGAAGAGGGACAAAGTTTTAAACTATTTCCGGAACTTTAGTAACTCAGGCGATTTTTTAGGAAAAAATTTCTAAACGAATCCTCTCGTGTGATCTCATACTTTCTGGTGTTCTTAGAAATTTCTTCATTTTTCTGTATGTTCTATTTAATTGGTATTGTAAGGAACGTCTAAGTGGCTTTTTTTATCTCTGAAATAGAAAACAACTACAGTCTTTATTATTAATAAAATATTTTCTCATTATCTATGTCCTTCTTCGATTAAACAATTGTCATCTACTATTAATTAGGCGTACATTTGAAATACGTTGAACACTAAAAACAAATATTTACAAATATTTTAAAATTAAACCTATTGAAACATAATCTTCTTTTTGGGTCATATGGACCCGAGGAGAGCAGCAAGGTTAAAACATTATTTTTTTGCACTATCCCACTGGTGTGGCCAATGACGAATGATTCCTGCTTCACTGGTAATTTAATTGTGTCAACAGAAACTTCTATTCTACTTATTTGGCTGAAGGAATATTCTATTCTACTTGTCTAGCTAGAGATAGTTTCTACGGATCGAAATAAATCGTGTTCACCGGCGGTCCGACCAGAAATCTTCACCTTCGGCCCGTAGTATTTACGTAATACCTCGGGGATTCAATTGCAAACGTGTTGCATAAGCTTCACCGTGGCTTAGATCCCGGTGAAATGGGACGTTTAATGCGTAAAGAGCGTAATGGCGTGTGTCGTAGTAGGAGAAACAGATTTGGCCTTAACCATGGTGATATGTCTGCGCATTCACTTCGTTGCACGAGCTTAGACCATCCGATCGTTCCGTTCGAGCAGATTCCTTGAATCTCGCCTTCCATCTCAATTGGAACTTTTGACTGTTTCTATGATCGTGTCTATAAACATATCGATTGCCCACCTGGACATCCACTACCCCAAAAAATGTGGAAATAATTAATCGAAAATATAGGAGAATACATAAATTATTAATCTGTTCGATACTTTAATGCTGGTATACTTAACAGTAGATCGACCAGTATTTAATATACGCTAAATTAAATTGTGTAATATAGTAATAAATATAATATTTAGTACAATTTAACATAATATAGTATAACATAAAATGTATAATAAATTACAAGCCAGCATGAATTTTGTTAAAAACATTATTACAATTTCAGTAGTCGTCAAGTAAGAAATCTACAATCCGATAAATAAACAAATAAAAAAAAAAGGTTAATACTCCATTACTCAGAATATTCCGTCGTACAGTTATAGTGCTTCGTAACAGCGGTTATTACTTTCGAACAAAACTCCAATTTAGTATTCAATTAACACTATTTATGCGGTGATTTTGCATATATATGGAGATACTTAAAAACTTTGATACCCTATTGAATACACAGAACGGAGTTTACATTTCACGCGTTAAAAATTCGATAAAATTTATCGGTCCATTTTCTCCGACATAAAAACATGTCGAAATTACAAATAATGCAATATATTTACAGTTTCTTCCAAAAATTGTAGGTACTTTCCCTGAATTCGCCAATTATATACCTGTCACATAACACTCATCACATTTTTTTACTCGACCCAAATTCATACTTTAGAAGTTATTTATGTTATGCAAGTTGCGTGGACGACCCTGTACGCAGCGTCAAAAGTATTCCCAGAACATTCCATTCACAACTATATTTCCTTCAAAAAGTTCGTTTCCGTTACGATCACCACGAAATCCATCGAAAAGCAACATCCACGACGAACCTACGGTCACGATATCGCTGAGAATTGTCGACACAGATTTCACTCCGTGGAATTAATCGTATCGACCGGGAGTGGCCCACGTTTCTTCACGATCTATACTCGCATTGTCCGGGTCCCGTGAGGATTATCCGAGTAAGGTTCTTTCGTCCAGCAACCGTAGATTTCGTCTGGTCAGGAGGGAAGGGGGGTGACCAATGCGGTCAGAGAAGCCGAGAACGCCGGAAAAGCCGCGGAAAACGTTGAAACGGAAACCGGAAGCCGTCGGTGAAGGGAAGACAGGGGGTTGGAATGGGGGACTAGGGAAAAAAGAAACGGACGGGAAACAAATAAAACGGAGTAGGGGGATTGTAAGGGGAGGGGGACGTACGTTTGTGATGTAAAAGCGTGGGGAAGGGGGGGGGGCCGTTCGCAGCATTAGGGAAATTGAAACGGTTTTCTTTATCCGTCAGGATCGAAAGATAGAGGAAGCCCCAGACGACAGTTCGAGCGTGCGTCGTCTTCTTTCTTCCATGAGGCCAGAACGCCTCCGATTCGTCTTCGATACGTGTCTTGTGGAATAAGAAATATCCTTGAAGATATACGTCCGATTCGAGGAACGATGGTCCTAATGAAAGTCTGAGCCGACTGGTGACTACGATCGAACGAACTGTTTATTATGGGGTTTCGTAGGGAGAATCGAGGTTAGTATGCTTATGATGAATTGTTTTAATAATGTGGTGTTTGTGTTGGTAGTATTATTGTGGAAAGTGGACTTTGTTTTATGACTGTTGTTGTTGGTGCAAATTGTCCTTTAGTAGGATATTATAAAAATAATAGTAATAGAAGTGGATCGATTGTAGGGTTCATTTTATGGGAATTGTATTATTCCGAATTGCTTATGATTGGAGGGCGGATTTTTATGGAAAATCACATTTTAGAAGGTTGTTCGTGAGGAGAAAACAAAAGTAGGAATTTCTTTCTTCCTTTAAGGATCCTAATGGGCTCGAAAGGAAATAGAAAACTCGTTGCATCTGACGAAAGCTCTGTTCTTCATTGTATTTCACAGAGACCCAGAAGCTATAAATGCATAAAATTCGCAGTCTACTTATCATAATTATTCTTCTGATATAAGAGAATATTTTAAATAGATTTTCTTTCGGGAATAAACTTTCCTCCTTCGTTGATCTCTCTGATCTTGTTAACTGGAGGTGACGTGTTAATTCGTCATCTGTATTTGATTGTATCTTGCAAAGATTTTTCGTATTCTATGGCATAGATGTACGTTATGGACGATTTTCTTAATCCTTAATAAGTACGTGGTAATTATTTGTCAGAGATAATTGAAAAATTGTTTGACTCCATACACTCTCGTGTATCCTCTTTTATAATCGTTAATCAGAAATAATTCATTTCATTTGTGTCGTAGAAATAATAAAAATGAAATATATGAATAATGAAAAAAAAAGAAACAGTTAATAAAAATGGTAGTGTGAATAGTGAAAATAATTTCACTGTCGAATGACGTATTTAAATCGCTACTACTTACCTTCCAATCCAGATCATAATTTCAAGGCTGTTAAAGATTGCACCAAAGCGAACAGTATATGCACGTAAACAACACTGTTCCTTTGTTCTGATTATCCGATTCAAAGGCAAGATGTATAGGCACGATTGTCAAGAGCTGAATAGCAGCTCGCGAGGTGCTTCGCGGTGCTTTACATCGGAAACCCACTTTGAATCCTATCTTCGGCTTTGAAACGATCCTGTTTGTATCTTTATCGGGAACCGTAGAACTTCGCGAAAGTGAATACCCCGCTTTACATATCTTAAGGGCCAATACAACGTTATCTGCGCATAAACGCAGAGGATAATATTGATCTCCCGGGGGAAATAATTCAGGCCATGCTTCAGCGAAGTGTGGCTGCTAGACGAAGCCACTCAAAGTTTTGCCTCGCAAACGAACCGTCGTCCTATAGAATGCAGGCTCTCTTGATCGCCGTACTGACTGGTTTAATCTGTCCGGATACCGGGAAAGTTACCTCTGTTAGATCGTCGAGCAATAAATTAAAAGTAACATCAGCTCTTCTGCGAGCAACAATAACTGTACTTCGTTTACTCCTCGAATTTCATATTTCGCAACGAACACTGTTAATTAGATCGATCTCATTATTTTTACCTCACTATATTTATCGATATGAATAATCGACGTCTAGAAACACGTACGTTATTGCTCGAAAGTTTGGGGTCATTGATCGTATTCATTAATTTTGAAAGAACACATCGTAATGTATTCCAGTGTTCCATTTTTGTAAGAATATCGACCTTCTCCAATTGTATATGGTAATCTATTATGAATGAAACACCGTATTGCCTTCCATTGGGTCGATAGTATAAAAATATATTCACATAAGTTAGATTATTGTTAGTACATTTTTAAAGGTAATAATGGTTCTTGTGTTTCATATAGTTTCTAGTAGAAATTAACTTTGTTTAATATTTTCATCTGAATGTAAAAAGTGAAGTATTTTAAAAATCCTATTTCTATATTTTTATAATAGAAACGTTGTTTTAAACCTAATCTTAAATGAAATTCATAACAAACATTTATTTAGCAAGAAACAATAACGACATATATGAAACTGATTTAAAAAATTCGTATATACATACGTTAATTAATCAATATTTCTTGAGTAGGCGATATTAGGTACATTTTTTTCAGAAATCCAATTCTTTCAGAATTCCACTTGCAAGATTTTAAGTTTCAACGTTACTAATTTATGCTACATGAAACACCAATAATCTCTCTTTACGTTGATACAAATCACTACAGAAATATAAATTACCATTTGCCATCGATTTAACTTTCCCTAGGCGATATTAGATACCCTAACCTATATCTTTCTCACAAACTGAAGAGAACGATTTATTTAAAAAACAAAAATTTTATTAAAAAAATCCAAGTTGCCCACGTGTCCACTAGACGACTTCAAATCTAGTGCAAATGATCACCTCGTTCATTCTTTTTCAAAGAATAGAAAAATAGGGGTGTGGGGACAGAAACCGTAGCCAGAAGTCCATCGGCCAGGAAATATGTACACGGACGGGCACGGTTTGATTCCCCGGGAAAAGCAAATCCGCTCGCGTATTTGCGAAACACGTCGACCGGCATACGAATGTAACCAGCCCGTGGGTTTTGGTTCTTCGGTTCGATCCGCGGGGCGCTGGGTTAGCCCTGTGCGCGCGTTCCCTCTCATATACAGGGTGTCCCAAATTAGCTTCGACTATTAGAAAGTTCTTGGGATGATTTGAAACAACTTTCCAGCAGAAATTTCGTTAAAAGCATTATTACAATTTCAGTAGTCGTCAAGTAAGGAATCTACAATCCGTCGTTTTGACGGGTTTGGTATTTCTAGCGGTAAGTGTACCATTAGACATTATAATACTACACAGTACGATGGTATTAGCTGTTTTCAATTATATAAATTTTACTCCACCAATTTTGTGTATTCTCTTTTTACCCAGTAAAGTCTACAATGTTGACAAGTTATATACTATACATTAAAAATGTTGTAGATCCGTGAAATTGGTCACTCGTGAAGTGATTTGGGAACAGTTCTTCCTTAGCGAAACTGTTATCCGAGGCTTCGTCAACGAGACATTAACAAAGCCTCGGAGAACATCTTTATTAAGGAAAGAATTGTTTGAAATCGTCATTCCGTTTGTTTGCACCGTGACAAATAAGAGAATAATTAAGGGTGGCAGAGTTAGGTGGGACACCCTGTATATACAAGGGTGAATCACGAATCGTGATCAGTAGATATCATTAGACGTGTTCCAATATACAGAACGAAATGTTTACAAACAGTAGGCACGAGCTCAACATCGAAAGGCGTACAATGGCGTAGCATACCATACTCTTTGTAATATAACAGTTCGAACATTTCTCTAACCTCTCATCGATCCAGATGAAAAAAAAAGTAACCCATCTAACATTATGATACCTACCGAATTCGTCTTGAAATCCTCTAACAGACAGGCGTAAAAAAATTACAGGTGTATTTGCAAAAAATTGAAGGTGACCTTGAAAAGTCATGTAAAAAAAGAGTTTACAAAAAATTTGCTATAATCACGTTAAAGTTCTCTCGAAACCATGCTATACCTGCTAAAAACATTTTCGATCGGACTGCTAATAACAGAGTAATCTCTACAGATCACGATTCGTGGTTCACCCTGTATATGTATGCGTGTGTGTGTGTGTATGACGCCGTCGAGAGACAGGCAACCGGCCGCGCGGTTTATCCACAGTCAATAAAGACTGGCTGTCAGCATGAATACCAAAAGCGCGGATCCAGAAGGGTGGGGAAAGGGTGCGGAGGGGAGAGAAGGGTGGGGGCCCGGAGCGGCCCGCCGCGAGATTTACCGAGGCCCGTGCATCATACGCACGTGCGTGCTCCGCCGTTATCGTAAATACGCTTCCCGGGGATATAGACCTGGTGGGCCGTCGGTGTCGTCGTCCGCGAGCTAGCAAGCGGATATGGAAGCACGTACCGCCACTGGATTTCCTGGATCCGACCGCGGTGTCGGGGGTCCGACGTGTTCTGATATCGAATTCCGCGAACGGAACAGCCCCGACGCACCGGGAGCTAGCAGATTTTACTGTATACAGGGATGTCTCTTCACGGTTTTCGGTTCTATTATGGCTGCGTTTCGTATGGTTTTTTTATTTGAAGGTGGTGATCGTCGTGTGGGGGGTGTGTCTACGGCGAGGATGAAGGGTAATGAGTTGACTGCGGATTTTATGCATTTATAGAGTCTGTGAAATACAATGAAAGACAAAACTTTCATCGAACTCAACGAGTTTTGTATTTTATTCTTAACTCAATAATGTACTTCAGAGAAGATAATTCCTACTCTTGTTGTGGGCTTCAGGAATTATTTTATAAAATTTTAGTCTAGTGAGAGTGTTTTGATGGGTAAGTAGTAGGGAGTGGTCGCTGATCAGGCAAGGTAGAATGGGGGAATTTGTGATGGGAGAAGTGGGAGAGAGTAATTATTGGTGGGACAAGTGGAAGAGAGCAATCGCTGATGGAGTAAGTGGAGCAGAGTGATTATTGATGAACAAAGGTAACAGAGCAATCGGTGATCAGGAAGGTAGAACGAGGCAAACGCTGGTTAAGTTAGTAGAACAGAGCAATGAGTGATCGGACAAGTGAAACTGGGTAATTACTGACGGAATAAGTGGAACAGAGCAATCATTGATGGACAAAGGGGACAGAGCAATCGGTGATCAGAAAGGTAGAACGATGCAAACTCTGGTCAGATCAGTAGAGCAAAGCAATCATCGATTAGAGAAGTAAAACAGGGTATTTACTGATCGGGAGAGTGGAAGAGAATCATCATTCATCGAACAAGAGGAATAGAGGAGTCACTGATCGGACAAGTAAAAAGAGGCAATCGCTGGTTAAGCAAGTAGAAAGAGGTGTTCGATGGTTAGGGAAGTAGAACGAAATGAACACTGATCAGGCCAGTAGAACAAAGCAATCAGTGGTCGGACTAGTGAAGCATGACAATCGCTAATCGGACAAATTGAAACAGAGCAATCACTGGGTGTACGAAGTGAAATAAAAAAAATTCTTTTTAGACAAACAAAGACAATAACTGATCAGGCATTTAGAACGAGGGAATAGCTCATCAGACAATTATTACTCAGACAAGTGGAATAAATCAATCACTGATGGAATAAATAGAATACTATAGATTATGATCAGCGAATTAGCATACCACAGTCGTTAAACAAACGTGTAAAGTGAATTAGTTACAGATCAGAAAAGTAGAATGTAGTCGTTATTGGTCACACGATCAGAATAATAGGGTCCGAAAGTCTTTGGCAACTAAGGGAACGGCTGTAAGGAATTCTTTAGTAACTGCTATTACTCTGACAAGTAGTATTGGATAGTTATTGGTCAGACTAGTACCATGACGCGGTTATTAGACAAGCAAACGAAGTGAATGCAGTATATTACGAAGGAAATGAGGTCCTTATATGGTCGGAGCAAGCGAAATGAGATCCATACGCGGTTAGACAAGAGGAGTAGAGTCTCGTTTTCAAGTAGGACAATGCTTCCACATAATTAAACCAAGAAAATGCTTCAAATTACCATCTCACTGTCTGCAATATATCTGCGGTTATAAAGAAAAACGACGCATGTCACACAATTCCAACAAATTTGGGTTTATACATTAATTGAGCTGTAGAATAGAGGATTTATGTGTTTATCAGGAAAAAATACCCGAAATCTAATTTTATATGTTTTTAAAAAATAATGCAATTTAACCGAAGTCTAATATTCAATTGTTGAGTTTTTTCAAGGTCAACGCATATTTTTTTTAATTCCACGCTGTTTCCAATAAAACGACGAATTCAACAACCTACATCATGATGGTATTTAAAGAAAACATCCATTGAATTTGAAAGAACTCAAGGTAACCTCGATATCTAAAAGAAAAAAAATAAGATATAATGAAATCAAATTGCATCCATTTGAAGCGTTCCTTAAGATACTCTATTATAATCATTAAAACATTTCCTGATACAACTAATATGCAATAAGTTATTTTACATAGTAGTTTTTATTGACTCACCCTGTATGTAACTTCTACTTTACAAAAGACAACACAATGCACAGAAGAATATTACGAAACAATAAACAAATAACAAGATGAATTTCTGTTCAGAACTTTAAACGACAATACAGTCTCCTCTCGATTATAGTCTGGCTCCTTGTACACGATTATTGTCCAAACATTATCCCACTTGTTGCCCCTCTGCTTCTGTTGCTGAGGCTCGAGCTTCGGGCAAGACACAAATTTACCATGATCCGAAGGGTTTCTCCTTATAAGATTATTGTCCCGACGCGTTCGTGACGATAATCGAGAGGAGTCTGTATTTCGAAAATGAAAACAGTGTGACATGCGACGTTTTTCCTGACAGTCACAAGTATAATAACCAGAAAAAAAGGTGGATATCGAGATAACATGTATCTCCTCTGGCATCTGATGAAAAACACGTACACGGTGTGGCTGTCCGGCCAAAATTCTCTGGCACGGTGATTCCGTAGGATCCGCAAAGTACGAACACGCGGCCCCTGATCTGCGGTGGTCGTGGTTAAAGAGAAACGAATTCTTCGAGCAAAAGGGGAAAGAGACCGCGGTTACGTCGACACGTGAATATCAAACCAACCACACACATACACACCGGGTGTCCCCGAAAACTCGATTCTACTAACCGAAGCTACCTCGTAGCCGAAAGGTGTCCTGTTTCCGAGCCGAAACCGTATCGACAAGTCCAGAGAGAAACCGCCGTCCCCCTTTTCTCGTCCTTGATACCAACGAGAAACTACCACCTGGAATTTTCCTCTTTTTTTTTTTTTGACAAAATAAAAAAGAGAAAGGTTGGCGTCAGCACGAATCGAACAAGAGGGAAAAAGAACGGAAAAAAAGAGAAGCAATTTGAGAATACGAGGTAGAAACGGGTTTTCCTTCTTGCGAACCGTTTCTTCGAGGCTGCTATCTCGAGAATGCCACGGAAAATCGTTCAAGATTTCGAACCGGATCGCTTTGTCCCCGTTTCACGCGAACGAAGATGTACACCGAGGATCCTCGTTTTTCTTCACTTCTTCTTGTTCCGGTTTCAGCCGTGACGACGAATTTCTTGGCTCGAAGAACGATTGGGGAATTTCCATCGCGACGGGTTTCTCTTGGACGTAAGTCTGATTGGTTCTTGGAAATTCTGGATTCACTGTGACTCTGTGGTACTTTCGTTGAAATTTTAACAATTCGTGGTTTAGAAAGATTTATTCGATGTATTTGTTTTGGTTAATCTTCACTTGGCAGATGAAGTTTTAAAGATATTTATATATTTTACTTCTTCGAGTCGTAATCTCAATTAATTTCTTCATTTAATTTCTATAGTACTTATATAAAAATACTACCAGACCGATTGATCGAACGAGATCATAGGTGAAAATCTAAAATTTTACCTTACAAGATAACTCTCAAAATTGAGTGATGAAAATATATTTATTGGAATATATCTAGTTCTTGGAAACTAGAGGGAGTAGTAAAGTTTTAAATTGTATGTTCTTGAAACGGAGAATGTAGTCACATAAGAAAAAACAAAAAATTCGAATTTTGAAGATATTATTTAAAGAAATAATTTTTTCTTAATTTTTTTATGTGACTACATTTTCCATTCGGAAACACAATTTTTATTCTAGAACTACCAGCACCGAATGTATGCTAAATTAAATGATATAATATAGTAATATACATAATATAGAGTACCATTTACCATAATATAGTATGACATCAAATGTATAGCAAATTACAAGCAAACATAAATTCTGCCAAAAGTACAATTAAAATTTCAATAATCGTAAAATAAGAAATCTGGAATCCATCAGTTTGACGGGTTAGGTAGTTTTAGTGTTAAAGAAACAACTTTTTTCCTACCCCCTCTATAGTAAAAGAAGTAAAGAAGTTTTATAAATGAAAAGTTATTAATTTCTCGGAAATATTTATGATTAGGTTGATTGCATAGAGAATTTATATTCATCGATCCTTACTTGGATTCGTAATTCATCATGTATTGATGACAAACTCATGCATTTTGAACACTAAAAATCGACCATCCTCGCATTGTATTTAATGAAAACTGAGTTCTTCGAAAAACACACTGATTTTGCCCTAATTCTTTCAAATGATATTTTTAGAACTGCAAGGAATAAACATAGAAAATTTCAATGTAAGTGTCTTTACAATTCCATGAAACCAAAATTTTCCAAAACATTCGTTTCATCAGCTTTCAGAGATGATAAGGATCTTTCGATAGTCTCATCGAGTTGAAAGTGAAAATTCGAGCGATCCACGACGGAAACGAATTCGTTTGTTTAATCAACATCCATTCTCCGAACCGAGTGTCTCTCGCTATGATGTAAAGCCCTCGATGCGAATACGCTGAAACAACCGCCAGGCTGATGAAAAAGTACCTACGGTCGCTTCAGAGATTGTCTTTAATCTCACTTCCGTTCTCCCGGCGAGCGTATATCCGCCATGATAATGGAATTGCTTGGAATTCCGTGGCTGTTGCACGCCCCGTTCAATCTCCCGTCCTGAGAAGAAAAAAAACTCTTCCCATATATGGTTTGTATCGTGCCACCTATGACTGCTCCGTGAATATCGAATTAACGATTTTTTTCTCCTTTAAAGTTTCACCTTGATTCCATTCTTATTTATGTTTTCATTCTTCTAAGATTCTTCTTCTCTTTCTCAAGTATTCTTTTAAGTTTTCATTGTTCTAATATTCTTCTTCTTTTTCTCAACTAGTTAATTTTGACTGAGAGTATCATCTAGGACTGCTCGGTAAATTTCAAATTAAAGCTTTCTTTCTCCTTCAAAGATTCACCTTGATTCCATTCTTATTTAAGTTTTCATGCTTTTAAGTTTTCATTCTTCTAACATTCTTCTTCTTTTTCCCAACTATTATTTTAAGTTTTCATTCTCCTAACATTCTTCTTCTTTACCTCAACCATTCATTTAAGTTTTCATTCTCCTAACATTATTCTTCTTCTTCTTAGTCATTCTTTTAAGTTTTCATTCTTCTAACATTCTTCTTCTTTTTCTCAACTAGTTAATTTTGACTGAGAGTATCATCTAGGACTGCTCGGTGAATTTCAAATTAAAGATTTCTTTCTCCTTCAAAGATTCACCTTGACTCCATTCTTATTTAAGTTTTCATTCTCCTGGCATTCTTCTTCTTTATCTCAACCATTCTTTTAAGTTTTTATTCTTCTAACATTCTTCTTCTTTTTCCCAACTATTATTTTAAGCTTTCATTCTTCTAACATTCTTCTTCTTTTTCCCAACTATTATTTTAAGTTTTCATTCTCCTAACATTCTGCTTCTTTATCTCAACCATTCTTTTCAGTTTTCATTCTCCTAACATTCTGCTTCTTTTTCTTAGCCATTCTTTTAAGTTTTCAATCTTCTAACATTCTTCCTCTCTTTATGATTGTTCGATGAATTTCGAAAGAACAATTTATATCTCCTCCAAATTTTCACCTTGCTTCCATTCTTTTAAGTTTTCATTCCTCTAACATTATTTTCTCAACTGTTCTAACTTAATTTGACTGTACCATTAATTACAATAAATTCTTAAAGTATACCGTACGTAACTGCAAATAACCGACAGTTGGCACCGAAATTATCGTAGCGATTAGTCCACGTGTTTAGCTCAGTGGAATCGTGGCAAGGAAACGTTGGCTGTGGCGGTTAAGTGGCCCGCGATGAAATGTAAAATATGCTTGTTAACGCGACAGTAAGGCAGAATGGGGTTGGGACAGCGAGGAAAAAAGGGGTGTAAAGGGCCGATGGAAGCGCAATTCGCCCGTCTGCGTCGGGGATGAGAGGTGTCGGGAAAAAAAGGGGGAAAAAAGGTGGACGGTACGTGGAGAGACTCGTCTGGTACTTTTATTAGGAGGCCGTGTATATTTCCACCCTTCGAGAATCGAGGTGCTCTATCCGCACGCGCATCTTTGTACACGCAACGGAATGGCTGTGACGCGAGCTACTGTCAAAGTCTATTCGACGGCAACGATCTTGTTTTCGAATTTAATTTTGAATAAGTTACATTGAATTAGTTATAGAAATGCTAATGACAATAATTTAAATAATTTAATGTCTACTTTCAGTCCGAAATTTCAATTTACAGACTCCTCTCGATTATCGTCCCAAACTCTGGTCCGCGCAGGGACAATAATCGTGTAGGCAGAAACGCTTCAGACCGTCGTAAATTCGTTTTTTTTCCCGAAGCCCGAGCCTCGGTAACGAAAGCAAAAATTGACGTGGATCATTTTTGTTACGAGGCCCTCTATTAGAGGATTTGAGTCAAATAATTTTCAGTCAGTTCGAAGGGGACTGTGTATATCCTGGCTAAGTTCTACGAAAAAATTCAAGCCAGTAGTGATTTTAAAAAGAATGGTACATGAAATGTAAGTAACGTTTAGAAAAAAAAATCGTGAATTTATCCACTAAGAAGATAGTACAAATTTTATATTTGTGATATTTATGTTAGCTCGTATTGTAACGAAAGGATAATAGTATATTTGAAACAAACAACGTTTCTTTGAACTTATAATTAATTACAAATGTTGCTTTATTACACGAAACGGCAAATAATATGTAACAGAAAGAACAGGCGAAACGATAAAGAAATAGTAATTCATTTTCAGGTAGCTTTGATGAAAAACATTTACCAAATGTAGTTTAAATATAATCATGGAATAATAATAATTTTACAACAGTGGTGGCTGTTATTAATTCTCTTCTCCGTTTAATATAACAATCAGCGAAAAAGAAGCAAGGTGTCCACTGCTCCACTCATAATAACGTTTTATTACGTGACACCTGCGGCACTGCAATATTCGGGAGCCCAGGGTGGCAACGAGGGAAAATTTCTAAAGCGTAAAATTGACCTCACTGCTATAAAATCTTGCAGAGGCAGCTTGCCCGCCTCAGATTCTGCCCGTTTACCGAGCAAACGAGGCTGAATAATTAATGTTTCTCAAACATATGACGACCGTGATATATCAACAACGTTTCTTTTTCAAAATAGTTTCGTGCTACCATATTTGTATATTATTAAGAGGAAAGTTAAGTTGTATTCAATATCTGGTATTGCTAATTCGGAAGATAAGCATTTTCATAAAGATAAACAATCCCATAGTAATAAAATGCACATTTTTCATCGTATTATGATGATAATAACACAATAAATATTGTTTCCTGTACTACATTAAATGCATAAAATGCATATCTTCCGGACTTCATTATGTAATCCCAATATTTATGGACAATACCAATGATATTTAAAAATAATCCTCCCTTACAAATGGTTGAAATGGGCAGAAAGTGATTTATTAGTTGATCACCACCCCAATCACACAGAAATCAAACTGTTCAAACCCTTGACACAAAAACAGTCAAACTGTTCAAGCTCTTGACACAAAACATCTTAATATACACCATCGAAACAAGTACTGTCTATTATTTAAAACGTGTATCTAACATTAAAAAAACACAAAATCCTACTAGATGTACCAATCTAGTATCTCCTGAAGAAATCAGTGTTCACTTCTGTTAAGATCAGGGGACTATACGGAATCATTATATCCAAAATAATTTACGAAAGTTCTGCACCATTTTCCTCCACGATAAGACAGGGAACATATTTTCAGTTTAAAGTACGTTGCCTAGTGAAAAAGAAACTGAGTCACTTATCGATACACCTAACAGAACAGAACTTTACTAACCCTTAACTACAGACCACACTCAATTCCCAGACGAATTCAAACTCTTCGTTCACTAGTAGACCCTAGTGGAGATTTTTGGAACATCCAACGTTCGAGTATCTACAATTGACAGTAAATACCATATACTATACCCAAAACGATAACGAAAAATACCACGTTCAGATTTCTATGAAAAATATCACAAACTAGTCGTTGTCCAATTATTCATATCTGAAAACTGAAGAAGCAAAAATTAAAACATCTACAAAAAAAAAAAAGTGTAGTCGACCAGTTCAGTTCCAGAGGTGCTCGAATAAACGACCAGTCAAGAGTTTCCGCTCGGTCCGCTCGAAACACGGCTGCGATTTGTATCGGAGTGGTAATTCTTCCGGAGGCAAAGAGAAAGGGAAACATAACACGGTCCTCGTCGCGGCACGTCCGTCGACGACGGGAACCCCTCCCTCCTTCAGGCACGAGTTACGAGACGCGAAATGAAAATCCCAGGCAAATCCGATTCGAGCGGGCAGCCTGCGCTTCCTCTCCTTTCTTCGCCTCCCTCCATTCCCAGACCCCCCAAACCCCCTCGATCTTCGTCGCCATTTTTTCTCGTTCAGGCACGAACGTAATTCGCAGCCGTGAAACGTATCGCCCGGTATCCAATTTTCGTCTAATTGGCATAAAACATCGACGATCTCCCCCCTCCAGTACCATCTGCTCGACAATATTTCAAACGACGTTGAACAGTGTGACTAACACTGAATTGTCGTCGAATTGTGTAATTTAATTGATTTATTTATTTCGGTATGTTTATTGGAATTATTTCCAGCGTAGGAGAATAATACATTGGATACTTTATTAGGAATTGCAATCGCGGTCTACTGTATTTAGTTGACAGCTTAAAGAGAAATTCTGTTTAACCCTTTAACGCCGAGATCCTTAAATTGTAATTTTAAAATTATAAGACTGACATTGTATATGTTGTGTCTTGTCATTTGGAAGTCGAAAATATCGATTTTGAACAGACCGATTTTTCTTTCATTTTTTTATTTATATATATATATATATATATATATATACTTGAATTTCTTAACTGAAAATGTGAAGATCTACTTCACATTTGTACAAATACGGATCCTTGGTGATAAAAATTTAATATTAAATGGCGACAGAATTTGATGCACTTTTAAATCGAGTGTTGCATTGGTGCAACACTGTATGTTAAAAAGTTAATAACTCCCAACTGAATGACCGCAGCAACACTGAAAACTAAGCAGTGCCTATCATGAGGTCTCTTCTTTCGAAACAGTATAGACCGAAAAATTTTCGAAACAAGCAAAGAAATTAAGAAGAGTATATTTATTGTACCTATACATGAAATTCTTGCGCACAATGCAAGGTAATGGCACGCGTCAATAAGCAGGGAATTTATACGTGTACTTCATAGCTAAGAAAATACTTAAAATTACCAAGTAATACCCACTTACGACAACTTAACAAAAGTCTGCATATACGTGATCAAATATAGTCATAGATACCAGTAACTCATTTTCATGTCCATTTATCATGACCCATTTTCTCCTAAGACCAACGTGTGATGACCACCTGGAGTGACTTTCTATTCGTCCAGGGGTTAATAAAGAATTTCAAGGAACGGTCATTAAAATCTGCAAACATCCAAAAAAACGTTGTAAATTCCCCGAAACGATGCATCGTAAAAATCAACTGTTTCAACGTTATAATCCACGGTTCTCGCGGAATCTGCAACCCCCTGGGAGGGGAGTTTCGAGCTGTTTGTCCCATAAGAGGGTAAAGTTACCAGGCAGCAGGATCGATTGTTTGTTCGAGCGTTTCCGAAGGGACACGCGATTTCCGTTCCGGTTTATCATGAAAGGGAAGTTTGCGTAAGAGAACCCCTGAGAGCCAGAGAACGACGATGGTGGAGAGCATTACCGGGCTCCAAGGGCGAGGGGAGGACGTTGGGCGAGGTAGAGAAGCTTCCTGGAAAGAATATAAACAATGCGTTTTAATTAGAGCCCCTTGGCCCGATGAATGCACAATTGTTGCCCTCCGGGGGTGGTTTCGCGCTTCCTTCTTCCCAGGCTGCGTGCGCTGTATATCAGATGCCGTTGCCCGTAGATAAAACTAATTTTTCTAACTGCCCTGCCTTTCCCCCTCCGCGCCGCTGGAATGGTTTATTTTGCGCGGCATACTAATCGCTCGGGGCCAGCGTCGCCTCGCATACGTAATAATATTCGCGGAAGACATGAATTCCATCTGTGTGACGGAAACAAGACGCTATGGGAGTAGACAAGATTGTTTGAGGTGGCTGGATTATACCTGGCGGAAGGTGAGACAGGACAAAAATGTAGAGTTTTGGCGACTGTTCGAAGGCTTCGAAGTCAGGATTCGGCGAGGTGGGGGAATTAAGTGTTGAAGGTAGAGGTTACTTTGAATTAGTTGGGGAAACGATGATCTGGTTGGAAGTGAAGGTGTAATATTTAGAATGAGGAGGTTGAATTATTGGATACTGAGGGAGGGATATTGGTTGGTAGCTACGGAAGGTTTGTATATCGTATGGTGGACAGGCAAGTAGAATAGGGTAGTTATGGACCAGGCATGTTGTGTGTGACTATTGCTGGTCAGTGAAGTAGTAGAGGCAGTTGCTGATCAGACAAGGACTGTGGGAAGGTTTCAAGTCAAACAAGTTGTTTGGAACAGTTGCTGGTCAGACAATGGGTGTGTGAGAATTTCGAGTAACACAAGGAATGTGGGAGAGTTTTAAGTCAAATGGGGAGTGTAAGACAATTGATGGTCAGGAAACTGGTGTAGGGTCAAATAGGTAGTGTTAGGACATTTTCAGGTCAGACATCTAGTAAAAGAAAGGTTCGGGTCAAATAAGTAGTGTAAAATAGTTGGTCAAACAATTAGTATAGAACGTTTGTTATTCAGCAAGCAGTGCAAGGCACTTGCTGGTCGAGCAAGTAGTATACAGCAGTTACTGGGCAGACAAGTAGTACATGGCAGATGCTGGTCAAGCAATGAGTGTGAGAATTTTGAGTAAAACGAGGAATGTGGCAGAGTTTTGAATCAAATAGGGAGTGTGGGAGAGTTTTAAGTTTTTAAGTAGTGTAGGACAATTGATGGTCAGGAAACTGGTGTAGGGTCAAATAAGTAGTGTTAGGACATTTACAGGTCAGACATCTAGTAAAATGAAGGTTCGGGTCAAATAAGTAGTGTAAAATAGTTGGTCAAACAATTAGTATAGAACGTTTGTTATTCAGCAAGCAGTGCAAGGCACTTGCTGATCGAGCAAGTAGTATACAGCAGTTACTATATATCAATTGCTGGGCAGGCAAGTAGTACAGGGCAGTTGCTGACCAGACAAGTAGTACAGGTCAGATGCTGGCCAGAAAAATGGCGTGGATCAGTTGCATGTTAAAATAGTAATATAGGGTAGTTACTAGTCAGACAAGTAATATACGGTAGTTGGTGGCCTGATACGCAATACAGGATAGATATTAATTAGTGTAATAGTGTATGAGGTGGTTGATGAAAAAAATTGTATGAAATAGTTACTGGTCGGATAATTAATATAATGGCAGATAGAAGTCTATAGCAATCATTGGTCAGATATGTATATGTCTATTCGGCTGTCAATCAAGTGAAGATAGTGTATGACAAAGGAAATGAGATTCTCACACGGCCTGACAACAAAAGTGGAATTAATATGCAATGAAATGAATGGGACAGAACTTGCGCATAATCGAAGAAGCTGAACCGGGTTTATCCATAGGCAAGTAAATGGAAAAGGGTCTCCGATCATTCATATTCGGGCATATTATTAGTTCCATTCGTAAAATAAATGAATAACAACTATTACTAGAATTACACGAAATAGATATTGCTTGTGGCTAACAGGGTGCTTTCGAAGGACTATGATTCTACAATTGCTTTCATCGAATTGATATTCATTGGTGTAATGCCAGTTCTTCGGCTCTGACTCGTGGAATTGACTATGCAGTCGAAGCACAGGGAAACGTCATTTAAATAAACAAATACACAGATGGGACGGCGAGCGTCGACGCGATCCCAGTTAAATCGTTCGATTTGCAACAGGGACTGAATACTAACGATCACTGATCGACGACCGTTCCGGAAAATTTCATTGTTGTCTCAGAGATTGGACTCGTACCCGAGACCAATTAGCGGACAAGCCAGCTATCTAAGTAAGAATGATTCAGAAACTAATAAAGCCTAGTTTCTCACTATAATTTCTAAAGTGAAACAAAACCTATATTAAGTTAGAAAAAGTTCCAATTTTCGTTGTCAATGACTAGACTGTGGATATTTATGCATTTATAACATTCCTGAACTTAGAAAATGTAATGAAATAAAAATTTTCATAAAGTTCAGTATTATTTATCTGTTATTACAAATGTAGTGAATCCTCTAGTATAGAATTTAAGATTAAGTCCCATTTTAATTTTTAAATATTCCCACTGAAGAAATAGTTCCACGCAGTCTGTTAATGACCGAGAAGTCATTGGAAAGAAAAATATGGTAAGTTTCACAATTTCTGATTGCTTTAACTAACAAACCTTATGCGTTCCTAAATTTTGATTCCGGACCACAATGGGTCATCGACCCCATCTGCCCCATCAGGATGAGAGTGTCAATGCCCTCAAGTGCACGTGGGTCCAAACCAACCCACTTTCACACCGTGTACTAAACTCCCATTGACACTGGGGTGATATTCAGCAGGCCTTTGAAGGATACCACCGTCGGAATCCAAAGCCCAACGGTCAGTAGGAATGCACATTGGTCGCGATTAACCATCTGAAGACAGACGGTTTTGATGGTAATGCAAACAGCGAAACGTGTCAACAATTCTGTGTAAATACATCTCTGAACACAGATTTCTCGGTGAATCCTCTGGCTTTTCCTTCGAATTAATGTAAATGAGTACAACCTTGAATTACTTATTACAATTTATTCAATCGAAAGAAGTTCCTCAAAACTTGGAATCAAAATAACCCAAGTCATCGTCGTCCGAGGGTTAAATTCCCCGAAACAGTCGGTTCGATTTAGAGTACACCGAGCTCGCTCCTCACCTGAACACGTGACCATAATTCCGTCCGAGGGGGTTGCAGGGACAACGTACACGTGCGTGAGCCATAGGTTCAGGAGGACGTTGGCGCGCGGCAAAGCAGAACACGTGACCGGCTTACGTAACATACCGCCTATTGTAATGCGCAATGACAACGCCATATATTAGCCCGATACTGGGGTGTGGGTTTGGTTCAGGGCTGCTAGACGGTGTTGCCATGCCGTTGCCAGGTAGCGCGTGTCGGAATCCCCCTCATGGTTCCGTGGGATGAAGGGATGGAGGGGTGCGCCGCGTCGACTGAAAGATTCCATCCGCCGTCTCGCGACAGAATCGTCGACGCGGCTAAATTGCGTTCCGTACACGAGCTACAACAACGCGAAACCGTACCGTGGTTCACGCGGCGCGGGACTGATACGCGTATTCGCGAGCTATCGTTGGTAACACGAGATTTTGAAGCTTGTATATTGATGGTTCAAAGTACATATTGCAAACGCGGTGAATTTATTCGACTCTGTAGATATTCATATAGGTAGAATAATAGTGCGTAATCGGGATGTGGATAAGGTACCAGGGATATATGTGGTGATAAGTGTTCGAAAACAATAAGAGTCGTTGGATGGGGGTTTTGGGAAAAAATGAGAGCTGTTGAATGGGGGTTAATTACCAGGGATGTACGTGATGATAATTGCTGGAAAAAAATGAGAGCTGTTGAATGGGGGTTAATTTCCAGGGATGTACGTGGTGATAAGTGTTCGGAAAAAATAGGAGTTGTTGAATTGAGGTTAATTACCAGGGATGTACGTGGTGATAATTGTTGGAGAAAATGAGAGCTGTTAAATGGGGGTTAATTACCAGGGATGTACGTGGTGACAATTGCTGGAAAAAAATGAGAGCTGTTGAATGGGGGTTAATTACCAGGGATGTACGTGGTGATAATTGTTGGAGAAAATAAGAGTTGTTGAATTGGGGTTAATTACCAGGGATGTACGTGGTGATAATTGCGGGAAAAAAATGAGAGCTGTTGAATGGTGGTTAATTACCAGGGATGTACGTGGTGATAATTGTTGGAGAAAATGAGAGCTGTTGAATTGGGGTTAATTTCCAGGGATGTACGTGGTGATAAATGTTGGGAAAAAATGAGAGCCGTTGAATGGGGGTTAATTACCAGGGATGTAAGTGGTGATAATTGTTGGAGAAAATGAGAGTTGTTGAATTGGGGTTAATTATCAGGGATGTACGTGGTGATAATTGTTCGAAAAAATGAGAGCTGTTGAATGGGGGTTAATTACCAGGGATGTACGTGATGATAATTGCTGGAAAAAAATGAGAGCTGTTGAATGGGGGTTAATTTCCAGGGATGTACGTGGTGATAAGTGTTCGGAAAAAATAGGAGTTGTTGAATTGGGGTTAATTACCAGGGATGTACGTGGTGATAATTGTTGGAGAAAATGAGAGTTGTTGAATTGGGGTTAATTACCAGGCATGTGTGTGGTGATCAGTGTTGAAAAAAAATTGAGTTGTAGATTGGAAGTTAATTAAATTTACTGCTTTTGCTACGCATTTGCTTTGTAGTTTGTGTAGTTGTACAACAATTTGGAACACTGGTGTGGACATTTTAGGCAGTGGGCATAGGTACCATTTCATGTGATCGATACGAAGGTTTCTTTAACTTCAGAATTTAATCATCTAGTACGAAAATTAAATTATATTGTTCACCAAATATAGGTCTTTATACATAAATCCTAGACACACGAGAACTTATGTTCGATATTAAGACTTTCATATTTAAGAACATAACCTTCTGCTCTAAAATTAATTTATATTATTCAGAAAATTGAGACCTTTAAAGACGCTGGGCATATGAGTTTCTGTGTTCGGTGCGACGTTCTTCAAATTCCACAATTTAATCCTCTATTGCCTACATTAATTATTATTATTCAATGAAGACATCTACCCTGGTACTCCTTTAATTTCGATCGAAAGTCGTCGGGAAACCGTGATTCCATTCGAATTAAGGTCGAACGCGCGACACTCGTAACGTGAACGCTCGCCCCGTAGACAAATCTCCGGACGATGAGTGTGGTGGAGGGGTAGTAGGTCTGATACAGAGGGTGGATGAGAGTGGAACAAAGACGGAGAGCAACGACGACAGGCGTCGACGTCGGGTATTCCCGCGACGGCTGCAGAAATTAATATAAATCTCATTTCCTCGGCTCGGATAGGTACACCGGCATTGTCTTACTCGGCTCTCTCCTGTTTCCATGCCCCTTCAACCCACCCCCTCGCGACCCCAGCTGTCATCAGGACCTCGCGTAACCCGAGCATCCGGCGAACACGTGCGCCCCATCCCCAGATGGACCGAAAAAAAGAAGAGGGGGTGGCGAGTCGCGATCTAATAAATCGATATCTAATAAGCACGAAACATCCATTGCATGATACACAGGGATGTTGTCGACGTGACGAACAACGGGGGATGGAAATTGGGTTACCGTGGCGAGGAAGATAGCGTGTTTATGAATGGGATTGGAAGAACACGGTGTGGAGGGTGTTCTGGGTGTGTTTAACCCCTTCAAGAACGAATTTATTAAGACCAGACAGAATATTTTTCTTTGTTCTTCGCCTGCATTTAATACAAATATAGTTGTATATATTAACGATAATCAGTTGGTGGAATATTCTTTTTTGTTGACGAATTTCTTAGTGGAAATTTAATTATTCTTTCGGAATAACGATTGAGTGAAAGAAAAAGTAAACGTACACACACGTGCCGGTATACCTTACGAGGTTAATCAGTAGGAACCAACGAATCTGTAAAAAAAATCACAGATTTAACATTTTTGTTTTGTTTTATTCAATTATTTAACGTCGCATCAACCATTTTTATGGGTTATTAGCGACTAAACCGTTTATTTTCAGAAAAGATTCCAGACGACTGTATCTGAATGACAATATCGAAACCGTTACATTCAAATTATTCTACTAATTGCCATCAAGTTACTGCATTCTTTGCTTAACTGAGACACATAGTACCACGTTCTCGAATAATAAAAAAATATCGGGTGTTTAAACGATGTACTTCTGGCCCCAAACTATCGAAAATGATTGTTTCATGTTAAATTAATATACGTTTATAAATATACTTTTAATACATATTATTTCTGAATTATATGACTGATAATAAACGCGGCGTTCAAAAAGACCCTAGCCTAGCTAGGAAACACAACAGATCGTTGTCACTACTCGCGGATATGATTGCATAGTCGCTACTTATTCTTAAGCAAATGTTTAAGTCCCCAGTTATGAATCTGTAGTCCACACGTATACACATTCATAACTGGGGACTTAACCCCATTATGGGTAAACAAACGTGGACATATCGTAGAGAATCATATCTCAGTTTGAAATGAAGGAAAAATGTTCGTGGCAGTATTGATGTCATATTCTTAATTTGTTTATAACTTTTTCTTCGAAGGGTGGACAAACGAAAATTTTGGTTGGACAAATGTGGACAAACGAATACTGTTGGTTTTTCATAAAATTTTGCATTTGGGGGTACTAACTTCACAGACCTGGCCAATGGTGGGTCTCGACGTCGCGCGATTAATTAGGTCCCCTTTCCCGTTGGATTCTAGCTGACGCTGTGCGCCAGATCCACGGCCACGGGCATATAATAATTGAGAATCGATGCTTTCACGGCGCTCGTAGTTCGCAGATAATTGATACACCGTCAAGTTTCCGTTCGGTGTTACGCGCCACGGCTCTCCCTGGTTTACCGGCTCCGTGAACGGGAGGGGAAACGCGAACCCTATTGTCGCCGGGAGTTAATTACGCGGCGATTGACAGCTTACGAAATTTATCGAAAATTTCTGTCCCGCGGGAAATACAATCTGACACGTCTGCTGATAATTAGAGCTACGAATTTTATAAATTTACAGCGCACCTGACAGGCACGAAAGGTGATAAAACAGTGACCGGAAGAAAGTTTTTGATGAAGATAATTGGGCAAAGTTATGGAGAAAACTACCAACCCTCGATGATCTGAAATGAAATAAATTTAGTTTAAAGATTTTAATGTATAAAAAATGATAGCTCTATTTTTATTGGTTATATATTATTTCTTGTTATTGTCTTATAATGTTTCTCAAAGGCTTATTTAATAGTGGGTAGTTTAATTAATATTATTTTGAATTTTCTGTAGTTAATTTTAATTTTATTTATAATTTTCTATGGCGTGGCAATTTTAATAATTGTATAAGATAACAGTTCTTCTATGGGCATGTAATATTTTGGTACGTGAAGATCACAAAATTAAGGGATCCGTACTGTGTGTAATGAAATTTTTGCCATTTCGAGGGTTGTTGGGTTTCTGAGTAACTTGCCCCAATTATAGTTTACTATAAATAATAGTTACAATATAATAATGGTATAATATAATATAAAGATAATTTACCATAAATATTTTACTCTCTAGTCAATAGAATCATTAAAAAAGTGAATCAGTTTCTGCTCATCTCTCGTTTCTGAACCTAAAAAAGTTGTAATTATTTTCGTGGCTTCCCTGGGTCTTTCATAGCACAAGTGAAATGTCCCACTCAAATGTCTCCGAAACAAAGGAATTTTTATCAAAGAAACCATTAAACATATACAATTAAAAACTACTGGATCATATAGTAGAGACCTTGGGAACCATCCCTGAATTTTTTCAGACGTTTTGGAATCCCATAAAATAAAAAAACATAAATCAAGACATCAAATACGTAATAATAAGTAGGGTCACAGAGGATTAACATGACATTTAAATCGATTCGTGTCTATTTTCTCTAAAATCAGCTTTGCAAGTGTGTTCCGTAAATTTTTACCGTTATGCAAACTTCTATGCAATATTATTTACCGTAATTTAAGGTGAACAATATTCAATGTGTAATATCCTTTGCCTCGGCTACCTTTATCCTCGTTTTTAGTTGAATTACCCACAAAAACGTGACTGAAAAATCGAGGTCCGTCATCAAACGGTGGCGACAGCGTTTTCGGCGCAGGTTCTGTTAGTTTAGTTACACAGAAACGCGACAGAGAATTTCCATGTTATTCCTCTCGGTAGGTGCGCACCGTCCAGCGTAAGTTTACCCAACGAATGTACAGGAAACCCTGGGTTTCAGCGCCTGGGCGTCTCCCTTTGCCGCGACAAAGGACGATTGTGATAACACACGCGGGACAATGGTTGCTCTTCGATTCACCTTTGTGACCGAGGGATTCAAACCTTAATTCGTCGGCGTTAGAATTTCACCGTGAGCAAAATCCTCGGTGCAATGAACGCTTGAATTCAGAGAAAATATTCGGGCGCTATTCGGATATTTAATTGATACACGCAGGCGTTATTAGAATATCTAATTGACGAAATTAAACACTGGCAGAGCATACGAATACGCGAAATACGGATGGGAATAGTTGCTGTGCGGAGAATATTTGATTCGGTGTAAAAACGGCGAGAGATTTACTTTGTTCTGCAAAGGAAATTTTGCGAAGTGCTATTTGAATTAACTTGGCTGGTGAAATGAAATATTTTTTATTCGTTGGTGATCTGGATTTTTTCTGCTATTAGTTTCTTTTGAAAAGGGTATAGCAGTGGTGGTAATTTATAAATTCATGTGTTTAGTTTTAAGGTTTACAAATAGGTTGAAAACAAAGCTAATGCGGTAACACGAAAGATTTTCAATGTATGTTATCTAAAGAAAACACGTCGTTATTTCGAAAATAGATTTTTTAAGTATTAGGAAAATAGATTTATGATGACGAAACGGTGGATATTTATGCATTACAGCACTTCTTAACTTGAAACTCACAGTAAGACGAACATTTTAACATTAATATTAACTCAAATATTTACGTCTTACTTCAACTATTATTTTCACTACTCGCAGCACCAATTATACACAAAACATCATCCTTATTCCCTCAATCATGGTTACAACACTTCAAACCATCGTGTCATTCAGCCAGTAAAAAAGCCAATCATCGTGTTGCGTTATCCAATCATAGAACAAATAAGAATATTAACAACATATTAACACAATTCATCGTGTTTTCCATCGCGTCGTATTGCACTATCCCATAGCAAAACAAATAACAATATTAACAACATTTTAACACAATCCATCGTGTTTTCCATCGCGTCGTATTGCACTATCCTATAGCAAAACAAATAACAATATAAACACCATTTTAACACAATCCATCGTGTTTTCCATCGCGTCGTATTGCACTATCCCATAGCAAAACAAATAACAATATTAACAACATTTTAACACAATCCATCGTGTTTTCCATCGCGTCGTATTGCACTATCCCATAGCAAAATAAATACCAATGTAAACACCATTTTAACACAATCCATCGTGTTTTCCATCGCGTCGTATTGCACTATCCCATAGCAAAACAAATAACAATATAAACACCATTTTAACACAATCCATCGTGTTTTCCATCGCATCGTATTGCACTATCTCATAGCAAAACAAATAATAATATAAACAGTATTTAAAAAAAGCAGCTATACTTCAACAATTTCATTACTGGCGGTATGCAAAGTGAAAAGTGTGAAAAGTGCAAACAAGAATCATCCTCACCCTACCCTCATTCATCGTTTAAACCATAGTACCACCCACCCAAAAGCAAAGCCGACTTATAGTTAAACATGCTGCATTATCCAATCACAGAACGAATAAGAAAATTACCAGAAACTATATCCACGAAAACCATAGCCCATCGGAGGGTATCCTCTATTGGCCTCAGTCGTTCCGAAGCGCGTCCAGGGGGGGGGGGATCACAGCGCATATAAACGACAAAGGGTCGCGCCGCCGTTGCCTGGGCAAAATAGCATCGCGTGTAAGTGCACAGAGTGTCGCTGCCCGAGGTTTCGCCCACACATCGAACGGGGCCCCGTGTTAGGCCGGAGGATTGGGCTCTCCGCAACCCCCAGGTGCATCGAGGTTTCTGCGGCGACTGGGGGTTCGATGCAGGGAAATGGGTCTGAGGGGGTGGGTGGGGGGTAATATAACGCGAGGAATAGAACTCGGTAGACTCGGTTAATTAACGGAACCCACATGGGACAGGTCCGCGTTCTGTCCAGGCGGCCACGTCTCCTCTTTTATCCCTTTCACCGCACCGGCCTCCCACCACCGCAGACCCACCCCCTCTATCGTGTCACCCCTGTCGCGCTTCCACGCCGCAAATACAGCCTGCGAGAGGGCGGTACGTAAATAACTTGCGCGTCCCTTATCCGGCTTTGCTCGTGCCGAACTGGAATGGAAAAGGGGTGTGGGGGTGGTGGGACGAACGACGACAGAGGGTGGTAGATAAAGTCTCTGACGGTACTCTCTCTCTCTCTCTCTCTCTATCTTCATCTTGCTTGCCCCAAGGGGAAACGGAAGAACCGTGGTGGCGGAAGGGAGGTTCCGTCCGGCGCTTAATTAAAGAAATCCTTGTTTACTGCCGGTCGACGTCGTCAGGCTGCTCCCGACTGCTCGCTACCGCTTCAGTTCGTTACGTAACAGGTGTCGTGAATAAGTAATTTAGGTGACAGCCTCTCGAGGAGGCCTTCGAGAATTCCATTATGTATTTATTGACATTTACGATCGCAGAGGAGAGAGGAATTCGGTGGGATGAGTGAGCTGGTAGCAGCGTTTCGTTGGAATTTCTATGGGAAGAAGAAGCAACCGTGTCTCGAGACTGGTAGCCCGATGTGAATGTAGCAGATGGGTTTTTCGCTGGCGTATGGGGCGGGGATGATCTGAAGAGGAAAGTGTGAAGAAGATATATGGTTGGAGGAAGTAAGACATCGTTCGAGAATTCGTTTTTTAGAATTACAAAATGGAGGCGTCAGTGTTAAATTGTTGCTATTGCTAGTACGGAATCTTTGGATTTCGAAACTTGAATGAGATTAGAAACTGATGATATTGGATTTGAGGAAATTTGACCCAGTGAGATCCAGTATGTACGGTGTTAAGCACTTATGAAACGATGTAGATAGGGTAGAAGTTTTGGAAATTAATGGAAACAGCAACAGATCTCAGAGACTCCATGTAGGCTTTGACAGACTCAGATAGTGGTAATCCGTACAGAAGCAATATAGGTAGGGACAAATCCTAGGGAACCAATACAGTATCAGAAAGAATCGCATTGAAGATCAGAAAGAATTCGATCTAAAGTATCCAAACAGGCAGTGTTATGTTCAATATAGAGAAAAAAACAGACAGAAAAGGCATCATGTAGGCACTATCAGACTCAAGAGACCTGATACAGATACTGTCAACACACAAAGAACCCCATACAGTCACGATCAGTAGCAGCCCATAAAGATCTGATACGGATGGCATCACATGCCAGAAACCCGACACAGGCGGTAGTAGACCCCGAAGACTTCACATAGTCAGTACTAAACCCAAAAGGCTCGATACATGGAATATGGGGTTCCAGGGGTCTCAGAGGTTTGGGGAATCTCGACGGTCTTATAGGTCTTAGAGGTCTTGGGGGTCTTGGGGGTCTTGACATTCTTGGAAGTTTGGGTGTCTTGGGGGTCTTGACAGTCTTGACAGTCTTGGAAGTCTTGGTAGTCTTGGTAGTCTTGGTAGTCTTGGTAGTCTTGGTAGTCTTGGTAGTCTTGGTAGTCTTGGTAGTCTTGGTAGTCTTGGTAGTCTTGGTAGTCTTGGTAGTCTTGGTAGTCTTGGTAGTCTTGGTAGTCTTGGTAGTCTTGGAAGTCTTGGAAGTCTTGGAAGTCTTGGAAGCCTTCGAAGTCTTGGAAGTCTTGGTAGTCTTGGCAGTCGTGGTAGGCTTGGGGGTTTTGACAGTCTTGGAAGTCTTGGAAGTCTTGGAAGTCTTGGAAGTCTTGGAAGTCTTGGAAGTCTTGGAAGTCTTGGAAGTCTTGGAAGTCTTGGAAGTCTTGGAAGTCTTGGAAGTCTTGGAAGTCTTGGTAGTCTTGGTAGTCTTGGTAGTCTTGGTAGTCTTGGTAGTCTTGGTAGTCTTGGTAGTCTTGGTAGTCTTGGTAGTCTTGGGGGTCTTGACAGTCTTGACAGTCTTGGAAGTCTTGGAAGTCTTAGTAGTCTTGGTAGTCTTGGTAGTCTTGAGGATCTTGGTAGTCTTGGGGTCTTCGAGGTCTTACAGGTCTTGAAGGTCCCAGATGTTCCAGTGGTCTCTGGGGTCTTAGAGGTAACTAGGCTTTCTTTGATCCCAGAGGTTTCGGACATCCCAGGGGCTCGAAGATCCATGGGGCCCCATTGGTTCCAAACATCTCGAGGGTTTCAGATGTCTTGAGCATATCTAGTATCATTTGCACCATATCTTTCCGATCTGATACCATCTGCATCAGGTTTCTCATATAACACCTATATTTGTTTTTTCGGGTCTACTACGATCTACATCAACTCTCTCGGAAGTCATACCTCCTGTATTAGACTTTTCAGGTTCTCTGCAACTTGTACGGAGTTCATTAAATCTGATACGAAGTCTGTCGGATTTCTTGGGTCTAGTAACGGGTAGTATGGGATCACCCAGCTCTGGTATCAGCTGTATCAAGTTCCTCCGGTTCGATAATATCAGTATCGAGTTTCTTGGATTTACTATCACCCATACTGACTTTATCGAGTCTGGTATTATTTGTACTCGATGATTTTATACCTACATCGGGAATTTTGCATCCTGCAGTGTCTGTATTAGGTTACTTCGTATACCTACTGCCGTTTGCATCGGCATTTCGGTTTCTAGTGTTACTTAGATCGCGTCTTCTAAGTTTGGTTGCAATCTGTATAACTGTTACCGAGTCCGATAATGTTTCTTTCGAATTCCAAGGAACTGACACTTCCTCTTCGCAGTACTAAAAGCTTCTTGACGTCTATAGCAAATCGCCAGGACCCAGTACCTTACGTGTCAAATTCCACGTGTCCTACTAACGTCGTATCAACTGTCGCCCTATTCACTCCTTCAATTCGTACTCGCGTATACCACCTATATCAAGTTACAAGCATTTCATATACTCTAACCTTCGATATGAGCCACAACTATCACACATAACCTCACTCAGCTCTATCCTAGATATTATCCTTCCCCACCCTCCTAAAAATCATACGTAAAATGCGTTCGTGAATAATATATAAGGTCTTCCAAACGAAACGTCGATAGATCAGCTCCGTAATTCTTCCCACGAAATAAATCCCATTTAATTCCTCCAACCGTATCCACCGGAATTAAACGGGTGACGTTCTACGGGATTCCAGACCCTCGTTTCCCGACGAACAAAAAAATCAGCAAGCAAGCGAGTCGAACAGCCGACAAGAACTGAACGACTGTGACCGTCGACCGGCGTTAAACGCTTTGCTCGTTTTGTCTATGTCTACAAGATGAACGTCATTCAATTGTGCCGTTGTGCCAGTGTTACACAAGTGTCAGTCACATAACTTCTCCATCCCAAATAACTTCGAAATTTTGTGTTCTATAAAAAAGTGTTTCATATAGAAATTGCAGCATTTCAATTTTATTTTAAATAAACTATTTGTTTACGAGATATCAACGTGACTTTGAATCTTCTAAATAGAGTGCGCAGATTTTAGTATCAAAATTTAACAGATCAGTCAAGTTTTACACAAGAGTATTATGCTGTAATTATCCTAAACCTAATAAATAATTACCAATGTATTTGCAAAAACCTTGTGCAAGATCTCACGTTAGGATAAGAGGCATCACTTTAAGCAAGTATTACAACTCAGATCAATATTAAGACCATGAACAACATTATTGCAAAAATCTCGCTAATTATTATACAGCAAAATAAAAAAATCTTTTTACCAGTCAGAAATTTCAATTCTTTTTATGGATAATTTTGTTCGAAAATATTCTAGTATAGGTGATATGCGCTCCATTAAAAACATTCAAGGTGACCTTAACATCTCGGAAACAAATGAACTATATATTTTTTATACGTTTCTTTCGATACCATGCAACCTCTAACACATTTTTTTAAAAACACATATTTTAGAATACATTAAAAAGTGGACAAGTTATATGAATCACCCTGTATAGGGAACACTGAGGTCTTCCAGCGGCCACAGTCGGTCTTCATACTCGCAAATCAACCCCGTAATGCCACCAGTATTCGTCGTCCCAGGCTGACAGGGCCGTGTTCACACGCGGACAAAGATTTTTTAGGCGAAAAAACGGGACACATATATTATATAACCGTCGCGCAAGAACCATTATAACATCCAGGGACTTCGTCCGGCTTTTCACGCGAAAAATTAAACGTCTGAAACTGTCGACCGTCCTTCTAGCTTTGATCATAACGCTGTGCCGCGTTATTGTATTTGCGAAACGAAGTTCCCGACTGTGTCACTGGGTCGTGAAAAAGTGGAACGACGGACGCATGAACGGACAGACGTTTGACTACCGGTCCTATTGTCGTTTTCGATGAAGCTGTCGCATTGATAAGAAGCTGGGAAACGGTGGAATTGGAAGATCGCTGACAGTAATGTCACCAAATGTCAACGGTACCGATGTTTGTGTACTATTATTATTATTATTAATTACATTTGTACCCGTGATTATGAAAGCGGTGTAAGTCATATATTTTGCCTGTAGAAAATTCTTTCATAATATTGAAATATAAATTGACGTGACGTGAAATAAGAGTAAAACTGAATTTGTTGAGTCTTTTGACTTACATCATTTTCATAATCACCAGGAAATTTAATCAATAGAGATATATGGTACACAATATAGATAAAAAAATGTTTGTATTATTTAATAGATTTTCAGATACCCTTGGCTTCTATTATCTTTTCCACGCGATTTAACAACATTTCTATTACTTTCGTATAAACATGTTCCTCTTTGGTATCAAAGAAACGTTGCAACTCCCTTTCGAAGTCTTGTCGATTTTGGAATCGCCGATTTCGTAAATGGTTGTCCATCACCAAGAAAATATGATAGTTCGTGGACGCAATTTCTAGGGAATATGGGGGATGTTTTAATTCACTCCTGTTGCCCAATTTGAGAATTTTTTTCATAGAATAAAAAAAAAAACCGAATAACTGACGTTGACATAGTCATAATGAGGTCACTTTTATAAAACTTTAAACGATTAATTTCCATAAGTGTTATACATCAATAAATTCTCTGTTAACTAAACAAATGTTTGAACATACATATCCGTACTTTCAATTCTTCGAGTGTGCATACGAATATTTGTACGGTCTGACAATGAAAAAATCTAGGAAAAGCAAAAACTTTTTTTGGTCACCCGACATTACAATTTTGGGACTTCTCTGCAGAGTTTAGAAAGCTGGTGGAATTATTAACAGGTATACGGTAGATAATAACGGAAAGTAGCTTCTTAATTGAATGTAGAAGCCTGGAAGTACTTCAATTTAACGTCACTTGAACTGTAATGATTACGTCAAGGTTCGTATCGAGAAGCGTAAATTATTTCTCGTGCAAATTTACGTAAACTCCTCTGAAAGTCGTGAACGAAGTTGCCTGATGGGCTTGAATATTAATATTTCGTGGGGCTCGTTGTTCTTGATCGTCCTACGATTCTTGTGTTTCACTTTTGTGTAGATCCTTTTAGAGCCAGACTGAAGGAAAGGAAGAGATCATCGACTAGTGAACAACCCTGATATGGTTGTTTATTCCACAAGTCTGATTGAGTAAAAGCTTAGAAGGGACGGAAAGACTGTCCTGTGGGAAAAAAGTCCCTGTAATGAAGGGATGTCCTAGGCTTTTCAACCGAGTTTTCGAGAGGTTCTTGGATGCCTCCTGTCTGAGTTAGTACTTTCTAAATTAATTCTCAAAGTTAATGCTGTTCCCTCCTTTTTTTACTGTAATATGGAATAGAACAATGGTTGATTCTTTCGTTTCGTGTTTCTCATTTCTCTCTGACAAGTATTGCAGAATTCGAATAGATTAAGGCATGTAAAAGGATACCATAAGAAATTCTGGTGAATTATTACAAATCTGAGGTGGTTCTTCTTTTGGTAATGATGTTCTTATTCCTATTTTAATGTAGAAATATTCTACACGGAGGAATATAGTGAAATTTCAGAATAGATTTTGAAATATACTGACCCAAATGTTTGTTCACATTAAGCAATTTTATTATACCTTCTAGTCCAGGTTAGAAATTTAGAAATACGTTCTTCTTCACCGTGGAGAAATTAAACACAATATGTAATAAAGTATTAATATTAGGTTCTTGCAGAATAAAGTCGTTAACCGTAATTAAGTTTAATTTATAATTCGATGACATACCCATGTGTATTTCCAATACCTCTTAGGATGTATGCACTCGAAGTGTCGGCACTTTGTTGACAGGAGAATTTTTATGTTTGCAAATATGCAACTTCAAGTGTTGTGAAAATATTTAGAAACAACTACTTAACCTTTATTATTCAAACTTACATATAGGGAATAGGATTTTTAAGAAGGACGTACACCTACTATTAGTCAACCAGTCTTAGCTTCTGTTTTTGGAAACACGTACTACTACGTCATCCGACATCAAAGTGTTAATGCCCTTCATAAATATTTACCTACCAATCGTCTTACTATGTTTAAATACTTCTAAAATATACAATACTTCATTTAAAATTCCCCTTCAATTCTCAAAGAATGACCTTGAATTCCGTTTATTCCATCCGACCTTCATCCTAAAGAAAATTAGCTCTTCCGTAAAACCCGACGCAGTCTCCGACTAAAATGAAACAAACGCGAACAGGCAAATATTTAAGAGCGGCAGTGTGTACTAATCAAGTCTAACTAACTTCTTCGTACAACTGCACTCCATTCCTTTATTCCCAGGCGATAATTAACATTCTGCAGGCCGTCTAGAAACGGTGCCGCCCCAGGCCGAGTATATCACCAGGAAGAAGAAAACGTTGTTTCTGTCCGTAACGCGAGAGCACGCTTTTAACCCGGTAACCTTTCCCCCGACCCTTGGCAACAAATGAAAAGGATGCAAGAGGCTTGGTTGTCGGCGCGTTAGAGGAGAGGCCTAGGAGTGGAGGCAGGTAAACGAGAGAAATAAAAACCATGAAGGATGAGCAGAGGTAATAATGGAGGGAATGAATAGTGCAAGTCTGAGAGGGGATAAGAAACGAAACATGGGAGTGGGCTGAGAAGGATTCTCCCCTCTATTCTCGTGAAGAGCCACGAGACAAGAGGTGACTCGGTATAAATAAAGAAGGCAAAGAGAAAGGGGTTGGAATGTGGTCGAGAAAGAGATAGCTAGACTCACACCCATGGAGACTTCAACGAGCAAGACTGAGACAGAAGGCAACAGGGGTATTGGAGAAAGAGGGCCTGGCTTCCTCGAGCAAGTCGAGGGAAATTAAGCAATTAGTAACTTTGCACCGCAGCAGCTCTCAGCGAGATTTGATTATGTTTTCGGTTTAAGCACTCCGACGGCGGACGCCTCCCTCCATCCCTTTCAAATCCCACCCCCATTCTCGACCGTTCATCCCTTCGAGAGAATTCGCTTTCGAGAGGTCGACGTATATCTCCGGCCGCAAACTAAAGGGGTAATACGTGCCTGGAGGACACCGCGGGCTTCTGTTTCTTCGTTTTCTCCCCTCCCTTAACCGCCCCCTTTGTCAGCCCCTATTGTTCTTCGATCCCCGTTCTCCTTATTGCATTTCCTCGGCTTGCTCGAGGGGGGTGGGAAAACTGTACGGGGCCACGCGGTCAACGATGAGAATCGTCCTGACAATTGTCGATTCTTCGTGGGTTTCTCGGAGGGGTGAAAGGGTTTGGAATAATACCGTGGATGGGTGAAACGTGTTGTAAGTGGCGTGAATGGTATTGATCGGTTCGAGAAGTGTGAAATAAGATTACTTTCAAGGGATAATGTCGTTATCTAAGCGTGTGGATCGAAACGTGTTCGAAATCATGTTTCATCGAAATATTATGAATTAATTTTTAATTTTTGGTATCTGTTTTCTGACATGGTTGGAGGAGTACGTCATTCTGGTCGGGTCACTTGAGCTATCCTCTCTAATTCTCCGTTTTTTTTTTTTTTTTTAGTGATTCTAAGTGGTTTCGATATGGGTCATTCCACGTCAAGCGGTACTTTTGTACACGAAGACTGGGATTTTGCTGAAATTGAAATAAGTTATAGTTCATGTAAAAATAGGGAGGATTTAAGTCATCATTTTGATGAAGTTGGTAATTTTCGCCGATTCTTGCGAAAGTCTCCATCACAAAAGAATTTTTATCTCCGTAATTATTAGAAATACGAACTTGATCCTCGTTTCATTGTAATCGTAAAGGATCATTCTTTGTAATTAAATGTTTGCTCTGTACGTAATGTTGTCCCAAGAGTTATCCTATGAATTAAGTTTGTATCTTTAACAGTGACGGAGATGAAAATTCTTTTGTATGGTAGCTTTCGTAAAAATCGGCGAAAATAATCAATTTTGAGGTTCTGTATTTTTGAAAGAATTTCGAAATCAGCAAAATGATGACTTAAACCCTCCCTATTTTTACATGAAGTATAACATATTTCAGTTTCAGCAAAATCCCAGATTTCATGTACCAGCAATCAAGCAAGTCACATTTCGAGAAGTCTTTACGATCTCAAAGAGAAACATAAAAGTTATAGAAATATAATAATTAGATTGCGGAAGTTCATGCAACCTCACAATATCAGATTCTAATAACTAAGACTTAAAAGTGAGCAGAATTTTGAATTCTGTACTAGAGGCTTTACTGCGTTAATAATAACGCATTGATAATATCAAACTTTATTCAAACCTTTAGATTGCTGTGTTTTCCGCGTTAGAAGATGCTATAAATGCATAAACATCCGTCATGTGTCATATGTTGGTTTCTATTTGTTAAAACAAAATGATTTTTTAACATCGTGTCACCATCCATCTTTTGGAAAAAAAGTTGAAAAATTTAATCATCTACATGGTAAGCAATAACAAATATACCTTAAGATTTTCTTCCAAAATAAGTATAGCGTTAATATTACTCTGGGTCACAATAGACCCAGCGTTCGCCTAGCAAACTAACTTCGATTGAGTACTCGAGCCTTAAGATTTTCTTCCAAAATAAGTATAGCGTTAATATTACTCTGGGTCACAATAGACCCAGCGTTCGCCTGGCAAACTAACTTCGATTGAGTACTCGAGCCTCCATTGCAGATGACTGTTTACTTCAACTCCCGTTACCCTAATTTCACATGAATCTTAATTTTCCATCGCTATAATTTCCGATTAACCGTCAATATTCGTTAATACAATGTCGATCCGCGAGTATTTCCTCCTTCTTCTCCCCTGGTCACGTAATTCCACCTCACCCCTAAACCATGTTCTCACAGGGAGACTGAGGCCCAGGGGGAAGAACGTATGGGGCAGCTCTCGCGAGAGAAGAAAAAAAAGGGAGGAGGGGGAAGAAGCAAAGAGGAGACAAGCAGAGAAATTGCGCGCGAGGGAGAGAATCTCTCCGGCTGTCGCCAAGTGTTATTCCTTGTCCTCCGGGTCGCTTCCATTCCATTTCGCAGCGTTTCCCCGCGTCCCCTTCCCTCCCATCGCGCCTGCACGACCTGTCCAGGGGCAAATAGATCGCGTGGACCAAGATAACGCTCGTGTGTACCAAGATAATACAAGCACGTAGTTAGGCGTTATTTGGCGATGGCTTCTTAACACTTTAACCCTTTAAACTCTTTTGTCGAGTGTGTCTCGACATCAATTTCATTCACAGGTACTCCTATGTCGAATCACACTCGACATTTTTAGCAAGGTTTCAAGGCTATTAACAATACAATTACTAAAAATATTTGTTTAAATTGATTCCTATCAACCAACTATCTTTTGAAATACATTTAAAATAAAACACCCAGTACAATAGGGAGTTATTCGAACGAAAATTTCAAGAGAATTAGGACTGCATACTTTAGGCGTGATAACATAACTTCTTACTGCGAAGAAAAGAATCCCCATTGTGAAATGAGTTGAGCAAAAATTAATTCCCCGGTTAAGAGGTTAAGTATTACGTATTATGGTGAAATACTGAATTTAATAAGCTTTTATCGCGGCAGTTAGTGTGGGGTATGATTGGTTAAGTAGTATAGGTCATCTATGGTCGGACAAACACTGTAAAGTCATTATTTGTCTTGCAAGTAGTATCGGTTGTCTATGTTCAGACAAATATAGCAAGTCCCTATTTCAGTTCAAAGTAGAATCAGTTGTCCGTGGTCAGACAGACACAGTAAATCATCATTTAGATTGACAGTAGAATGTGTTGTGTATGGTCAGACGCGCGGAAAGTTCATTTATTCTCAAACCGGCAGGATGAAACATGGATTATCAGATAAGTAGAATAAGAATTTCATGGTCGGACATTCGTCATAAGTCGTTGGGGGTTAGACAATTAGTACAAATTGTTCATGATGATTGTCTATAGGTTCATGAACCATAATTCTTTAGTAGCCACTGTTTCCTGTTCTTCATGAACTAGGAATATAATCATGTACGAGAAACTTCCACTCTCTAGAAGAAAAGTGAATTATTTGAATAATTCCACAAGCCTACAGCAAATTTGTTGTCGATAAAATGGGATTCCCTCCCCATTGTATTATCGCTCTTCTACGAAACACTGTATTTTTTTAAACCCATTTGAATAAGCTAAAAGACGCTTTTCTCGACATAAGATCCAACGAATTGCCGTAAACTTATTTTCCCCGTTTCGTATCACGTCCAGCACGACGAACCACGCTGGATTCCACTTCTCCCTCGGTGACTCTCCTGTAAACATGTACCGCTTGACTTCGCGGAGAACTTTTTGCATTAAGCTAAAGGGGAAAGATGGGCACACGAGCGGAATACAAATGGAGAACGGGAGAAGAGAATTGAAAGACGGTATGAAATTGCGATGAAAAAGACGGAAGATCCTTTTTCGAAAGGACATACATCAGATATGACGTTTTAAAAAAGTATCCTTCGATAGGAAAACGACTTTACAATTTATGATATATTAAATTTACCTGCTAATTTTAAGGAAAATAGAAACTCTTTTAAATAACTAATTGCTCGCCAAGTTTTAGTGAAAGTACAAATTGTAATGCGTTCGCTGCTAATTCGAATATAATTATCGTTTCATTGGTGTAATTACTGAAACTAGTAATTGTGACCTTTTTTCGCGTATATAATTGTTAGTAGATGACGAAATTTATATGTCTAACAAAGAAATTCCTAGATCCCCTAATTTTCCTCCAGATTTAACCGCCGACCCATCGTTTCGGACAAAAAGGTGTAATTATAGGAGGCAAAGGCACGGTTTAATTTTCACGCGACTCAAGACAAGCGGTGTTCACGTTTTAAAATGAGAAAAAGAACACTGCGGAGCAATTAAAAGAAGCTGAAACGGGCGAACGCAAAAATTGCGAAGGCCGGGAAACGGTGGAAAATAAAGGTGGATGAGCAAGAGAGCTCCTGGGGCCGTTGCAAAAAGTCTACTAAATGGAAACAAAGTACAGGCGATTATGTCGTAACTGCAACGCTAATTAACGCACCCACACAATCGTGCGAAAGCTTTTCATGCTCATCGTTATCGTCCGCCCTCTGGAATACACATCATCCTCTATTGTTCCGCCGACGATACACGTTTTCCAATTCACGGTAATGTGCTCTTTTTTCAAAATGGTAGATTATTCGGAAATTTGTCGAACAATAGAAAATGAAAAAAATTATACCAAGTGAAGCAGTGCGTATAATCCACTACTTTATAAAATAAAATATCGATATAATTAAAATTTAAATACTTTCCTTACTTTTTGTACATAATGATGCTGCTTTTATACACTGAACTAAATCCTTATGATTAGACTGCGGATACTTATGCATTTATAGCAAATTTTAATATGAAAAATGTATTAAAATGAGGACTTTAATAAAACTTAATGATATCTATATATTATTGCCAACATAATAAGATATCTAGTGCAGGAAATAAATTTCTAGATCATTTTGATTACATGAACTAATGACTAAATTTGTGATTTTGCATAAACAACCGTAGTCTACTTATGACGTTTTGTCACGAGGTCAATTTATTCGAAAGTATAAGCATAATCATGTCATTCTTGGTGTTTCTATTATATCAAAGGTAATAACTAATTTCTCCGTTTAAAAATATATTCAATGTTCCATAAATTGATTTTATGTTTCTTGAAAAATATATTCAAGATTGCATGAATTGATTTTATCTTTCTTGCAGTTTTAACTGCTTATGTCAAAGTTGCAAAAATATATTTGAGATTAAGAGCATTAATACTGGTAGCATTTTTTAGTTAAATGGCCTAATTCTGTAATACTGATAATAAAAACTATTTTTTGCCGAGAAACAAAAACCATCGAACAGGTTTACAGAAGATAATACACAAGGATGAAGGTATAAAGGTAAAATGGTTTACGGAAGGGTAATCAGTACGAAAAACGATAGTAAACCCGACAAAGCTCCGTTTCTATAGACACACGAACCGCACAGAAAGCCCCAGCAAGCTGAAAACTCTATACCGCGGATTCTCACGCACTGGAAAACCAACGAGAAAACGAACAAAGCTGACTACCGAGAAACCAGTATTTAGTTGGACGGGAATACAGAGACCGCAAAACCTGTGAACTAAAACACACTCGGCGATCCGAAAGTTCGTCGACTAGAAGCTACGGATAACTCAAATCCAGGAACAATTTAGAGATTTCATAAGGAGATTATTAGGAAGGGGTGGGGGTCTGTGAATCTTGCGAAGCATGGAACTCGGAACTCGAAAGTTTCCCTAATTTTCAGGTCAAAAAGCATGAATTCTGCAGAAACGTAACTTTCCCCGGTAGAAGTTCTGCTAAGTCGAAAATAACAATGTAAATCTTGTTGTTCAGTCGTCCCTAGAAACCAGAGAAGGATCCATTTGATTGGGATCGAAGGAATCCACCTGAGGACGATCCTAATATTAGACGTTTCGCGCAGTTAAAGCGACTTTACTGTACCACGAGCGAAACGATCGGTTTTACGGTTGTTCCTGCCGATGGCGATCTGTTCAGTTGTCTCGAGAAACCAGAGAATGATCGATTTGATTGGGATCGAAGGTATCCACCTGAGGATGATCCTAATATTAGACGTTTCGCGCAGTTAAAGCGACTTTACTGTACCACGAGCGAAACGATCGGTTTTACGGTTGTTTCTGCCGATGGCGATCTTTCCAGTTGTCTCGAGAAACCAGAGTAAGATCGATTTGATTGGGATCGAAGGTATCCACCTGAGGATGATCCAAATATTAGACGTTTCGCGCAGTTAAAGCGACTTTACTGTACCACGAGCGAAACGGTCAGTTTTATGGTTGTTCCTGCCGATAGCGATTTATTCAGTTGTCCCGAGAAACCAGAGAAGGATCGATTTGACCGGGATCGAACGTATCCACCTGAGGACAATCCACCTGGAAACAAGTTTGGGTTCGGTTGGGTCCGTCGTTCAGGAGAGATTGGCTGGTCTCGAGGCTCGTTTCCCGCGGATCCGCGATCGGTCGATCTATTGCCGCGAGTATCGTTCGACAGGATCGATTAGTCTTGTTCTTCCACGTGAATAGAGGGGTTCGTTACCTCTGACCCAGGCAGCTCGCGTTCCCCTGGCTCTCGACGTTTGTGCAAAAAAAAAAAAAAACGAAAATAACGAGGAACTCGGTTTAGGTGGGACCCGACAGTCTCGTCCGTTTCGCGCTGCTACGCTGGGTCATTGCGGTCGGAAGCTCGTGTTTTCTTCCTCTGTCAACGTTTTTGCACGTCCTAGCTTCTGAAACGTGGTGGAAGGAAAAGGTTGTTGGTGTTCGTTTGAATTAGAAGTGCTGCCAACGACTGTTTTCAGGATGCTTTATCGATAGTTATTAATATATCGATGATATCGTTAAGGTGATTATGAGTGATTGAAATACATTGCAACGTCTAATAAATTTATTATTTCGATCTGTTTAGAGTAGATGTCCCAATTACTGCTACCTTAAGATTGTAGCGTAAATTAATTTAATCATTCTATTTGTTATTTAATTATAGACGCCCCTCATTTTCCCAACTTAATTTGTCCGTTAGTGTCAAATTGCCCAGCGGTAAAAATTAATAAAATAAAGTGATAAATAGTTAAATTCGCATATTCCTTAAAATAAAAATCACGAATCTTCAGCTAAATTTATCAACCCATGACAAAATAACGTCATTTCTTGGGAGAAAACTGTGTCAAATTGACACAAGGGATGGATAAGGGTTAATAAAAATTTCTTGAACAGTAATTCGTTTTTTCTTACGTCCATTACATCATATTTCAGAACTTTCCAAATAAACGTTCATTTTTATCGAACAAATTTTTAAACTGTTCAAAAATTTCCAAAAATTCAACCCGTCGAACGATTCTATAATACAGCAGAGACTTTAACAAGTATCCCAGTATTTCGTCAAATTTTTTTTCAACGCAAAGCGACGTGGAAGACACGCACTGTGCATGTATTCCACGCGCAAGACATCCGTCTTTTTCCTAGACCGGTCTCGAGGGTGGCAAAAGGCTTTCCTTTCATCCCGCATGGAAAACGAATTCGAGCGAGCCCAGGCGTATAGGTAAGACGACGTCCTACGTAAAAAAAGAAAGAGACTTAAAACGAAAAAGGAGAGAAAAAAACTGAGGGGCGGGGGAAGGGGGGAAGAAAAAGAGACCAAGAAGAAAGGACATCGCGAGTAGAGAAAGGGAAATACCGTCTAGCGGCAAAGGCGATTTCCTTCAGTTTCGTTTGTTTCTTTCCAGCGATGAAACGAGAGGCGGAGAATCCTTTTTAGAAGCGGGGGGTAAACACGTCTGACGGAAGAAACGAGACAAAAAGTGTAGAAGGAAGACAGACAAGGGATGGAGGGGTCTACAACGAAGGAAAAGAGTCGAGAGATAAGAACACGGTACGCAGATTAGGGAGATGCACCTTAGGGAGGCCACTTTTCTCGTGGACCGGGAACAAGAACGTAACGAGATATAAATCGGCGGTCTCAACGGCCGATTACTTCGGAATGGGTAAATACAGAGTGAGAGAGACGACGAACGTGGCTCGCATACTCGACACTTTTCATTGCTTAATCTTCCGCCGCCTACCGTTTACGAGCCCATCGAGGACTGGACCGAGGGAACGTCGGGTGGAGGATAAGTCGCTTCGTAATTGGCGACCTCGGTCGCGATGGTTTCTTTCCCGAATGGGGAGAACGGTCCTTCTGTAGTCTTATAATTTGATGCGCTTAACGCGGGATGTGAATCAGCGTAATTCGATGATTGGGGATTTCGTGACGCGTGAGACTCGATGGAATGGTTTTCTGGAGTAATTTTCAAAGCTTCTGGATGACGTCTCGAGTGTGTATAACTGTCGTTAGGTTGGAAAGGAAACTTTTTCAACAGGTACTTCGGTTCTTAACCCTCAACTTCTGCTATCTGGTCAATTTGACGATAGCGTTATTAACCTCTTCGCATTGGAGGACGAGATATCTTGCAACGCAATGTCTTTCATGCGATGCTATGTACGAAATATCTCGCGACACAAAATCGTTCATGCGACGCTGTGTACTGAATTTTCATCCAAAGTATGTGTTTTATGTAAAATTTAAGAACAAAGTCCCTATTGAAAAACTCGTTACATTGAGGTTCTACAATTTTTAATATTTCTTTGGGCGTTAATGTTTTTCTTTATACGGGGGTAAAGTGAACGATATTGTTCGAGAGGTATCTTCCCTTGGAGATGATTAGTCTTGAGAAAGGAAGTTGAAATACTTTGTATCATGTGATTCGTAAGTCCAAGAGTATATCAAATAATTTCCGGAAAACTTTTGTGAAATATAAATTATTGTCTGCTTCGAAATTATTTGACGTCAATTTTAGTAAGTTCTCTGGAAATTATTCGATTCGTTCCTTCACACACACATTATACAGAGTGTCCCAAAAAGATGGGACAATCCGTTACATGAATATTCCTCATGCAAATACGAATCGAAAAGTCCTTTATGGTTTCGTAATCTGAAACTTAATTCAGAAAATATTAGCAGTTAAATGTACTCCAATCAGCTGAGCTTAGCCCACCCCTCCGCTGATTAGAGTTCGTTTAACCGCTAATATCTCGTTTTCAAAACGGTAAATGACTTTTCGATTTGTTTTTGCATGAGGAATATGCATGTTGCAGATTGTCCCATCTTTTTGAGACACCCTGTATAATACCAAACAACTAAAAATATTTAAAGAACATTTCCGAACTATTTCAACGAAAATTATTAGCTCCAGTGCCGCATCGAAAGGTTTCACTTCGACAAATTACTGTGAACTACTATTCGTTCATATGCCTGACACTCATTTGAACATCTATCGAAACTGTAATTTAAAAAAAACATAATAGTTTCGTGAAATATAGAGATGATGAGGCAGATTGTGTGGTACAATCGGACGGGAAGTCATTCTAGATGCAAAAATAAGTGGAAAATATACAACAAATTTTTTCGTACAATGCTTCGTTTTCGAGATAATCGAATTGAAAAAACCATCTACTGTATACCGAGTATCATGTAACTAGTGGTACAAACAAATAGGGGAGATTTTACATAAAACAGTAAGTCGAAAATATGGACTAAAATTGTTTCACGTAGAACTTCGTTTTCGAGAAAATCGACTTTGAATATTAATCTGAAACGAGTGTATTAGCCCAAGGCAATCAGTAGAAACGACCTGCAATAAACAGACAAGTTAGCCAAGCCAAGCAGATTTTGTAACTCGATTATCTAGAAAACGAAGCATTACACAAACAAATGTTATTCTACATTTTCGACTTATTTTTGCATGTAGAATGACCTCCCGCCGGTTATACCACCTGTCCTGCTGCAACTTTCATAATCTGAACTATATTGTTCTTTGCTATAAATTTTTTATCACTACGATATTACGTTCTCAAGCCACGGTGGTTCATGGACGATGATAACGGCGCAAAAGGGGGTGGTGGTAGACAAAAAGAGGGCTTGTTTATGCGAGTTGGCGAAAAGTCCCGTCGTCCTTTTGCTCGACCGCTTCCGGTCGAGCGACTTTCTGCAACGAGTTTCCAAATCCCTCCTCGCAGACCGAGGGGATCGCGGAATTCCACAGGTTGCCCCTACCATGGCGACCCCTTGAACTTCTTTTGTTTCTGTACAGTGTTCGTCTCTTTCACCTGTCTCTTTTTTTTTCTTCACGATCCCCTCTGTTTCTATCTTCGACGATATCGACTGGAGAAGTGGGCTGTTTAGAGCGAGATAGTTCGTCTCGATACTGAGCTACTGATCCAATATGTAACATACGCTGATGAAATCTAGATCTAGTGACGATACATGTTATTTTTCAAGAAACTTTTCAAAAATATCACGAGTACAGTTTCATTTAACATAAATTAAATTTTGCATTAGTACACTGTAATTTTGATGTCATTGATTCGACATGAAAATGTTATATATGACATTAGTAAAGTTAATATTTCGGTCTCTTCATGTCTATTGTCTAATTACAATATCTGTATTTAATATAAATATTTTTCTCTGTAATTTCTGCGATGATAAAGATAAATGGAACAGCCTTTATATACTGTATTATTTATTCGAATACCGTAAGTCATCTTCAATCAACTCATGTTCGTTTTTCGTGGTTTTGCGATAGGTGTCAGTCAGGCGACAGCCTATCAGCACGTGAATGAGACGAAGGGGGAACGAAGTGCTAACACTAACAGGTAAGACAATAAAAATATACTTCTTGATATTTAGCCTTGAATGCCGGGCCACTTTCCTCCGTTTTATATAATAAATTTGCGTTAGTTACACTTTTTAATATTTTTATTAAATACTTTATTTTCATATATTTATCGTATACTGCTACACCTTTGTTTTAATAAGATTCCTGAACAACAAAACGCGATGAAAACCTAGGAAACATGTATAGCCTCATTGTATAGGGTGAGTCATTGTGATTTAATATCTTAGCACCCTTTAAATCAGAACAATTCTTTCAAAATTGGACCAAGTGATTTGAGTTTCTTTGTGACGTTAGGAAGGATTTGTTTACTAAATAATGGGTTAAACAAAATTTCAACTTTTTTATCTGAGACTGTAATGAAAGTTTAATAAATACATTTCGAAGATTTATGTCAGTTATACACATGCTGCAACTTTTATTGAAATCGGTTAATACAGAAACGAGTAATAGGCATCGAAAGATGTAAGAATCTTTAGATGTACAGCAAATCCTAGATGAGTGTTCGAAGGCTCCTTGGCACTGAACAGTAAATATTTAATAAACCAATGGTCATATATGGTCGAAACAAATATAATTTGCTCCAGAATTCCAAGTTCTATCACTGTGCTAAACCTCATTAAAAAGTCAGCATTACACCTGGGAACCTCTTCTTGTCAGTGACGAGAAGTCTTCGAACAATCACATAGGATTTACTGTACTAAAATTGTAGGTCAAAAGTCGCGAAAATCTAAGCAATGTATTCGTTAAATTTTCATTCCAATCTCAGATAACAAAGTCACAAAAAACGACCTTTACTATTTTCTTCACAATTCCGACCAATTGCAATTTTTCCAACATTTTGTTAACTCTTTAGGGTTAGGTGGGTTAAAAACTGTCCCACCTTTTGCTTAGCTTTTTATGCACGGTGGGATATATTTTAACCCACCTCGAATACTTGAAGTTACTCATAGCCATACAGTTTAACATTTTATTTTTACATAATTTTTTTATATTAAAAAAATTCATTTGTTAACACATTATTTAGTACACTAATCCTTCTAACCTCACAAAGAAACGCAAGTGACTTGGTCCAATTTCGAAAGAGTTATTCTGTTTTAAAGGGTGTACGAATACTTTGTTGACCCCCTGCATATTATAATTCCATAATACCCGTAATCTAGTAATCACCAATATCTCCTCACTAGAAAACACCGTGTGGAATGACCATAAAAACCAACCCCACACCCATACGACCATCCACACAAACCCCAACTGTACTCTCCCAATCCCACACACTGAGCCCCATCTCCCCCGACACACTGAAACATTAAACATGAAAACTGCTTTCGCCCCATTTTCGTCGCGCCCAACCACGCGACAAACATGCACGCGAGCAGAAAACGGTTCCGTGGCGCGCGCCCCGTGGTAATTTCCACAACGCGCCCGGAAACAACCGGTCCCCCTCCCCCTTCACCCCGCAAACAACCCTGCTCGAGAATTGGGTAAATAGTAATAACACTGGAAACTTCCGACTGGATGGAATTCAGAGGCCTCTCTCCGAGCGTTCGCGCACGCTCACGAGCATTACCGGGTTGAATTATGCACCGCCGCCCCCTCAAACGTCTCTGAAGATGCTCTTTTCCTGGTCCCACTACCCCCTTCTTCGTCCCTTCTAGCGGTTTCGTCGTCGCAGACGGTGCAAAGGGACGGAGAAAGAACCCTAAGGGGAGGAGAGAGGGTTCTTTCAGGGGTGGAATATTCGACGGTGAACAGGGGGGGGGGGAATGCAAACGGACGAGCCGAAACGTAAACGTAGCCGACGACGTTCCACGAGAAAGGAGCCCCGACATTTGCTTGGGTGTACTTAGCGTGACTCTGAAACGCGTGTACCATATCCGGAATTTCGCTGCCGAGGACGACGTGGACCGAACCGTTTCCCCGATGCCAGTCGAGGTTCCAACGATTTGTGCCGGGTATTTGGCAGGCTTTTCGAGTACACCCACCTCGGTGATAGTGGATATTTAGTATTTGACGGGGTGTATGCACGTCAGGATGATTGCGTTGATGTGTTGACACGAGGTGGGAGGTTTGGAGGATATTTTGCGGGGTTTTGAGGGGGATGATACTTTGTGGTGGCGGTTTTTAGGTCGATATTTGTAGTAATGGATGGAAGTTATTGGTATTATTTTGAGTTCATGTGCCATCGGTTGGTACATTGCAGAGGTCGGGAATGTTTTTTGAAACGGGAAGCCGTTCCAACAAAAATTAACTATGAAGAATATAATTTAGGGAGCTGAAAGGTTACTTCGATTTATCCTGGTCTCTGGAAGAGGTTAAAACAGCTGACACTTTGGGTAATTTTGTAATTATTTCAGGATTTACTAACACGAATTGTATAGATATCAAATTCGAGAAACTCTCATGTTTGCATATAGTTATTTTGCTCTTTAACACTTTGACTGCCACGTCACCCAAGTATGGGTGACACGTACATTGAAAAGTGTCTGGATTATTTAAACATTGTTATAAAATGTTTGCATGAAATTAATATCACAGTATAATTTAAAACAAGACCTACAGCCTCTATTAACTAAACTAAAATATTTTCGACAATTTATGACTTAAAAAACGAAATAAAGTGTGTCTGGCTACTTACGGCCTTTTTCACTGTGGCAGTCAACGTGTTAAGGGTGCAATAAGTAGACCGGCATTTTTTGTGAATCTTCTTTTTAATCAGAGGGCGTATTCAAGTAAATACAATAAATTTGTATTGCAATAATAATTAGTTCAAATACTAATGTAAAAAATCATTTAGTTAAGTATTTATATTCAGTTAATATTCAAATTTGTACCTACTTGTGTTAATTATGTTAGTAATATTGGTATTAATACAAATTGTAAGGAATTACAAAAAAAATCTCGCAGATAGTAAATATTAGAAAAAAATGAAAATTGTTTTTTTCTTTGTCATGAGGAATCACGTGATGCCTGCTTTTACATATTACTCGGCGGGACCCTGTGTATAATTCAATGGCAAAGGTTAGTCGTCGAGCAGACAGTGGAGTTGTCGCGTGTATGGTCAGCCGGAGCCGGATCCACACCACGAACTTTCGACTATTATCGCTATTTGCCCGGCTCTGCTCCACTGCACGAGCAATAACTTTCCCGTAACCGGGCAGCTGCCTCTGACACAGCGACGACTGTGTTTCCAGTTCCCTAACGGATCGTCGTGCTCCCTCCCCGGGCTTTTAATTACCGATCCGACTGCTATGTCGTTCCTTAACACTCCGACGACCGAAAAGAAAGGATTTACGGTTATCACGGTATGACGGTAGATAATTGAATCGGATGATTTACTATTGGGATTGTACTTTCATCTTTGATTTCGATCTGAAATGTTACTTTATTAGCCGAGGCAGTGTAGGTTTCACGACAGAGTTTTAAGCACACTTACCGATTTGTTGTATGGTTATTTTTTTCGTGGAAGTTGTTCAATTTGGACTCGATTAGTTGTTTATGTGTCAAGTTATGAGATAAGTAAGAGGCAAATATTGTAGCAGATTTTTAATGTTAGTTGAATTTTGCACATATATACTTAACTGAAGCTTTGGTGAAATTTAATATGATGTTAACTGAAGTAACTAAACGAAATAGAAGTAGGTAGCTAAGGCAACTAAATGAGACAGAAATAATAGAACGAAACAAAAGTGGACTGAAAGACTAAACTTACTTCAGTAGAACTGAAGTAACTAAACGAAATAGAAGAAGTAGGTAGCTAAGGCAACTAAATGAGACAGAAATAATAGAACGAAACAAAAGTAGCTTAACTTAACTAAAGTATTGCATAATGTATTATTACATTATTATAATTACATTAGTATAATAGAGTAATAAAGTTCTCATCTAATTCTTGCTTTTACAAATATGAACTTGTACGATTCTGATTGTGTCTTCTGATTAATTACGATTCAGCTTTAAATTTTTATATTGCCAAGAAACTGTGATTGTAGAAATATTTTCTTTCGCTGCTTTTAAAATTTATTAAGTTGAAAATAAAAAAAATTCTATTAATCTTCACTAAAGGATATTATTTCAAGGATTCTATTTAATCGTGTATTTCATATTCGCGTGTGACCTGATTGAATAAAATCCGTAATCTCATTATTAATGAATATCTGCTGAGCCATAAATAAATTTCCGATATGTATACAAATCTGTACGGTGTTAATACATTAATTTACAAGAACAAAAATCGAATAGAAATTTCTTTCTTTTCTTAAATGTCCCATTATACCAGAAGAATGAATGATATTTATTATAACACATATCAAACTGAAGCAACAAAGCCAAAACCCTATCCTAATTTATATATTTAAATATTGTCTCGTTTAATCGTAATTTGGGGTAAACGAAATTTTTATGTATACATATTTATTATTGTTTAATCGTAATCCAAGGTAAACGAACTATTTATCTATTATTATTTTATATGTACACGTGGATTATTATCTATTATTATTTTACATGTACACGTAGTATTCGTAACAGAATTCCCAAGTTTCTTGCGCAGTGTAAGTTTAATTTTTGCTGGAGTATGAAGACGCATTAAGCGAGCGTAATAGAAGTACCCGCACAGAAAACATGCAAACCTGGTTTATGTCTCAACGTATCCCAGACACACCTGAACGCGAGTTCACTGATGGCACACACATTGCTTATTTATTCCAGGAAAGTTTCCGGAAGTCTTACCGCTTGAGCCACTTAAACGACACACACGTGTCCGTGAAAAAGAACCAGAATGCAAGACCCGTTTAAAAAATACTGTACGCGGACCACGAAGTTCCCAGGACTCTAGAACCTAATTGAAAAAAACTGAGACGGTTACGCGAGAGGAAAGAAAGAAAAGAGAGCGAAAAGAAGATTTAGAAAGGGAAAATAAAATAAGAAATTCGGACAAAGGAGGATTATTCTCATTTGTATACTTATCGTTGCTTGACTTCGTTAGGGCCAATATAAGTAGAAAGAAAGAAGAATTATTCTCAGTTATATAATTAATGTTATGTGACGTCGTTACAAATTATACAAATAAAGTAAAGGGGAATTATTATGTAACTTTATTCTATACAATTAATTTATCTCATTAAGAAGAGAATGTTGTGTTGTGCTAATTATAACAAGACAATTTATGCTACGTTGATATATATTGATTAAAAAATAAAATTTGTATAGTCATAATATTTTTAACAATTAATCTCAAAACATTTCATCGCTATAGAAGTAATCTTGAATCTCCAACCTATTAGTATAAACTAACATTAAATTTCTAGCTAAAACGTAGACTTTTTTATTTCATGAAAACCAAAAACTGTTACTTTCTACCCAGGTCTCCCCTACACAGGTCAAAGTAATATAAAATTGAAATTAATAAACACGAAAAGGAAGGTACTTACTAAACAAACAAACATCTCTGCTATCAGAGAATTGCATTCATTAAACTACTAACTAATCTAATAAATTTCTTTTTTGAACACTAGAACTACCGACGATAAACACATATCTATTTCAATCAATCGATAAACATGACAAACTTTCGAAAATTTAATACTTAACTAATTCTACCACTTTCGTTTTGTAATAAAAGTTGCAAAATGTCTGAGAAAATGTATTGTTAGAAGAGTGTACTGACAAGTCATTTTGACTTGTTTGGCAGTCCTAGTATTAAGAATTCTCGCAAACTGCAAGAACCCTAAGAATCACATATTCTATTTCAACGCTCGTTTCTTTTTCATTGACACGATTAAATATGCGAAAATAAACATCGTATGTTGCTGGTAAGTAAATGGCCATTCGTGTTTGTAACGTTACAATTCCGTGTAATTACCGCATACAGATCGAAACGCTGAATAAACAACTTTTCCGTAAACGTACCTGGCACCCAACGATCTTGCCCAAACGAGTCTCAGACGCAAACACCGCGAATTTGCCCACAGAACGCACCGCTTCGTTTACCTTTGCCGACCGCGCGATGCGTAGAGCCCCGGTTAAGATGCAACCGAAACCCTGGTCTCTCGAAAAGCGGAAACGTAACTGGTGTCCGCCTGTAAATCGTTAATTTAAGAGAAGAGGAACCGGTTTGACTTAAATATTGACTTTGCCTCGAGTTCACACGAGTCAGCCACTCGGCAGTAGTAAGGCCGCGTATGTATTCAGCCTTGCCTGGACGAGACTGGCGTTGCTGCAAAGGGAAGTCCACGAGTATCGGGGAACGAAAGAGACGTGGAGAGTAACGGAGAAGAGCAGAGAAAGGTGTACACTCGCGTTCAGAAGTATTCCAAGGCACGCATCATGTGAAGTAAATGCAAAAGGATAGAAAGAAACTGCTGGGTTCATAGTGTTTCAAGTACCTTCAGAGTATTCAAAGTATGTTCAAGCGCAGGAAACCGCATTAAACTTCTTGAATATAGTGAAATCTTTTTGAAAGCACTTCGAATCGTTTGACTTCTTTGAACTAATTGAATTCTATGACTTCTTTGAACTCATTGAATTCTTTTCATTCTTTGACTTCATTGAATTCTTTTCAAGACTTTATTTAATTTTTTTATTTCGTTGAATCCTTCCAATTCCTTAACACCTTCAACTTCTATGAATTCTTTGAATAATTTTCCTGCTTTGAATTGTTTGATTACTATGAATTCTTTAAATTCATTGAATTTCTCGAATTCCTTGAATTCTTTGAATTTTTCGAATTCCTTGAATTCCTTGAATTCTTTGAATTTTTCGAATACTTGGAACTCCGTAAAAACTCTGTAAAGACTCATTACACATACGGAAAGCACTTTGAACACCATAAATTCTTCGAAAACCCTAGAAACATTCCAAATCCTTCGAAACCACATTGAAAACGCTCTAAACCTTTCAGAAAGCACAACACCTGTTAACTTAAATCATTTCACAAATTTTCATCGATAAAATTTACAAAAAATCGCGTTTAGCAACAACCGGTATTCCAACCAGACTTATAGAAATTATTTAAACTACTAAAAATAACTACTAGTACCTTTCTTCTTTTACTCATTGTTCCAAACACTTTATATAATAAACTTGCCCATCTCAGGTTCCGACAATTATGAACGCGAGTGTACTAAACGCGTCGAGACATCCGCCTGCCCCAGCCGTAAGGGAATAGTAGCACGGAGCAGCAGCCAGTAGAACGAGCCCGTCTGTTGTCAGACGGGGCAGACCTCACGGCAAACATTTTCAAAACACCTTATCCCGCAACTACGACAACTGTACAATTTGAAATACAATTTTCATCGATAAAATTTACAAAAAAATCGCATTTTTTTGGCAACAACCGGTATTCCAACCAGACTTATAGAAATTATTTAAACTACTAAAAATAACTACTAGTACCTTTCTTCTTTTACTCATTGTTCCAAACACTTTATATAATAAACTTGCCCATCTCAGGTTCCGACAATTATGAACGCGAGTGTACTAAACGCGTCGAGACATCCGCCTGCCCCAGCCGTAAGGGAATAGTAGCACGGAGCAGCAGCCAGTAGAACGAGCCCGTCTGTTGTCAGACGGGGCCGACCTCACGGCAAACATTTTCCAACGACTGTCGGGGAGGGGGGGGCTGGTTTGACCCTGGGTATTGTTGTTACTACTTAACCGCTTGGTTGTTGCTACTACTTATGCCAACCGTCGCGTCTGTCGTCGGCCGCCCGGTTAAGTCTCGTTTCTGCAATTAGTAGCTGGGGTCTGCGTGAATTCCTCGGGAACGATTCATTTCGCGTCGGCTCGGATGTTTCTATCCGAACGCGTTCCCGTCGGCGTTCCTAACGCGAGATTAATGGGAGTGGAGGCGACGCTTTGGTTATTTCCTTCGAATTGTTCCCCGAAACGGAAGCTGCAGCAACGACGTGACGAAACAACGTGTGGAGGATGGATGTCGCGGGGATAAACGACAGGAAGATGCCAGAATTGTCTATCCGCGAATCGTCGGGCTAGTTGGATTGTTGCTTTTGTTCGAACGTTCTTACGGCTGCGTGCAGAAATTTTCTACATGCGGTTTTTAATTTTGAAAAATATAACGAATTGTATGGAGTGTTTTTGCACTTATGAGAGAAACCTGAACGATGTGACTCTAAACGTGTGAAAATAACTTGCAAGTGTTGATTAAAATTTGTATGGTGCCTCGTTTTCGAGACAATTCAATGTAGATATTATAAATTTTGGGAAATATTCAAATTTGAGAATTATATAATTTCTTCGTTTTCATATTGTGAGGAATTTTGTGAAAGATTACGAGATATGTATTTTTTGAAACTTTTAAATTACAGAAACATTCTTCGACCAACCATCAAAAACGTAATATTTTAGTTTCATAAGTTGCCTAACAAAGTTTCGTCATTGGTCAGAATAAGCCTGCGATTTCAGACAGTCCTCTGAAGTTCTCGAAACACTAAACTTACCAAGTTATGTCACTTTTATACCCAGTATGCAATATCGAAACGTCCCCTGTCCACATCAAATTACCACAAAAAATGTCTCTTCGTTCCTAATTATCTCAACAATCCAAACCTCGACATCGTTTCGCATATCTCCTCGAACATGGAAGAGGATAATGGAGTAAAATCGCCTGGACAGACCGCGCGGGCCGCGGATTCGTGGAACGTAATAACACGAAGAAGGTGGAAGACCAGGTCTGGGGCTGTAGCTTTATTCTAATCATCGCGACCACCTGGAATTAAAGTCCACCGTGTAATTAACGCGCCGCAGGGGCCCCGTGGCTGTCGGAATACGCGGATAATCGCCGTTAAATTACGGGAGCTCGCGTGCAGCCGAGAACGAGGAAGGTAACGTAAGGTAGAGCCACGCGGCTCGTTCCGCTGACCAACGGCCAGGACAACTGGAGAAACGGCCGAACGGTTTAATAAGTCGTAACACGTTGGACTTTTATCCTTGCACGAGTATACAGGGTGTAACGAAAGTGTTGTAGGTCCCTGAAATGAGTCACTCGTGAGGCGATTTGAAACAAATTTTTCCTTAGCGAAATTGTTATCGGAGACTTTGTTAACGAGATATTAACGAAAAACTCCGACCAATCAAAGCTTAGTCGGCAGACTCGTGTTCTGATTGATCGGAGTTTTTCGTTAATATCTCGTTAACAAAGAATCCACCCTGTGAATATATCCCACATTTTTATTAACAGTGTTTATATGTATACAGGATATTCCAAAATAATTGTATGCCATTGAAAGGGGTGATTCTTAGGGTGATTTGAAACAAGTTTTTCCGTAGCAAAAATGTTATCCGAGGCTTTGTCAATTACAAGTTCTCTTAAATCATTTCCGGAGATGAATGGACTTCTTTCAAAATATTTCTTCTGGATAACGAAATTGCGAATATTAAATGATAAAAGAATGCTAGAATGTATGGAACAAATCAGTAATTGTTTCAGTTCAGGACAGTTTTTTATAAGTTTCTATGAACATTAGATGTATTCACTGTGTTCAACATAGCTTGAAAATTCGAAATTATGTTGGAAAAAAAAATTTACTTGCAAATGTTTCGCAAAAATGTGAAGTTAGAGCTTAGTGAAGTTTAGAAAATACACTTGCTGTTATTTAAAAAATTATCAGGTAATCATCAAACTCGTTGGAAAATCTCGAGGACTGACTTTCGAAATAAAATTTGTAAACGAATAACTCTCGAAACATTATTGTCACACATTGTATATTCAAAAGCCAGCACCGTGACATGGACTAACTCGAATCGATTTGAACTTCCTTTCCAAACCCCCCATCGAACTTCGAATTTTGAACAGAATTAACATTAGAACTGCAGTAGTATACATACTACACATATAGTACAATTTAGTATAATACAGTCTAACATCAAATGAACAGAAAACCAAAAGTCAACACAAATTCCGCCAGGAGAACTATTACAATTTCAACAATCGTAAACTAAGAAATTTAGATTCCTTCATTTTAATGACTTTGGCAATTCTACTGTTAATTCTTTTATTACCAAAGACAATTCAGGTCGTGTTTCACTTAAATGGAATTTGACATATTTTCGTACCAATCGCTGGATCGTATAACGTGAACGAAAGCGTATTCAGCGCAGAGGTGTCGAGCCGATAACCGTGTATTTTGACGCGATCAATACGCGTAAGTCACTCGAACGGAAAGCTCAGATAAAGCGGACGAAACAAACGAACCCGCGATAAAGCAGCCCCTCTCGGGGATAAAAGATGGTTTCATGTCGTTCCCCTGGCGATATTTCGTACCAACCAATTGCAAACGTCGATGTTTCCCAGGTGTCGAAACGACGCGAAAATTCGTTCGCGATTATAATATTCCGGATGAAACATCGAATGACCCAATTTCGACGGACATTAAGCGCAATCCATCAAACGCTTCGAGCGACTCCGCGAGCCTTGAACGATGGCGCAACGATGGGCGTGGAGAGAGAAATTATACCCCCCCGGTCGACGTTTTACGATATTAAAAAATTCGATTATCCTCTTAAGACGTGTTCTTGAACCGTTACTGACCTGCCTGATATTTAATTTATGGAGGGCAGGATAAACGGACGTGTTGAACAAGATTAGTTAATTGTAATAATAATAATTATTTTGTCCTTAGATTGTAGGGGTTTTCGGGTGTGAATCGTATCCTTTTGGAAAAATTGACTGATTTGCTTTGCAAGCATTATGGGGGAAATGTCCCAATTACTGCCACTTTGTTTATTTTACTTAAGAAAAAGTTAACGTGTAAAGAATTGTGTACCAAAAATTGTATTATTAAATTGGAACTTTGATTTACATAAAAACAAAGACATACATGTACTTGTATGTAACTGATATTTGAAAATTAATGTTGACACATGAAAGATCAATTTCAGGAAATAATTGTGAAATCTTAGTAAAGAACGGGCTATAATTTCAGTATACCTGTATCTATTGTATTTATAAAATGAATTGTTAAAGTATAACAGAATTACTTTGATTTTTGAGGTGACAGTTATAGGGATACTATGATTGCTTGGAGATTTTAATTACTTATCAATTAAATCTTCATATTTAATGTATAGAACTATCTTTTCAATGAAAAAGATGATAATAGAAGAGCAAATGTAGGAATTTGTTTCTTAAGTATCATATTAGATTCCGAATAAACTAGACAAAATGATTGGATCTAATGAAAGTTTTGTTTTTTACTTGTGTTTTACAGACCTATATAGGCTATAAATGCATAAAATCCGCAGTCTACTCATTACTTTATTACATACCCTCCATCAAAAAACGCAAAAACTTCGGCGGGACCAAACCGAAATTACACTTTACGATCATTAAGCTAATCTTTCCACGATCAGTCTATCATGTCTAGACACACCTAAACAATTCCAGCCTCAAATAAAATTAATAATAAAGATCCTCTACATAAAACCTGCAGCAATTATCCCAGACGACCTAATTTCAAGGAGCCACTCGTAGAGATATTAGTGGATCATTTTTAATGGGCCACCGCGTATGACAGGTATCCGAGCATGGACACGAAATGGAAGCAACGGCCGCGATAACCGATGAACACGAGCGGGTTCAGGGGTGTAGAGGGAGGGGAATTGGGTGTTCTCGACGCGTGCACAACTCGCGGTTGTTCCTGAAAGCGATTAAAAACTACAAATGCCTTCGCCCCCCGTGACGAGCGATACACGCGTATATATCCCGTTGATCATAAATCCATCACGGATGAGCGGACGTAATTCGAATCGGTGGCAAAAAGAATTCGAATTTTTACCACGGCCCATCCGTGGCCGTTCCATTCAGATATTTTATTTAAACGGCCGGCTGGATTATACCGGGGTGGGCCGTGTCATAACTCCCTCGCGGCTACAAAGCCTGGGCAAGACCGTTTCGTGACCACTCTTCGTCCCTGTTGCTCCCTTTGTCGTGGTATCGTTGAATATTTTTCCCTTGAATTTCAAGCAAAGGCTTCGCGATGAATTTTTAATGGTCGTGGTTTGCGAATTTTTGGAGGGATTATTAACATCGCCGAAAATGGCGACTAGAAATAGCTATTAAAATCTGCGGACATTCCTAGTGACCCTATAACTGTCACCTAAAAAATTAAAGTAACTCTTATATAATATAATAATTTATTTTCTACACTCGATATAGCGAAATTATTGTTTCTTTAATATGATTTCCTCATCACTTCCTACTTACGTAGTCGAATTATTAACGCTCAAATTACATTTTCATTGTTCAACATTAATTTTAAATACCAGATATAAACGAACACACGTATTTCTTTATTTTTATGTCAATCAGAGTCCCAATTCAATTATCAAATTTTTTTGACAGTCATTTTGACCCAATTCAATTATCAAATTTTTTTGACAGTTATTTTAACCCAATTCAATTATCAAATTTTTTTGACAGTCATTTTGACCCAATTCAATTATCAAATTTTTTTGACAGTCATTTTGACTGCTTTGGTGGTTCCAGTGTGAAGATAAGTCTCTTCTAGTATTAAGCACAGACATTTATCCGATCCCGTTGCCACCAAAATTTTCCCGCCAGTTTCACCGAGACACGCCCGAAAGGATCTCCGGATGACTTCCCCTGAACACGTAACCGCGTATTTTCTTTAAACTTCCGACGAAAGGCGCTTGAATTTTAGTGTCAGCGGCGTTATATTACCGGCAACAAAGCCAGAGACGTTTGTATATCGTGGCCACCGAGGCGTGCGGCCTTTTACAGTCCCTTTACATCGTGCTTTACAGCGTTTCGCGCCCCGCCTCCTTTTTCCAGCTCGTCCTTCTGCTTTCCACATCGCATTCGGCGACGTCGTTTCAGCATAACAATGCTGGCGGGGATCAGGTTCGGAGGTTCGACTGCGAGCAACCAACAGCCATGGAACTTATATTGCACCGAACGATACTGCTAGCGCATAAGTGAGGGCTGTTTCTGGTACCGCGAGGGAAACTTTACTGGGTAAAATGAGAAAATGGGTCGAACAGATATGGACAGTTGCATTAAATATTATTGGTTGAATCGTTGGATTGATGAGAAGGTTGTACATTTACTTATAATATCTGGATATGAAAAGGTGGTTAACACTCAAAAATCATATTATACAGTACATCATCGATGAGTGTTCGAAGGCTCCTCTGCTCTGAATGTTCAGACGTCATTCCCACCATTGGAGGGGTCCCTCGTGGAACCAGTCAGGCGGCCAGTGGTGGGGATGACGTCTGAACGCTCAGGGTAGAGGAACCTTCGAACAGTCATCGATAATTTACTGTATTTTCTTACCGATTCGACCAAACGTGGATTGGCGTTATCCAAAGCGTTCTTTTGCGTGTATCTCAGGATCTGATGCACAGGTTTTGAAGTTTTTTCTTCTTTTAATCGATTTGGAAGACAATATGGAAGAATATATAAGTAATTTAGTAAAAACCGTAGCTCTAATTTTCCATCATTTACCTGTTCAAGAATTGCCAGGTGTCTTTCAGACGGACTGGGTTATCGTAACCCAGTGTGATCGTTGCGAGTTAATTTGTCAAGGTATTAATTTTGAGCATTTAAATAATTTATGTAGAAACAAGCTACGCTTTTTCTAATGAGAACAATTTGACGTTTCTACGCCTACCCATTGCTGCACAATTTCTAATTAATAAAAACTGACGGGGGGAATAAAAACTTAAAAAAAAACTTGAAAATTGTTTAACCCATACCAATTGTCGTAATACTTGAATTATGCAAAATTTGTGTATGTATATAGGGTGTTCGACTTCTGGTGTCAGAAACTTCAACATTATGATTGCCACATCGTCTAAATATGAATGATACGTACATTGCAAAAAGGGCTGGATTATTTAAATACTGTTGCAAAATGTTGTGAACAATTAATATCGTAATATAATTTAACATAAGATCAATAGCCTCTATTAATTGAACACATACATTTTCGACGATTTATAACTTAAAAACCAGAATAAAGTTTGTCTGACTACGAACGGCCTTTTTCACTGTGGCAGTTGACGTGTTGCGACTACAGGTAACCTACGCAGGTTGACTGTTTTCAGGCATTGATGACTACAACTTGTATTCTTAATAACTCGAAAACGAAGTCCCTAACACAATTTCACCATTCTTAATTTTCCTCTTATTTTCACATGTAAAATAACCTCTTGAAATCTCTGACCCCAGTAATCGAACACCCTGTAATTTTCTTTACGATTCTCCAAAAAAGAAGTTACTTCCATACAATTGGCAATATTTTCGTCAAGTACTCTGTACTTCAACTTCAACGAACAGAGTTTCCAGTTAAATAAGAAATGTCACTTTTCGAACGAAACAGGAGTTTCTCGCGATCGAGGATCCAGAGGAGTTCCTTGTCCGGTCAAACGCATAACGCGAGTGTCTCCAACCTGCTGCCCCGTGAAACAACGTTAAGCAATAACCAATAGGCCGTGTACGCATCGAGAGAGCGCGTCAAATGTGATGCGCGCAAAGCGCCTCGTCGAGCAGGCTTCGATCGGTAACTGGTGTCGCGAACGGAACGCAGTGATTGGTCGACGAATTACGCTAAAAACGCGTCCCAGACTCGGCGAGTTCACGATTGATCAACGGATAACGCCGCGTTTCCAATCACAGCCTCGTCCGCGACGATGACGCGACGCGTAATCGGCTGGACGTAGCCACATGCGCAATCATATTCTCTAATTACGTCCAAGTTATGGACGATTCGACTCGAGAATGAAACATTTTTAACTTACTGAAGGTAATCAATAGACTGTGAATTTTATGCATTTATAGCCCATTGGGCTCTGTGGAATACAATAAAAAACAAAACTTTCATCGGATCCAATGAGTTTTCTATTTTAGTCTGAACCCAATAAAATACTTAAGAGGGACAATAAATTGTCTTTATAAAATACTTTAGTAAATGTTATTTTGCATAAAAATCCGCAATCTAGTAATCAATATCTCGTGTATGGGTTTTTATTTACGTTAGAAAAATATAAAATTGAATATTTAACCCTTTCAGAACTATTTCTGTCGACTGAAATAAAATTTTGTTTTGAATATAGTTATTTCTTGAATGGCAGAAAAACAGGAAAATTAAAAAAAGAAATAAAGAACAAAAGAAAAACGTAGGAAATAAGCTTAAGGAGACCAGATCACTGATACCAAGAGAGAAACCAGGGGACTCGCCTAAACTCAAAAATCGACGTGAGACGTAATTCTATGGATACGTTTTTCACATATCGCCCGATGAATATTTTGGTAATTTTTTAAAAGAAGAAATAGGGAAATACTTGAGAATAGGCACTCCCACTCTATCGCCCATAACATTGTTATTTGTCCATGGATTTTGCTCAGGTTGGGCTTCTCTTCTTCGTAAAGGTGCGTACTCTACGTAAAAAATAAGAATCAGGACATCACATAATAATTCCTATGTTTTCCAAGCGATGCAGCGAATTTCCAATTTCAATTTCGGCCTCAAAAATGAAATTTTTCTTAAGTTTCGCTCGATTCCACCGAAACTATTGGTCCTATTGAAAAACAATGCAGAAACGAATTGTATATAATTTAATTACCTTTAATTTAAGAGTCGTCGCGATTAAATCGGTCAACTATAACGCGAGATAGGGCAAAAAACGTCTGATCGTCTTTTTAAAAAATGACCATAATATTCATCGGGCGATATCTCCAAAACGTATCCATAAAATTACGTCACTGTCGATTTTTTAGTTTAGGCGACCACCTTCCGTAAGAATTTCATAGTGGAGTCTGGATAACATAGAATTTTTTGGATTTTGTAAACTAGTGTAATTAGAGTTTACCGTCCGCCTTACGAGCAGCATCCACGTTACCCGGGTCGCTGCTATTCCCAGTAACTAGAGGATCGCGCCCGGCCTGGCGTGAAACACCGTTAAGCAATAACCAATCAGCCGTGCGATGGCATCGTGTACACGTCAAGTGTCACC
>NW_015373961.1:2863343-2921001 GCF_001272555.1 Dufourea novaeangliae | reverse complement strand
ACCCCGTCGTCCCTTCACCCCCGTGTGGCGTACACCTCGTCCACGAATTACGCCGTCGAATCGACCACCGAGACACGGGGCTGAATTTACGCGAAAAATTTCCATATCGGCGACCACCAGAGGATAAATTTCGTCGCTCGAACCGTTTCCCGCGGAATCTACACCATCCCTTTGTGAATTACACCGTTCGTCGCTGGAGACTTTGCAATTCGAAAGAGGCGGAATAATTGCTTTTTCAGGCGACAATGGCCGCCACTGTGAACGGTTCTTTGTACGATAAACTGAGTGAAAATTGTCAAGTCAGACTGTGGTTTGTGTTTTTCTTCTATGGGGAGGGATTAAGATTGTATTTTTTTTGGTTAGAATGTTCTGATGATTTGGACAGAAATTCTTCGATTGTACAGGGTGAACCACGAATCGTGATCGGTAGAGATTACTCTGTTATTAGCAGTCCGATCGAAAACGTTTTTATCAGGGTTTCGAGAGAATGACAGAAATTCTTCGATTGTACAGGGTGAACCACGAATCGTGATCGGTAGAGATTACTCTGTTACTAGCAGTCCGATCGACAATGTTTTTATCAGGGTTTCGAGAGAGCTTTAACGTGATAATAACAAATTTTTTGTCAACTCTTTTTTTTTTCATGATTTTTCAAGGTCACCTTCAATTTTTTGCAAATACAACTATAATTCATTTACGCCTATCTATTAAAGGATTTCAAGACAAATTCGGTAAGTATCATAACATAATATGTGTTACTTCTTTTTTCATCTGGGTCGAGAAAAGATTAAAGAAATATTCGAACTCTAATATTACGATGTTGAGCTCTTGCCTATTATAACACACCTAATGATATCTACTGATCACGATTCGTGGTTCACCCTGTAGTAGATGCAAATAATTTCTTAATTTTTATTTTAAGCTCGATTCCGTGGTGATAAAAAAAGGGTTCCCTACTTCCAGGATAGATAGTACTCGCCAAGTGATGGAGAAAGTCTTAATAAACATGGGTCGAAAAGTTACAAATAATTGTTTGAGAGCAAATTGTGAATAATTAATACAAATTGTGGGAAACCTTGTGTAACCAGGAGAAGAAGAAATAATAAGGTAATCCACTGTTTTGACTGATTTAAAAATGATTCATTCATTTGGCGAGTACAGTAACTCCACGATAAGTGTTCGAAGGCTCGTCGACATTGAACATTAAATATTTCATAAACTAATGACCATATGCAGGTGATACAAATATCACTGTGCTAAACCTCATTAAAAAGTGTTACACCTAGGTACCCCTCCTTGTTAGTGTCGACCAGCCTTCGAACACTCATGGAAGATTTACTGCACTATCTACCCTAGAAGTTATGGACCCTTCTTCTTATCACTCTGTATATTTATCATTATTGTTGAACGCAGCAAATACTGTTAAAATTCACAATTTTCTTCCAATACTTTTGAATTATTGGTTAAATTATCGCTACTCATGTTGGAAGTTAATTAAGACTGAACGTAATACTTTCACAAGTTATTAAATGTCTCGGAATTACCGAATTGTTCGTGTGTAGTACCTTAAAGCTAGAACAACTGACACAAGTAACACATAAAAATATTCATACTACATGAATCTACTAACTGGATAATTAATAATCAGTGTCCCATTACCAATTTATGAGACCAATAACAAGATATTCATATTGCTTTCCTACTACACAATCGATCATATTCTCAATTCAATCTGTCACTTCAATTTCACTAAATGCATCAACGAGTATCACTTTGCTTCGACTTAACAACGAAGAACCATAAATCCAAACAGGACAAATCTATTAGCAAATTCTATAAGACCCAAAAGCAGAAGAACGATTAATATAATTAAAGTGGCATGCAAAGTCCTCTGAGCCCCACGAAATAAATACGAAATCCGTCGAGAAATAATGGATTACCCGTTCGGTACGACCAGTGCCTCATTGGCGGAGTACGATTTTCTATTTATCGTTCAACAGACGAAGACATTACGCAGCTCTGTAGGACGCGACCCGTTGAAAAGTTTAATCAAAGAATCTCGTGATTGATCTCCGGGCTCGGTCGGAACGAGGGGAAGGAAAAAGGGAGAGACAGGGAGAACGTTGTTTCGACGGGATAGGAGAACGAGGAATCCGGAACAGACGGCGCGCGTAATGGAGGCAATAGCTTATCCTGATTACTTTTAACGCGAAACTTGTCTTCTTTACCTCCCCCTACTCCATCTGATCCGTCGCTATCGGATGTTTTCCGCGTCCCGTTCCAACTGTTCCTCTCTCGTTTACCGATGCAAGCCAGTCCACCCCCTTCATTGTTGCCCGGCCCCGTCTTTGTCAAGAAATTCTTCTTTTCGATTTTCACCTTATCTCGTAGACAATGCCCGCTCCCATCGGTACCGTCTGGCCCCGTGGACCGTTCCACGCGCGGGAAAAAAACGTCGGATGAAGAGAGGTGTGCCGTGTTCCTTCCGTCAGACGGTCTCCCATTATCGAGGAAATGGTTTCCTTTAGCGATTCGCGGCACGACGTTGCCGTACGAGATTCGTGTGTCAAGTAGACCGATTTCTGGTTAGATGTGATCGTTGGGTAGGGATCTGTATTTTGTAGAGAAGGCAATTTTTTTGTTTGGGATCTTACATGGAAAAATAAAAGGGATATGTTGTTGATGGTTTTGGGTTTGGTTGGAATTTTATTGTGAATTTTGTTGAAGGTTTGATATTTCAAAAATTGGTTATTACGAAGGGGAACTGAATAAGCAATTACTTTGGGGTGGATAAATTATCGTATGGCAGAAAGGCGATTAGTTTTGTTATTTTATGGAAGAAATAATAATTAGTCTTGAGTGTTTAAACTCGCAAACGGTCGCTAAATAGACTGACAAGGGATGTTTACTAAGTGATGCACACAGATTTTTCTGTATGTTTGGTCAATTGTTTAAGGGACTAACTTAAGAATTTTCCTGTACTTGGTTAGTGCTACTTTTATGTTAGTGCACATTGCAAAAAACGAATCGTGATCAGTAGAGATTACTCTCTTATTAGCAGTCCGATCGAAAATGTTTTTATCAGGTATAGCATGGTTTCAAGAAAGCTTTAACGTGATTACAACAAATTTTTTGTCAACTCTTTTTTTTCGTGATTTTTCAAGGTCACCTTCAATTTTTCGCAAATACAATTATAATTTTTTTACGCCTATCTGTTAGAGGATTTCAAGACGAATTCAGTAAGTATCACAACATAACATGTGTTACTTTCTTTTTCGTCTGGGTCGAGAAAAGATTAAAGAAATATTCGAACTCTAATATTACGATGTTGAGCTCTTACCTATTATAACACATCTAATCATATCTACTGATCACCCTGTATAAGATAGATTTTAACTACAGGTATCTACGCAGAATCTACTTTTACCTTCAATCAATCTAACATTTTTTTTATTTTTAAAAATTACGTTTATACCTTTCTATTATTACTTTCGGTGTTAAATAAATTCGTAAATAATTATATTAAAAAATGTAACTATATTTCCTGCAACCCACGTACACGGTATAAAATACGTACAGCTGCCTGATGGGAAATCAGGGTAGCTACCCCCCCTCCAGACAAAAATCCTAGTTTCCCCAATGATCAGCACCACTCAGTGGATCGATGCGAAACTCTTTCGAACACGTGGAATTTTTAGGCATCGCGCCTCTCTCGTCACCACGTCCCGGAAAACAAAATGGAGGGAGGCTAGAGGGCCAAAAAAAAAAAAGAGAGACACTGTGAATGTTTAACGCGACAAACGATTCGTTTTACGTCCCCGGTGCTTATAAAGTGCCGCCTTCGTTCGTGGACTGGCTCGAATACACGGAAAATGACCGATAAAATGGCGTACCAGCGTGCGAACGCTCGACCGCAGCCGCAATTCGCAACGAGGGCAGCTAGCTATCGTTCCGTCTTTCTCATGTCTCTATTTTTTTTATTTTTAATTCACGGGATGGTCCGTGCAACGACACGGCCCTTCCCCTGCTCTTTTCATTTCGTGGCCCGTTGGATTTATGGGTGCATCGGGGGAGAGAACATCGAGCCGAGAGACGGTGATTTACCGAGCGCATCATAATCGGCGAGGAATCGACGCGATTTATCGCTGGATAACGAAACGGAAATAACCCCGCTCGTCTGTTGTCCGCTGACCACCCCACGAGCTTCCTTTTGTTCTGGAATGGACAAACTTATTTTGCGAATACTCTTTGGTTATGGGTTTTGTGCACACCTGGCCAGGTGCGTATCGGTGATTGCGGCCGTCGATGGTTTAGATTGTCGGAGAAATATAGGTAATAAAATATTAAATCACACTTTTCACACTTTAAAACCTTGTAACTTTGGAACAGTTCGGTAAGAAGCGAGAAAAAATCGCTACCTTCGAACTATTGAATGGTTTTAAGACAAGGAAATGGTGGACATTGCATTAATTCACCCTATGTGATCAACTTTATACTATTTTAAAAATATTAACTCAATATCATTTTTAGACTATTATGTACCTGTATATAAAACTGGATGACTTGGAACGAAATAATTTTTAGACGATGCTGAGATATTTCACTGCTTTAATTCTATTTCTTTCATTATGGAACGTATTCGAGGATATAAAATAGTAGAGAATTGCATTCAGTGTTGCATCGCTGCAGATGGCCGACATTTCGAACATGCTTCATGAAAAAAGTCAAATATCTCAGCAACGGTAAGTTGTAGGACAAATGGACCTTAGGACTTTTATACTCACAATACGCCAATCCATCGAAATCGAGCATAAAAAATTGGACACTCCATTTAAGAAAACAAAAGTGACCTCTATATCTTCTTTACGCCTCCACCTGCAAGAATACCATTTGTACCGTACTATGTCGTTTCTTAAACCCTACAACTTCTGTAAGTAACATTTTCTCGTATTGTTTCAAATAACCAAAATATTTAAGTGAACAGAGTTCGTGAGACACACTGTATAATATTTATATCGCAAGTTTAAAGTATACAATATTTTCATTGCAAATTTAAAATATATAATATTTACATTGCAAGTTTAAAATATATAATATTTGCATTCCAAATTTAAAATATATAATATTTGCATTGAAAATTTAAAATATATAATATTTGCATTGCAAGATTAACATATATAATATTTACATTGCAATGATAAAGAATAAATATGTCAAGGACATTAAACTGTACGGATTTATACAAACCACAGGGATTTCGGAAAACCTGTAGTGGAACATTCCGATTCTCAAACAGCTGACGCGTTCAACTTCAGCCTAAAGTTTGCCGTTTAACATTTCGATGCACCCAGTTATCACTGACGGACCCTGCATCCGCGATTACAACAGCTTTCGACTAACTATCGCGACGTTTCACCTCTCCGCCCTCGCTCGCTTCCGTTTCCACCGTGCTCGTATATTAAGTTTCCCAGCGAACAATCAGTGCCTGGGCCGGAGTGCAAGGCAAACGTGTACTCTGTATTCCAGCGTTAGTTCGCGACATTAAGGTGGGCGACGAGCGAAGCCCCGCGCCCATTTACAACACTTAATCCATAACAGTTATACTAAGCTTGTTCGCGAACAGCGTTAAGGTAGTTAACTCCCATCGAAGCAGTCTACGTTTTGTCGCGTGACTTTGAGGTAACGGATCAAAACGACTGCAGTCTGGGGCCTATCGACGTTATCCAACCGCACCGAAAATAATTCACCTGTCTCGAAACCGAATCATATACAGTTTCTTGGCGCCTCGATTGTGGCCGTCGTCCACAGACGTTGGACCAAGTTTAATTTAATATTATGATTAATACTTAGCGAACATCTAGGGTAATTCTAGAATATTAATTCGTAAATTATTAAAAAAAATATTATATATACATATTAGAGCCTCTAGATATTTTAAGAATATTAACACACTAAGAATTCTATATTGTTCATGTGTTCGTCCTCACTTGGAATATTGTTCCACTAGTTTGGTCTCCATACCAGCATTACCTTTGTAATATGTTGGAAAGTACAAAACATCGGTTTTTGTCATGATGTCCCTTATATGTATAAACAATTAAAATTATGGCTTCTGGAACGTACACGTATTATGTATGATTTTTGGTCTTCAAATAAGAGAATTAGTAATTTGTCTGCTAGTACCATTCATACTCATTCCTCAAAAATTCAATCTGAAAGAACCTGTTTCCGTTCAAAAATTTATAATTTTGTCATCCTTCAAGATAGACAGTTTTTCATTTCAAATTCGTAATCCTCAGGATCGAAAATATAAAAAAGAAAATATATCCAAATTCTTGGCAAACCTTGTCCCACTCCGAAGCGAAAGGATTAATACGTTCGAGGTGAATTAACATAAACCGGTAAAAATCTAACGAAATAAATAAATAAATACACAATTTTCTCCCGTCAACTTCCACCCTAACCAAAACTGAACTCGTTAAACAAACTCCGATGATTTATTGTACCACCCCGTAAATTTCAAACCCGGAGAAAAATCGGTCGGGGGTGCACGCTGTCTTTTTCGTTTTGCCAGGGGGATGGAGGGCGAAATTGGCAATTGTAACCAGCTGTGTGACATTCGATTCTGAAACCGACGCAAAGTGAAGCGTAGAATTCCATTTATGCGGAAAAAATTAGTACCTCCGCTCTGCTCCCGGAGCAACCCCCACGACTCCGCCCCCTGGCCCCTCCACCACCACCGTCAACGAGAACCTATCGAGTTTTCACGTTTAACGAAATTCCGATAAACTGTACTGCGAGCGTGTCGGCGTGGCTGGGGCGCGAAAAAGAGCGAGGCACGGTGCCGCGGACTCCCGTTGAATATCGTAGGCTACAATTTTTCGTCGACGTTTCCATTAATAAAGTCCCCCGCGGGAATTATTCGTGGAAACGACGTTCGATCGAATCGGGTCCAGGATACGTCGAAGTTACCATGGGGTCGCCGAGAATATTGCACTGAGCATACGTTATTCGATGAAAGCGATTTCTTGTTCAAGAAATTTATTGAACATAAAAATATAGACGCCTATTTTATTATTTTGGTGACGATATGTGGAAGCTTTCTTGTCGATCGGTGGTACGAAACTTCTTTAATCTTTTATACGACCCGAAATGAAGATTATATTTTTGCATAAATAGGGTTAATGTCCCTAATACTGCCATTTTATTTGTTTTACATAAGAATAACGGAACGTATAAAGAATTTTATACTAAGAGTTTTATTATTAAGTTGGGACTTTGATTTATGTAAAAACAGAGAAATACGTGTACTTGTGGGTGTATGGTATTTACAAATTAATATTGGAGAGTGAAAGTGCAATTTCAGCGTCAAAAACGCGACTACGTAATTAAGAAGCAATGGCAAAATCATACTAACGAAATAACCGTAATGTTAAGATGAAACCTTATATGTATTGCAGAAAATGACCGTTTAAAATATGTAAGAATTACTTTAATTTTTGAGGTGATAGTTATAGGGTGACCTGTATTGCTCGCAGATTTCAATTAATTATCACTCAATTCTTCATATTTAGTGTATAAAAATACTTTATTCTAATGAATAAGATGGTAAATAATACTATAATCCAAATTGAGATAATATTTGGGTTAAACAACACATAAAATAATTAAATGAAGTTACGCTACCATCTTGAAGTGGCAATAAATGGTACATCTACCCTAGTATATTTTTAAATATTTGTTTTCAGTATTCAACGTATTTAAATTTTACGTCTACTTTTTGTGTATTTACCATTTCTTAAAAATGAATGAAATTGCGATATGTGGCGTTTTTCCTTACGGCCACAGACTTACCGTAAGCAAACACATTGTTTAACCCCCTTACCACCTTATAATTTTCTATGTACTATCTAAATATACCTTGCAGAAATATGCATTGTTCAAGACATACATTTATTAAAACTAACACATAACTTCTAAAAATGAAAATAACTTTACACATTGTATTGTATTCTGTTTTACATAAAAAATATTGGAAATACTATACTATCGTCACTTTTTGCTCCGAAATTTATAATTTGTATTACATCCGAGAAGCCGAATTATGGGCTCAAGGTATTTGTAGCAAATATCGTGGAGCCGATATTTCGGCTGTTGGGTACTAAGAATGTTAAAAAACTGTTTAAAAAAAATACTTCAACTATTTTTAAAATGACCATTGGTTCTTGATTTAATGAAAAAAGAAACATTTTCTTCACAATATACCAGAAATGTGCAGCCAGCGGGTCAATAACGTTCCACTGATTGTCGTATATCGATCCCCTATGCAAATTCGCGCACCAATCGAATTTCTGATGTCCCCTATCTGCAATACTCCCTCCACCAGACCCAGTACAATTCGAATAAGCGATTTTCCCAGGACCACGACGTCCGACGCCGTGTTCTCTGGCGCACTTTTTCACCCCCGAAAAATTTCCAACTGCGAAAATCGTCGCGCAGGCCGCCACGTTCCGGCGTTTCTGTCGTCGCCTCTCACTCGAACCGTTAACGGAAGTCGATTCGGGGGCTAACGAGCGGACGATCCAATTATAGAATTTTCATTCAGGCACATTCGTGCCTGTACTACCTCCCACCCCCTCCTGGTACGCCGTTTTGTACAGTTAAACCGAGCCCTTTTCAGCGCGCGCGCGTTAACGCTGCGTCGGGATTCAGAGCCTGGTCGATTTCGAGCGGGAAAAATTACTGCGCAACAATTATCGCGGCACCAGGGGACAAAGGCAGAGACTATTCGGATATGTGATTTAATTTCAGAGATCAAAAATAACAGTTAAAAATTATTTTTTGGAAAATAGTCATTGAGTATGAAAGTAATTTTTATTTTAGTGGTATTAATATATCTCGAAGATATTTTGCAATAAAATAACGTGAATAAAAAATATGGAGTTTTAAGTATTTTGGTTACGAATAACCATTATAAATTAGCAACATTTTTATAGGTTATCGAAGACAGTTATCGATGACGGGAATTTTTTTTTGTTTGCGAATAACCATTATTGGCTACGGAAATTTATATTGGTTACGAATAACCATTATCGATGACGAGAATTTTATTTTGGTTACTTTCGACCATCGTCAATTTTTATTAATGTATCTATCAGTGACACAAAATGAATTGTAGAATTCATATATTTAAAATCAAAATATAGATATGTTAATAAAAATTGACGTTGGTCGAAAGTAACCAAAAGAAAACTCTCGTCATGGATATTGGTTACCAATGTTACCACAGAATCAAAAAAAATTCCTGTCATCAACAATGGTTATCGGTAACCAAAATAAAAAATTTTCATCATCGATAATTGTTTTTGCTAATTAGACTTCGGATTGTATGCATTTATAGAATATTCGATCTTCTAATATTCAGTATACTACATAAAAGTTTTCGATAAGTGTTTTGAGATTTTCTTTAGGTTTGGAACCTACCAGTGCCCTGAACCGGGTAAATAAATTTTTCTTTGCGTTCAATTTCGTGAAATTGATCGATTGAATTGTATTTTTGCATAAACACCCTCAGTCTATTGATAACCAAAAAAGATTGTTAATCACATATAATGGTTATTTGTAACCAAAATCATTCACACAAAGATATTAATTCCGTCACTGTTTCAATTGTGATTATAACACTTACGGTCTCCGTTTAATTTTTCTCTGGTCTCCTTTCCGTCGATGTCCCTCGATCAGGAACATCGTTGTTTACCATCACCACACCCCCTTTTTTGTCCATCCCTTTGTTCCGGGGCGTATGATGGGAAACTGAGCAAAAAAGGGCGAACTGTACTGAGCCCTAGTAAATTGTAGCGCCGTGTGCGACCGATCGATCTATCAATGATCGAGGTTTATGTTTCTAACAGATTTCGTTTGGCGCGTTTTATGGGCGTTTGATGGGCTTCTAGCGTGGTAATTGGGTTTCTTTTGGGCAGGACGCAGTGGTACTTTACCTCGACACCACGGTTTCGTGATTGTATTAATTCAATTTCATGCTGTTTTAACACTTCATAACCGCCGATGGAATATTCCGTATTTACCTTTTACAGAGTTTATCCACGGACAACGGAAACTTGCGGTTTTACTTCGTCCACAAGTTTTTCTGTGATTCCTGGCAATTTTATACACCTGAAATTATTTTTTATGCGATGATATCAATAAATTAAAATTGGATCCACGCGTGACAATTTCATGCGCTTAAAAGTAATTTTCTGGTAATGATGAGTATTAATGGAAACCATAAAATTCTATATATTCGCATATACATCAACAGTCTAATCACTAATGACAGTTCTAACAGTGATGCACACGAGTCAACAAACATCTAATAATTGTTCAGTGTTTATCGTTCAACGAAAAATCCGACAGAAAGTCTGCAATAATTGATTACGATTTCATTTAGAATTCTTACATTCCTTCTCACGGATAGAAGTGATTTACAACGTAAAAAAAAAATACATATTACACAATACGTTTTTTTTTTACCACAATTCGTAACTTTATTAGACTGTCAAAGGATTAAAGGGATTTGTCGATAACTTTCTTCCACAACGAATCACCCCATTTTTTCCAGCCAGGAATCGAACGAATATTCGGCCATGGTTGTCGAGATAGACAACTCTCTCTCTCTCTCTCTCTCTCTCTCTCTCTCTCTCTCTCTCTCTCACACGTGATGCTCCAGTGTTACCACGTTCGTCGTCCGAGGTGCGTGAGTCGCTTCGTTCGTGGATCCCATGGCGAACATTTAAATGCAAATTGAATACGGGTCACCGGCTGATCCTGCGAGCTCTCTACCGTGGAAGTTTTGCGTCCCGGAAAATATCCTTCAGATTAGACAGAGTCACGTTTGCGACGTTGTTTCGCGCTTGCAAGCGACCCCCGTCACGTTCATCTACGAACGATGTGCCGGACGTACCTATGTACCCTCACGAGCAAACTCGGCTTCCGCTAGGGGAAAAAGTGACATAGAGGAAAGGGCCTTCTACCATGCTCCTACAACTTGTTATTAGGAATTACTAAAATTTATGCCAAATTAACTTCCGATTTAACATTTATTTCAGTACTTGAAATAAATTCACTAACAACGGAAGGAATAGAAGTGTACCACTTCGATTTTGATGAAACTTCGTATGTCTGTTGAGCAGTCAAAACTAAGGGATACGTATTTTTTTTATCGGCTGGGACGCGACTTTAAGGGGTGAAACCACCCCTCGAAGTTTAGACCCGAAAGTACTGTCTCGAAAACCAGAGGAGATACATGAAAACTTCTAATGGACGAGGTTTGTGGTTTTTTATGTAGAACAATATGATGCTGATTGTTCTAAATATAATTTGTTTATAACAAAAAAATTTCGGTTCGAAACTTCGAGGGGTGGTTTCACCCCTTAAAATCGTGTCTCAAATCTCTCTGAAATCTCAATGAATGCGACACGAGTATCGGCGTTATTCCCACTAATGTGGGGTCCCCCTCTGGAATCAATCAAAACAGAGTAAACAGAAGATAAGTAGAGACTCGGCTTTGGGTAAAAATGAAATTTATGAGTGGCTGAAAATCTTTCCACCTTGCCATGAATGCTCCGAAGCGGACCCGAGTACGTCGCACTAATCGAGACATTACCTACTGTATAAAGAACCAAATTGTAATATCACGATTTTTTCACTGTACAATTTTCAATTAACAATCGTCTACTAAAAACACAAAAAATAAATTTAGCTTGTGCAATTATAAAAAATAACAGTTAAAATTGCAAAATCGTCAATTTATGCAGATGGCTCTAATAATTTGATGATCCACTATAAATGTTATCTTAAACCAATAATTAAAATTAGTAATTAAGATAGATGAGGAAGGACTGAAATAAAATTCAAGAAACTTGGAATCGAAATTGATTTAGGGGCAGAGCTCTTTAGCCGGTTAAGCTCGTATTCGAAACGGATCTACTCACAGAGAACGTACTCGCGGCAATCGTCTCCGATGGTTTCGAGGATTAACTCTTCGGGGAGCTGCTTGCTAATTTCCGAAAGTGAGACGATTACTTCGCGAACGGGAATACCCGCACCGCGAAACACTCACAAGTGGAGGGGTAGTTTTATTACGACCGCCATTTTGTACTGATGAATTTGTGGTTTAACGACGGTCGTAAAACCTCGTGAACTTTTCGACCTTGAGGAAACGAATTACGTTTATGCTTCGAATAACGTCGATTTTTCTAATTTATTTAACCCTCCGTTGTCACACTGGGTCAAATTGACCCAGAATTTTACTTTCAAGTAAAATATCTTTGAGGCATCATTGAAAATGGTACTTACTATATTAAGATAACTTCAGATATCCTAAAAGAACTTGTTTTCACAATTTTGTTTTCTTTTTTGTTCAAAAATTTTTTTAGACATTGTGAAACTTTCAATGTTAATTTTTAACTATGGAAATATTCAAACTTCATCTCGGAATTTTTTGGGCGACTTAACTTAAAGATCAACGTTATTTCGAACGATCCCCGTGATTACTGTGTTCAACGATGAAGTTTGTGTCCATAGCCGATTTATCTTCCAGTCGAGCGAAACGCGACTGTCCGACGAATAATTCACGATCGAGCTGCGTGATTGTCCTCCGCGTAATCTCCGCGCCGTTTAAATATCGATACCATTTTTATACACGTTATTGCATTTGCCAACATTTTATCGCGGATTAAGCGCCCGGCTTCAATTTATGCTGTCGGGCCCAGAAGCAAACGCAAATTGGGGAAGGGTTTAATCGGGGACGTTAATCTCTCGGCCGGATAGATCAGTGTGCTCGATAACCCCCGTCAGTTTTTTCGAAATAATTTTTTTCCCGTGGTTACTTTTAATACAAAGCCATATATGGCAATCTCATCTTATTCCAACTTTTCTATTTGCCGTTTTATTATCTGTATCTCAATAACTATCCATCACAGACGTTTTTGCCTATTACATTTTCTGTTCACCAGGTCATAAGCTACAACATATGTGAGAACAAACGAAATTAACCGGAATTAAATTTCCCATGTACCAGTTCTTTTTTTTTTTTTTCTGGGTTGTCTATCATAGAAATCGTACTGTACACTATTTTCTGGGACAGACTGTATGTGAACGGATTGAACGCACCTGGGGAACTACACCAGGGACACTACCGCACCAGAACGGGGGTTTCGATGCTGCGTACGCGCAGCAGTGTGCGTCGACCGGTCAGCCGGTTAGTCGCTCGCGCGGCGGACCGTGAAATTATCCTCCGAACCTGGAACCCACCCACTCCCTCCACCGAACACCCCCCCAAACTCCTTGCCAATCCTCTGCCGTCCCTGACGACCAGCAGTTTCACGGTTTTATCCCATGGCGGAACGATCACGGTGATCGGTCATGATACGTGGACTAGGGTCACTAGCGCGAGCCCATGGTTCCTCGGTAACGGCGACGGATTAATTATTGAGGGGGTGGGGGGCGGAGTGGTATCGATACGTTGCATAACCGTGTGGCGTTTCGAAATTATTTCGAGTCATAATTCAAGCGCGCTGGACGGTACTATTGGTAATACATACATGTATAATGGCGTGTTCGTAAGTGAGCACAGGGTAGCAGAGCTGGGAAAATTTTATTTGAAACGAAAATACCGATTCATTTGAAATAATAGTAAGTTCGAATAATGAATTATTTTGTTGTTTTTGTAGTTTGTATTTAGCGAAAGATATAGTAGTCGAAATAATAGGTAAGATAAAGATTTTATTCAAATATTTTTAATTTACTTATTAATAATTATTCCAAAAATTTTCAATCACTTATATAATTTGGTCTACCGTCTGATTCGTCACTTAACAAAATATTTCTCGTATGATCACAGATAGAGGAGATTAGGTGGCCTGTTTTAAACGGAACACCGTCTGTAATAGAAATCTGTGGACTGAACTCACCCTTAGCAACGAACAAATTAAAACGTTCATTATACCAAATTGCACTCTGTCCAATAACAATCAAACCAACCGTTTCATTATGCAGCGACAACTTTCAAACGAAACGTTGCGTAAAATTATTCAACACCAGCCCGACAAGAATATAAACAAAAAGGCATCATTTACATTTTAGAATGTTTCGTTCTACGAATTCCAAAACGAATAGTAAACCTCTGAAGGAGAAACGGTGCAGCCAGGCCTACGTATACTAAAAGCAGAAACACCAACAAAACGATCGAACCAGAGAAACAAACTGCTCAAAGAACCGACAGGTGCCCGTTTACACTGTCGACTTTCCCCGTGCAGGTCACAAAGCCATTAGATCGGGCTTTCCGTTTTGTTCCCACTGTTGTAGATCGATCCTGCAGGCTCATCCTGTACACACGGATGAACAAACACTCGTGGTGGCCACCGTGTCCGCGTACAGTGAGAGTCAAAACTTTTTTGACTATTGGGAAAGTTGATGGAGGCGTGGCTTAGATTTTGGCCCTCTGGTGGTAAGATGGAAAACTACCCACAGTAGGTCCTCCAAATTTATACATGATTGTTTATAGTTAAAATACCGCACATATACAGTAGCTTTTAACGGCTTTAAAATTGAATTAGAAACCTGTGATTTCAATTGAAAGAACAATGTGAGTTTCGACCAAAGCAAAAACTTTGTTGGTCGTGAAAATATAATTAATCGTGGCCACCTGTTAAATTAGAGAAGACTAAATGGAAATGATAATAATGATGTTATTGAAATCATTGCGTTTTGTCTTCAGACATTATATTTAAAAGATGATCCATATGAAATTAGTGGTGAAATATTAAACGAACATAGTGGATTTAATTTTGGTTTACCATAAACGTTTTATAGAAAATATATATTTTAAATAAAACAAAATTAAACAAAGTTAAACAAAATTAACAGAATGAAAATTATTCCTTTTTTTGTTTTTGATTTTTAACAGCTTTGACAGCATTATTCACGTCTTGTGAATAATTTTTTTACTCATCTTTGCCTTTGGCATCTTGAAAGTCTTATTCTTATAAGAAATTCACGAAACAAAATAAATGAAATAAAAAGGTGATTTTTAATGAATTATTTATTATTTACGAGCTTAAGAAATGCGCTCTCAATGTCACCGAAACATTTACGAAGGCATTCATGTCACCTCAAGTTCATGATTGCTGAATGATAATATTATTTTTAAATAATACATTGCGCTTTTGCGATCATTTTTACATGATTCACGTTAAGAAATGACTAAGGATAATTATGTTCTATCCTGAAGTTTGCTATTATTTAAAAAAAATTTAATATTAACAAAAACTCACGATAGTGTCCAATCACCAGGACGTGTCCAACCACTGGGACATTTGCCTTACTTATTGTTAGTTTTGACTCTCGCTGTATATATACGTGTGTTTATACGTGCCCGCAGCCAGCGTACACGAAACCGTGAAGTCGTAAAGCCTCGGGCCGAGAAATGCGGGTCTTCGTGGTGCAGCCGCCGCGACGTAAAATTAACGAGCGCTGACGACCATAAGTCTCCGAACACTCGGTTGTTCCGGGAACTATGTATGCAGATTATGACGGGAACACGCCATTCTAGGAAAACATCTTACTATTCCCATCTGTCTTGTTATTGCCCCCCAAGTTACATTAAAAAGTACAGGTCGTACCACATGCGTGTCAGACGGATTTAACAATACTTCGAAAATGGGAATAAATTTGATAACACTTTGACGACCAGACACTTAAATCGTTATTTCAAAATTATGAGACTGATATATGTTGTATTTTGTTATTTTGAAAATATCGATATTATACCAAGGCATTTGAAATTTTTTTTTATTTTAGTTCTTTAACGCCCCATGCATCTCTTTCCGAGGAAAAAATTATTTCTCGCGATCAGTTACCTCAAAAATGTTCACGACAAAATTCCTGGAAATATAATTTTCTAGATGTGGTGTATAGGTCACAATGTTAAAGGATTTTAATGTTGATACTATTTTACTTTAGTAAATTCGGTACTTTTTTGTTGTGTAACAATTCCCTTGTACTTTTCAGCAATTGCAGGGTCTAATCGAAAATTTCGGAGACTTTATTATTAATTTCAAGCTTCTATGGGCAAACACATTGTTTCATAAGTCCGTAGGGAAACTGGGTCGTTTATCATAAAGCGTAATTCGATTACTGTTCTAGACTTTCAAAAAATCTGAAAAATTCTGGTATACTTATCGAAGTCCTTACTACGTTATACAATCGTTCGTGGAGTCAAATGTTTAAAAGTTTTTTCGATAAAAATGACGATTCGGAGAATTGTCCGGGAGAAATGAAATTTCTGTGGAATAATTGTGAAGATTGACAATGAACGACTTATAAAGTCCCCCAAATTTGTGATCAGACCTTATATAAGAAAGTTTTTTTAGAAAAACGAAAACTCGATTATATCAAAAGAGACACAAGGATGGTTTGCGTAATAGAATAAGTAATTAATAAGTATAGCTATATAGACTGTGTACATTAATGCATTCATTAACATATAAAACGCAATACAATAAAAACAGTAATAAAATTCACCAATAATTATATATTAATGTTAACAGGAAAAGACCTCCAGCAGTCAAAAAAATGTTCTGTGTAACCTTCATCATTATAAATTAATGTCCCAAGATTGTAATCACATAAACATCCGCAGTCTAAATGTAACTAAACAATAAATTATCTGATAAATATAAAACACAGGAAGTTTCACTTATCTTGACCGTAAAAAAAAAATATAAAAAAATACTAATATTAATCATTGCACCTTTCTCACATATTTCCATGATAACAAAGAACAAAACAGAAAAGTACACCCTCCAAAAGTATCGATGTCGAGCTAAACGCACCACCCAGTAAATCAATAAAGTTTTTTATTAATTTTCACGTACTATATTTTTTTCACACACTTTATTCCACGTACTCGAATATGTACTTATTTATGACCGACCGTACGTGTTCAATTAACAGCGTACGCCTGTTGAATAAATTAAATTAAATATTAAACGATTCATCGTGCAATAGCATAACGTGAATTCGTCCTTCCTCCACACTCGCCTATCCAAGTGTCCAGCGACTTATGGACCCTGAATGCATTTCCAGGGCACGTATATGTACTATACGGTCGTCGTGCCATTTCACGGCGTCTATTCTTTGTTTCGTAATAAAGCAGAGAGGGAAAATTGGACCGGGAACTCAATTAGCCGAGCACGAAAATTAATTCGCGCCGACGACGCACGGCGTCAGCTAACCCCCGTCGCCCTACCCCCCACTTTCCTACTCAAACCGTTCCGCTACTCCTTGAACGAAGATGATTCGCCGAGCTTCCATGCGTCCCCGTTTATGCCGATTTTTTTTTTTTTTACTAACCGGTATAAAACGTCCAGATCGTATAAGTTAGAGGTTTCCCGGCGTTTTACGCAATTTTAAGCTGGATTCTTTTCTCGTTTCAGGCACGAGGCTTGGGAATTTCACGAGACACTGTCCGCTGGTTGGACGACACAGCGGAAGAGAACGACGCGTGAAGAAATTATTGGTAAATATTAAAAAGAAAGTTATAAGAGATCTCTTGAGTCCAGAGATGGGCAAATTCATTATTTAAATAAAGAGTCTGGAATAATGAATACAAGGTTTTTCACCATTTTTTGACCGATTACACCTAGAAATTCTAATTTTTATAATAATAGAATACTTCTTTTTGAATGACAGTTGATTAACAATTATTTAATATCATTAACTTTTTAACGGTCGGAATGACAATTTTAGATACTGCTGCTTTCATATTGTGGTATTCGAATAAAATTTTGCCCAACTCTGCTCGAGTCATAGTATTATATTGTTTTAATTATTGCGTTCTTGATGAGGTAACTATGTTAAATAAACCGAAGAATTATCGTTGTTGCTTTGAGATTAGTAACATCGATTGTTGGTATTCATTCTTCGATGTATGAAATATTGATGGCAGGTTGCATTCGGTATTGCGATTTTATTTTATTGACGGAGACTCATTTATTTCTTAACTGTGAATGAAATTTCAATTTTCGTCAACGGACAAAGGATACAAAAATCCTCTTTTTTCGCGTAGCTACTGAAACCACGTTTATAAATAAATTTTTATCGAATTTCATCGAGGGTTGTTTCATTCAAACATTAAGTGTACGAACAAATTCAATGTTCATTTAGAAGAAAACCAAAAACACATGATTCTTTAACATTCATCACTATTTTACATCCCACATCGTATTACTCGGTTTAAACTGTCACGTGTACTAATGAAGAATCTACTTCTACACATTGCTACATTCAGCATTCACAAATATCTATTTTGCATTACGAATGTTAACCATTGTTCCATGGGATCACACATAATTTACACTAAACAAATAATTGGCACACTACCTCATACAGTGACATTACTCAACAAATGGTAGATTTCTCACTCTTTCTGTTACAGTAGACTCGCGTTAAAGTAGCGGTAGAAACGCCTCAGCTCACACGCATTACTCACACACGTGCGCGCACCCCACTATCGGTCGCTATCTATAACCAAAGTTCTGATCCAATTGGTGGATCACCCGCACTGCCACGAAATCTCGCGTGCTCATTGGCTCACGTTAAAGTAGCATTTCCAAGTTAACCCCGCCTCGAGCGCCCAGTACCGCTACTTTAACGTGAGTCTACTGTACACCAAATATTTCTTCTCTTTATGAGTAAATCCTGAAATACCCTATAATTTTATTTCCTCTCCCCAAAATAAACAATTTCCTTCCTTAACCCCTCAACTTCCTCGTATTTTCTCAATGTACCATCGAAAAGTGTTCCTATTTTCTTTTTTGAGCTGTTATATCACCTTTTCTTTCATTATTAATGATACACGAAGTACCGTTCAAGAAAACAGGCTGTTCCCGTGACTGTCACGTGCATCCAAAAATATACCAATCAGCCGTGTCTATATACTTGCGTTAAGGGATTAAGTTTCAGATAGACTTCAACCCTTTCCAAGCAATTTACCCGAAGTCTGGATAATACGGGACAAAATCCAAGACGAAGCAATCAATTAATTCGAAAGACTAGAGGAAGCCCAGCGAGCGGTGTACTTCTCCCCCACTCGTCGACCGTAATTGCTCTCGATCCCGTCGCTAATCGGCGATATTAATTCAAACGCGTACCATTCAATACCGTGGAGGGGGGGGCGGCTTGTACACGGTCACGATAGGACGCGATGATAAGCAGCGATCGCGAAAGGGGAAGGCAGCGAAACGCGGGCGACGCGATACAGCCAATTCGATTCGGGGATCCGGGTAATGGGCCAATTGGACGCCACGATCCAACGATCGCACGGTGAACGATCCCACGAAACCTGATTATAAAGCTCGGCCCGCGCGTACCTTCGTTCCCATCCATCATCGGCTTGAAACCAGATTCGTCGCGATATCATCAAGAAGGGTGGGCTGATTCCCTCTCTCTTTCTCTGATGGTTCGATAAAAGGGATGAAACGCTAACCCACAGAGAAAGAACTACCGAAAAATAGAATTTAGAATGTTATTCTTGGACCTCGGATGTTTATTCATTCATAGCGTTCCTTAATTTTGAAAATGCAATAGAATATTGATTGTAATCATTAGACTACGGATTTTTATGCGAAACCACTTTTTAGAAGGTTGTTCATAAAAACAAAAACGAAGGAAAAATTTCTTTCTACTTTTGAGTATTTTATTGGGCTCAAAAGAAAATAAAAAACTCGTTGCATCTGACGAAAATTTTGTCCTTCGTTGTATTTCACAGATACCTATAGGCTATAAATACATAAAATTCGCAGTCTTGTAATAATGTTTAACCTGTTAAACGGGTATGACGAAATATTTCGTCATACCAGGGAGACAACTCCAATGGGGATGACGACTTTTATCGTCATGGAAATTTTTAATGGTGCGCATTACGTTGTACGTCATTCTTACCCATTAAAACCTAGCGTGGCCATATGGGAAAATATATATAAAATATATATGGCCCATATGGGCCCATTGTGAAACTAGTTGAATAAAAGTTAATTCCCTAGTTAACAGGTTAACACTTTCACTGCCATGTCACCCAAATATGGGTGACACGTACATTGCAAAGAGGCTGGATTATTTAAATACCGTTGCCAAATTTTTCCGTAAAATTAATATCACAATATAATTTAAAACAAGACCAACAGCCTCTATTAACTAAACGTATATATATTCGACGATTTATGACATGAAAATCGAAATATTGCGTGTCTGACTACATACGGCCTTTATCACTGTAGCAGTCAAAGTGTTAATACTCTTGGCGTGTTGTTATTATTAACACGGCAGAGTCTTTAGTATAGAATTCAAAATTCTGTACCAGTTTAAGTTTTTGATATTATTACACTATCTGAAACTGTGAATTAGCATAGACTAGTCCATTTGGACAAGCCAGACAATAATCGAGAGAAGTATACATATCCTGGATCACGTTTAAAATATCCGACTAACGGTGCTTTTAATGTCTCAAAGTTCCCTCAATTAATAATTCACGAAATTTTCGTTCGACCTGACGAAAAAGACAGACAGGATCTCTCGTATCCGTCCTGGTCCGGGACTGTTCATCAAAACGCTGTCAGCGCGTAACGTAATACGTTATTTCGTGCATTATATAATGTGGAGAGGCGTGAAAAGGTTGCGGAATTATTCACTGGGAAATCGATTTCCCATCGACAGGTGGCCACGGACGATAAAGCAAAACGGCTCTCGACGCCCCCCTCCCCCTCGCCCCTTAACAGCTCGATATTTGCCCGCGTCGACGGACAAAACGACGGCGGCGTCGCGACGCCCAAACGCGTGTGACGCGATGGGGCCAGGTCCGAGCCTTTGGTGAGAAGTAATTTATTCCCGTGTGATAAATCATGATGTGCACGTGTGTGTATGTGTACTATGTGTGTGTATGTGTATGTGTACTATGTGTGTGTGATGGGAGCCGCGGGCTGAAATTGCGCGTTAAACAATAGCTCGCCGATAACTATAACTGGACGCACGCTTGTCGAACTGGCTCACATATAATTAGCGTAGTTGACCACCGTGTCGACCCGACTTGATTCTCCAGCGAATGGAATACATAGAGCTCGCGAATGGCGAAATTTCATTAACGCTCGCGCGCGCCCAAACAGAGTATAAATTTCAATGGCCTATTTGTCCTAGCCGCACACGGTTCTCGATTAATCGGAAACGCCGATGGATGGATTCTCTAATCTTCCATGAAATGAAAAGAAATTTCGGGGTGTACTGTTGCCAGTGGTTGTAGTTTAGTGGATGGAGGTTCAACGCTGGAACTGCTTAGTGTTCAACGTAACGATTATCGGTAAATTTATTGATAAATGTCGACAAGATCGAAATTCTATCGAATTGATTTGATATCGTTGAAATATAGTTAAAATGTAATTTTAATATTATTTTGATGTTAAAATATTGTTAAGGCGAATAGAAGCAACTGAAGTAGAATGCATAGCATTAATCGTAACTAGATTATTTAGAATTTATTTATTTTTATTCGAACTTATTATAGACAACGTATTTGTGTTTTTGGCTGTAATCTTGTTCTTCTGTAAATTATATAAATACAAGTGAAAATTCTATCGTTAAAAATGATTAAAATTGTCTTCTTGTAATTTTTTATCAAAATTTACCCATGTATTCTCAATTATGTCTATGAACATTTCAATATTTTTTAAGGACATAGTTCCGAGAAAAATACATGTATGTGTTATATTTGTATTTATAATATATAATTTACAATGTATATGTAAATATACAAATTCTTTCAGACAGAAGAACAAGATTACAGCTAAATACATTAATATATATGTTGTGTGTAATAAGTTTCAATAGAAATAAATAAATTTTAAATGATTTTGTTACAATTAATTCTTTGCAGACTATCTCAGTCGATTAGCTGCGCGTGAATCTTTAGGAAATTTGTTTAAAAATTAAATAATGTTTAATGTAAATTGTTTCGAAATCAAATTGTTTTAGAAACTGACTCGAACTACGATTAGCAAAACAATTCCTTGATAGTCGAACTAATTCCTCAGGTTTCTAATAATCCTCTGCTACAAATTCAGCAATAAAAAAACATCCACGTAAGAAGATCACAACTAATATGAAAACGTAAAACCGCGAGCAAACCGACGCAGAAAATAGAAGGCGAGGCAGGACAATCGTAAACGTCCCGTTCGTTTCCATGAAAAGTAAGAGGAGCGAACACCCTTTTCGTGTCAAACGTAAAAAATAAACGAAGCAAGAAGAATGGGGTTGGATTCGTAAACGTGGAAACACCACCCCGTGAAATCGTGAAACGTTTTCCATGGTGATCCCTGACTGCCATACCCTGGAATATGACAATGACGATCGTCGGGCAGGTGAAAGGGGGCACCAAAGCACCTGTGCGCCACGAAGAAATCGAGCGTAGGTACTGGCCGGTTTACGGTCGAACGAAAAGAAAAAAAAAATTGTGGACGTTTCGTCGAAACGACGTCGGCTGGGAGGAATCGTCCGACCGTTCTTGGCACTTTCTTGTCAACCATGAATCCGGTCGCTCCATAAAGTTCGACTGGGACAAACCAGCAAAAATACCAAACAACCCCATTTCCCTCATTGTTTCGTGCAGATGGAAAAGGTGGAAACAGATCTAGACACTTCTGAAGTTATATTATTCGAAATATTATTTCACATAACATGTTATTTTATTTCATAATTATTTCTATGTTGTGCTCACGTCTGTAATAACATTGTTTGAAATATTTCTTTTATTTTCCTATCAAGAATGAAATAATTCTTAGAAATAATAGTGAAACTGTTCGAAATTCTATCAGGTGACTAGGTTTGAATTTGGTTTATTGATATTTTTTTGAAGAGTAACATCCCTTTTCTATCTTCCACACGAGTGGAACGATTATTTTCTTTCGCGAGAATATTAGATGGGCCTAAGCAAAATACTGTCATATATGAGGTTTTTAAAGAACGGGGCCTGCTTAAAGCAAATTGCAGTAAAGATTTCCTAAAATAAAATCTTTTTCTTGCATAATATTTTATACCATTGAAATGACAATTATTTCTAATGAATCGATAATATTTTTATTTTCATATAAAAATATTCAAAATAAAGTTACGAAATAAATTATTTCAAGTAGTTATTTCTTATTTTTATTTCAAATAAAATTTACCCAGGTCTGGGTGGAAATCGGTCTCCTGTGGGTGGAGGGATGAAACCACCCCGAAATAGTCGCGGTGAATTACGGTGGTATTATGTGTTAGATACTATCGAGGAAAATATATTTCTTGGCCTGATTATCGACCACCCCGGTGAAGGGGAAGTTTATGTCGCTATAAATTGTACGCAGTCTCTTCCGTAATGAGAGCTAACAATATTTTTCGTGATGGAGAATCTTGTGAACGATTTGGAAAAAATAGCTAATAGAGGATGGATCCTTTTTTTTCTCTATTTTCGACTGATGAACCAAAAATTCAAATATTTTCATGATCGATATTAATAATAGGCTATAAATGCATAAAATCCTCCGTCTAATCATAACATTCTAATCGTCGTTGTAAGAGTGCATTGGCAAGTCATTTTGACTTGCTTGGTAGTTCTAATGTTAATAATAACATTACCCTTCCACCTCCATCAAGCTCTCACGATCGAGCAGTTCGTCCCGTCGAATCGTCGCGCCACAGAACGGTGTACAGCCGATCGGCACTGTGACAAGAGTCCCGTCCGCCATTGTCGTCGGTCCGCCGTCGTCGTATCGGCCCTTATCGCTAACTCGAGCACCGCAGGGGGGTGCAAGGAACTATCCAGGAACACTGTTTCCTCCCTTTCGATCGATCGATCCCCAATGGCGACGGGCGGATGGCGAGTGAGCGCCACGAGGAAACGAGAAACGTCGCGGAACGGCGAACAGCAAAGAGGAGACACACAGACAAACCAACGGCGCGATTCGAAACCCAAGCCTAGATAAGACTCTTTGTACGAACGAACGACGCGACGTACACTCGTGGCACAAAAAGCACCCTCGTAATGAGAAATCTCGTGCGATTTGATTAAAATCGTCCCATCGATTTTGTGATACCGTGAAGATTGTTGGTGAACCGAGCCGTTCAAGAGGGATATTTTTTTGAACACTAAAAATACCGAACCCGTCGAAATGACGGATTCCAGATTTTTTATTTTACAATTATTGAAATCCTAGAGATACTTTCATCGGAATTTATGTGTACTTCTAGTTTCTTATACATATTATGTTGTAGTATACTAAGCTATATTGCATTATATATTACACAATTTAACTTTGCATACGTTCAATGTTGGTGGTTCTAGTGTTAAAGATGAAATTAATAATGTAATTGTAGAGGCGATAATACGATCAAATATGAAGAACAAAGTGGTTACACATAACATTGAAAATTGGATGTACTGGGTGTCCGAAAAATGGCGGTACAGACGATCGGGGTGGTGGTTCGATAAGAAATAATGAGTTGAAAAAAAGAAAGAAGACCGAATTTGAAAATTAATCTGAAACTTGTGTTCACCATGAATGGAATCAATATACCATGATGAAATCATTTAAAATTACCGCGAGAAGATGAGTTCAACAACCAACACACCATGATCTTGAAGTGATCTTGAAGGCAAAGAAATCAGCTTCAGTTCGAAGAATACAGAAGTAAAAAGACATTTTATCAGGTGCACGCCTTAAAACCATGTACATCCAATTTAGTCATTTTTTCTTACTTTAAATAGTAGCGGAAATAATTCAGGTGCTCGAGTTAAAATGAACACCCTGTATATATGTATATATATTTAGAAAATAAAACAAATATGGCAAGAATATGGACGATTGAAACGTTCCAGTCGGTGATTCCGGAGTTTACACGCTGGCCACGTTCGAGCATGTCATCGGTGGGTCATAAAACTGACCTACCCGAAGGTGGCGTGACTCGATACAGCAACGGTCGCTCGACAGTGCAATGGAAATCACCGGGTGAGTCATTTTGTCGTTCACCTTACGGGACACGTTCTTATCGGTGTCGTGATGTTAATTTTATTCGAGGGCGAGTTACGGAAGGTGACGATAAATGGGAAAGCATTTTTTTTTAGGCAATCATTGGTCAAGTTATGACGACGATTAAAGTTCAACGAGGGAATACTGATAGGCTGTTCGAGACAAAATAGATTTAGTAGCAGAAACTTTAATGAAATATGTATGTTATCTATAACTTTACTGAAACTATAAATAGTGATAGTTGGAATTTCTGTAGGATTCTCTTGTTTTTTTCAATAGCCAATGAATTTGCAAAAATATTTAATTAATAATCAGAGAATATTAAATAATAATTGAGGCAGAAAAGAGCCATCAACGAATGAAACGATCGCAAAATTCAATTTACTTTTCTCTAGCATCACGACGTGAGACCCGAATGGTGCGATTATACGGATGCAATTAAAGTTAAGATTGTACAATTTAAACTTAAATTAATATTTAGCACATTGCTTTGGAAGGTCCTATTTATTATTCTCTCCGTCACCCAGAAGTACACAACAATAGTATCAACTCTCGACAGAACGCTCGGACATACCTGATGGGAACAGTAGTATACAAGGAGTTCTATCGAATGGTTGTACATGCAACCTTCGAGAATTAATTCTACACGAAAAAACAAACTAAAAATGTAGAACAACATTTTTGATACATGATCCCGTTTTCGTTTTAATCACGTTTGAAAAATAGTTCCGACGAAAAGACTGGTGCTGCGTCTGACCATTATTCACTGTTTCTACTTATAGAAAGCATTGATCACTAACCTCCGGATGTTTATGCATTTATAACATCTTTTAACTTGGAATACGCAATATAATAAATGTTTTAATAAACTTGACTACCATTTATGTGTTATTATTAACGTAGCAAAGCTTTTAATTTTCAGATATTAGTATTTGGAATTGTAAATTTGCAAAAACTCCTTGGATCACAGTACCTTTTCTACTCTCTGTACTCCATCGATTTTAATATTCTCCATCTAACTACCAACAGTATCGAATTCTGGAAAGAATAAACAAAATAATATCATACCCCTGAAAATACTTCCACCCCCTATCTTAAGTAGAAATAACCAGTAATTATCAGACACGGGAACTAATTGTGTAAAAGAGCAAACGCAGAAATATTTTTGCTCTATTTCGCCGACACTATTGGTCCGATCGGAAAACAATGTAGGAAAAAATTGTATATAATCTAATTACCTTTAATTTAAGAGTGATCGAGATCAAATCGGTCAACTATAACACGACATAGGGCCAAAAATCTCGGGTCGTCTTTTTAAAAAATTACCAAAATATTCATCGAGCAATATCTCAAAAACATATCTATAAAATTACGTCTCATATCGATTTTTGAGTTTAGGCGACATCCTCCCATAACAATTTCATAGTGGAGTCTGGATCACCAAATGACTATAACTAGTGTAATTAAACCAAAACGCAAACGCTAACGGCAAATTAAAATTTCGTATATCAAGAAGTACAAATAAAGCCTCCCCCCCCCCTGTTTCACGTTCAGCGCTAGTATCTGTCTATCTCGGTTAGCTAAGAGGACAGGCAAGCTACCTTCTGCCCGATCGATCCTATGCCGTGTGCATAGGAGACGAGGAAACACGAGTTACGACCTACACACCGAATGTAATACGGGACAGAGAGACAGAGATAGGCAAACACATAGAGAGAGAGAGAGGGACGCGTGTACAGGGACCAGGAGGACGAATTCGGGAGACAGCTTGATGGATGATACCTTTGCGTCTTCGTTGCGTGTATACATCACGTGCATCGCGCTCGGAGAATCGCTGGTTTTCGACGGTGTGCAACGGCCCTCACCCTCTCTCCGTCTGTCTACACGCAAGAAAGAAATTGGACCCGTGCTCGGTAAACATGTTTGCAATGGAACGCCGAGAGCTCCAGCACTGATGCTACGTACCGATGGAGATTGGGTTAAAAGCTTTGGACAAGGGATTGCGTGAAGAGTGCATTAACGACGGGGAAATATTGACGGTATAACGTTGCGAATTAAAGTTTTCATAGGGTTTCTTGTGTGCAGTTTGCATTTCTCGTAAGGGATAAATGGGGTAGTGAAGTGTTACATGAAGGATCGTCACGATTATCCTTGGTTTATGGACGTGGGAAGGGTATCGATAGCGGGGGTTGTATTGTCGATTCTTGTCTAATTTCTTGTATAAGGAATTTATTATATAACTCTTTATATTAAACAAGAAATATACGTACTGAGCAGAAATCGGGTCGTGGTGAGAAATAAGGACATTGACCTTGGTAGATTTATGTTCTAAATCCTCTAGCTTGTTTATCAACGCCGTTTCTGAGTTCTGAACAAGGCGAACGGTAAGTTTGACTTCTACGAAAACATCACATGACGTGGCAGGACGATGGAACGATTATTAAAAGATGGCGAAAGCACGATTATAGGAAGGGAATAATACTTCCAAACAAACAATTATCTGTTATGAACAACTTACTTATTTATACTATAATCAACCAATTCCCATAACTTAATAATTCAATAAAGAATCTTTGTTACTTCTCCTTTTCCTGTTGGAAAATCACAGATCAAATTGATAAATAAAAAATTCCTCCCTCTGTACATTTAATTCTCCTCGAAGAAACTCTCGGGGAGATAAAACTAACTTCACTTCAGTTCAACCTCACTTCTTTCACTTTACAGCCAATTGTACTGTAAATGATCCTGCTACTTTTTCTTATTCATTATTCTGCAAGCTGCATGAATTACAACGAACAAAGTATGCTGGATACTAATACTTTGTAACTTCAATTCTTCTATCTAATAAACCCTTTCATTTTACCTCCCACCCCCCATTCGGAAAGAAACCACTTCGTGTTCGTGAAGAAATACGGATGTAAAATGCATAAGCAGCTTGAATAGCTTTCTACTAGTTAACTCTTTGAGGCACACGATTTTAAAAATAATAAAAACCCTAGTTGCACAGAATTTTTTTTAATATAAAAAAAATTATATAGAAATAAAATATTAAACTGTATGACTATGAGTAACTTCAACTTTTCGAGGTGGAGAAAAATATATCCCACCATGCATAAAAAGCTAAGCAAAGGTGGGACAGTTTTTAACCCACCTAACCGTAAAGAATTAAGGGAGAAACGCCTGTGCAACTGTTTCACGCACGGACACGGTTTCTTTAACACCTAATACGGATTCCAGTGCATACGTTCCGTGGAGCAACACCTGCGAATACTCATGGTTGCCGCGTTCCAGCGCGTATTGACCCTGCTTAAGGCGTCCGTGTTACGTCGCGACGTTCTCTCGGCTGAGAATTTGAAATTGTAATACCTCACGACGCAAAATGTGGTATCTTCGACTAAATGAAGGGTACTCATACCTAGAATGCATAAATCAATACCTTCGAACGAATGATCCCGTCGCTGTGATTCGCCATTGTGAAAACGAACCTCTATTTGACGATCGAATCGCCGAATCATTCCATTATTCTTTGTTCACTGTACAAAGGGAAGACAAAAGACATCGCAGAAATTGCGAGATAAATTGTAAGATGAACTTTAGAAATTTGATATTCTAAATTTTCTAGGGAAGGTAAGCTACTCTATTTTACAGGATTATACAGAGTGTGTCAGTTAGTGGTTATTGAAATTTTAAAAGGTGATTCTACGTACCGAAATAAATCGAAGATGAAGAATGACGAAATTGTATTACAGGCTTTGTCTTCGAGTTATTAGCAGTAATTGTAGTAAAAGTACATGGATTATCTTCTTGCAACAATTCATAAGAAAAAACACGCACAAAAAATCATTGCACGATAGTCAAACTGGTTATTCGTTCCAACCCAAAAAGATCACAGAGAACACGAACAGAATAAACACTACATAAATTAACTTAAACTAAACTAAAACTCACTATAATAAATTAAATTGATATTATAAAAGAACACAGATGCTCTTCGAGTAATATTTCGCGCTGACTAGATGTGCTCACGTTGACGACCGCCATCGAACTAAGGAAACGTTACTCGAATCCCACGCAGAGGACAGAAAGGTAATAGAAAAATGTAAATAACGAACGGATACAGTAACTAGCTGTCCTTCGACAGCGTCATCGACGCTCGCGAATGACCTGCAGATGTTGGGATTTTACCCATGGAAAGGTGAATACCTGATGATTGCCTAAGAAAGAAGTGTGTACATTTTAGTAACTTTGAATTTTGTTAATAACTTGAAAATGAAGCTTCTAATATAATTTCACCATTCTTGATTTTCATTTTATTTCGACACGCAGAATCACCCTTTAAAGTTTCTGTCATTAATAGACGAACAATCTGTACAGAATGTTAGACATTTTATTACCCTGATGTCTTTCAATGGGCAATTGTTTTACAGATGAAAAAAATTCACCATAGATCGCATGTGTAGATAAACGGTATGAAAATGAAATGTGTTTAAATCAAGTATATTCAAAATTAAGGTGCAAAGGAATAATCTATGTATTAGTGGTATATGTTTTCGTACCATATGGAGCACCAATTGGTCAAATCGTTCCCGTTTCATTTCATGAAATTATTTAACTCATGCAATGGTCCCTTCAACTTTCAGTAAACTTTACAGGACAGTAGGTTTTCTCATAACTTATCATACCTTCTAACAGATAGGCGTAAAAAAATTATAGGTGTATTTGCAAAAAATTAAGAGTAGCCTTGAAAAGTCATAAAAAAAAAGAGTTGACAAAAAATTTGCTACAATCACGTTAAAGCTCTCTTGAAACCATGCTATATCAGATAAAAACATTTTCGATCGAACTGCTGATAACAGAGTAATCTACTGATCACGATTCGTGGTTCACCCTGTATACGTGCTTATAGCTCGTAAACAACAAAAGATATCAAAAAATGATTGAAATAAAAGTTATACCATTTCTCGAGATCTATAAACCTGCGTGTAATTTAAAAAAAAAAAAAACTATCTTCTAGGTGTAATAAATATTAATGCAAAGTTATTTTAACAACAAGATGAACAAACCAGTCCTATCTCTGAAATTCCAACCACATATCTCCAAACGCCGCCGAAACATAGCAACCATCCACAGATAAAACCAATCTCGCCTTCGTACCGCCCTCACCCCCGCCGATTCGTACGCCACCCAGCAATCTCCAGTCCCCGCAAACGCAGTAAGAAAACGAAAGAAAAAAAAAAAAAATAAAGGAACGGGCAGTGTCTAATATTCGGTTGGCCCGGTCACAATAAAAGTAGATAAAAGGTGGCCCGGGACAGATCGTTCCGGCCAGAGGATCCCCTAAGTACGACAAAACGCTGGAGCTCCGTTGGTTCGCCGAGTTTACAATAAGCGACGCGCGTTACGAGCCACGAGAACGTACGACGTGAAACGTTTCCACGGCCATAATCCGTGGGGAGAACGGGTATACGATCCTAGATAGGCCCCGCAGCCGCTTCCTCTTCTTCCTCCTTGCGATACGGGTCTGTGGGGCCAGGGATCTAAACAATCTTCCTATCCCAGCTTGCACGCTGGCGCGCGCACGGGAATCCTCGGGACGCCCTCGTGGGCAATAAAGCCCGGCTTTTCCGTAGCTTTGCCTTTTACCGTCCCACCGTCCCCGCGGGAGAGAAAGTAAAAAGCCACCGGACTATTTCTTCCAGGGTTCGTTTTACTCTCCTAAGGTGGACCTGGGGTACCTCGTCTCCTTCCGGCGCTATCTTCCGTTCTCGTTTCCGACGTGATTCCTCGACGCTGCACCGTGGGTCAGATCGAAGAGTTAACTGTTCATTTGACAAAAAATCAAATTCCTCATACCGATCTTTAACGAATGTATATTGCTAGAAAGTGCTAAATGTGTAGCACATTCGAAAATGATGAAAGTAATGAGGTATATTAACAATTGTAGTTAAAACGAGCATTTAAAGATCAACGTTTTATAAATACCATTTTTCAACGAAAAAATTACTTTTTTTTGTATTGATGCCCAGGAACACCTATTAAACATTATGTGCCCATGTTTTTTTTTTTAAATAGTAGATGTCTATATTGAGAACGCATCTGGATTAAAAAGTTATTGTTCATAATTTGTTTAAAGAAATAATACTCAGTGAAGTAAAGGAGTATCTTTAAAATTTGAAAGAGTTATGCGTTCTATCAAAATGGAATATTTTTAGGCGTTATTTCCCCATAAAATCATGCGAGACTCACTTCCCCCTCGTCCCACCCCATAACTTTTCCCAGAATACAGATTCACTTCTCGTACACTCTATCTTCCCGAAAAACGAGCACCGTTTTCTCATCCAAGAAACGACAAGTCGCCTTGTTTAGTTGCAAATGCCGACCCGTTGTCGAAAACCCTTAAAATGTATTCTGCACCAAGAAATCAAACAATCCCATAAATTCGAGATTTTCTTTTCCCAGAATACAGATTCACCTCTCGTACACTCTAGCTTCCCCAAAAACGAGCACCGTTTTCTCATCCCAAAAACGACAAGTCGCCTTGTTTAGTTGCAAATGCCGACCCGTTGTCGAAAACCCTTAAAATGTATTCTGCACCAAGAAATCAAACAATCCCATAAATTCGAGATTTTCTTTTCCCAGAATACAGATTCACCTCTCGTACACTCTAGCTTCCCCAAAAACGAGCACCGTTTTCTCATCCAAGAAACGACAAGTCGCCTAGTTTAGTTGCAAATGCCAAACCGTCGCGAGTCCATAAGCCAATCTTCGATAAAATCCCTTCAAGTCTCAGAGACACCGCCATCTCCTATATATGTGTGTTTCATACAAGAACAAGATTACAGAGTTATCAAGGATTCCACGACGACCGGGCGCGGCTGGAGCAGTTCATCAAGAAACAACGATGGCCGGTACGTGCCCGTAAAACTTGAACGGGGTACGTTGCTTGGGGCGGATGTGTCCCCGATTTTCGATACGACGAAGGATCCGCCCGAAGGCTTTCGGCGATATCATCCCCGTGAAGCCGTACTTTTCCACGATGTTATACTACGTTGTACCTTCTATCCTGGACGGAGCTAAATCGTCGACCAAAGTCAAGGATAACTGAGACGCGGAAGTGGGTATCGACCTCATATCCAAGATCACCGCCAGTATTTTCCCATCGACACGAACGGACTTCCTTTTTCGTTCCATCTCGGACCCTTTGGCTGCTCCGATCTTTTCGCTGGTGGAACTGACACAATTTTTACGTGTGACCCCAGGTGAACGAGAAAAAAAAACCATTCACAGGACGCGTACGATGGATCTTTTCTGGGGAGATTCGAAACGAATTTTTGAATGCGGATTCGAGACTGAATTTTGATTCTGTAGCATACAGAATATTAGGTGAAAATTGGGGCAATGAAAAATTTAGTACAGTAGGGTATTCTATAACGAACTAAGTGGTCCTAAAACCTCGTTCGTTATAGCATCTGTATTTTCCCATCGACACGAACGGACTTCCTTTTTCGTTCCATCTCGGACCCTTTGGCTGCTCCGTTCTTTTCGCTGGTGGAACTGCCACAATTTTTACGTTTGACCCCAGGTGAATGTGGAAAAGAGAACCATTCACAGGACGCGTACGATGGATCTTCTCTGGGGAGATTCGAAACGAATTTTTGAATGCGGATTCGAGACTGAATTTTGATTCTGTAGCATACAGAATATTAGTTGAAAATTGGGGCAATGAAAAATTTAGTACAGTAGGATATGCTACGACGAACTAAGTGGTCCTAAAACCTCGTTCGTTATAGCATCTATTCGTTGTAGCGTACCCCACTTTATCGGTTAATGGGGCTTATGTTCCATTTGGTATTCATAGTAGATCCAACGGTTCCTTTAAAGTAACCCGTGATAGGCACACTTAATTTCAGCACTTACTCTACGGCACCCTGATGCGAATAGGGATTTTCAAACTGTGATATCTTACAACATTTAGAAATAACCAGTAATGTTTAAACAAAACATAGTTTTTGATAGAAAATTTCCTCGTGATAGCTATTACCCACATTTCATACAAAATTGTATATTTTTCAAAACGGTTAACTAAAAACAGGATTTCGACAAATCCCCAACATCTGAAATTTTCCCTGGTACGCATTCGTACAAGTACAGTGGTTACCGTAAAAATTTCACGAAACCTCAAGTCAAATGTGCACGTGTCCCCCGGCGACCTAGCAGTGGAGAAATCGTCGCAAGGAGTGCAGAAATTTACGTGTTCCGCCGTGTGGTCGCGTTATAGCTCTGCGTTTAGGGCAACAGTGGTAGCCTTAGGTGTGCTCGAAAGAGTAACAAAGTACACGTCGCCAGGGGGGAGAAGCACGTCGCATCGAAATATTCGTCCCCTCGAGGGCCCTGGCGAAGGATCAACTTGCTCTCGACGTGTAAAGTTTGCCGGAAGAATCGTTCCGATCTAAGCCCCAGCGCCGTCCTCTAGGTTCTAGCCAGAAAGTATGCGTAAAGAAAACCGCGAGGCAGCGGAGAACTGTCGAAAGAGAGACAGAGGTGTGGCGGCGGGATTGGGATAGGATTTTGCGGCGGAGGCATTAAAAGTTGCCAAGTGCAAAGTTTCTTGCGAGATGATCCCAGTAACGGGCGTGCGGTAGCACTCTTAATCCCGTTACCTGCAGCCAATTTTTCTCCGCGTTTCTCCTGTTTCCCCTCGACTCTTTCTTTTTCTTTGTTTTTTATTCTCCCTTCTGTTCTTTTTCCCAGTGTTCGTCCCTTGATCCTCTCCAGGCTTGCACTTTCCGTCTCCTTGCGCCCACACCCACACCGCGCCCGACTGTTTCCGCCTTTAATCTTTTCATATTCAACGCGGCGTCGTCGGGAAACACCTCGTTCCTTCCGTGTTGAATCTCTCTTTTACGTGGCAATTCAACGTTTTATTCAACTCCAGGAGTCCAGATGTTATTTGTCTTTGAAAATGCTCCGCGAAGTGGGAACGCACAATTTGAATCGGACTTAACTTTCGAAGTAGTGGACGGAGGCAGCGGTATGCGATGATGTTGCTGATGGATGTAGAAGTTGGACTGGCGAGTGTATTGTCTAGTTGTTTGAAATTGGGGTTTGAATTTGATAGGGGCAGTCTGTGTTTAGTGTGAATAAATTTCTATGAGTGTAGATTTGTGTGAAGTGAAGGAATTAGAGGAAGTAGAGGATCTCAGAGACCCAACACACGAAGTACCAAACCCGAGTTGTATGATATAAACGGCACATAACCCAACAGACTCGATACAAACGGTACTAGATTCAACTGAATTCTAGAACTTAACAAAGACGCTTGCAGGGCCCTAAAAATTCGCTACAGACGTTACTAAGTACTACACACCAGACACAAACAGTACCAGATCCTAGAAACCCGACATAAATTGTATTGAATCCTAGAAACCGGACGTTTTTCCCTATATTGAAACTGACTATTGTTTCCTCATTTTATGAAATAAAAACTTGCATACAAGATACCAAAAAGATGCAGTGAACGGGTTAAATAAAACTCAATTACAACAAATCATCCAAATACGACTTATACACGAGGTGTTCTAGAAATACTAGAAGACTCCTCTCGATTATCGTCCAGCTTGGTCTACACGATTATTGTCGAAGATAAGCGCATACTTTGTTGCCCCTTCGCTACGTACAATATTCTGAATACCAACCATCAACAAATATTAGCACCAATTACCATCTACAATCCTCATAAATAAAGCAATGAAACGAAGAACCAGTAACGAAAATTAACAAGCCAATAAGTAACATTATCCACCCTTTTCCTTATATTTCAACGTTTCCCCAAACGCAAGTTTCAAAGTCGGTCTTATTTCCTCGGGAAGCTAACGTTCGAGAGAGTCTCTGTGTTTAACGTAGCGCAATATAATTTCTCTCTCTTTCTCCCTCTCGTCCTATCCAGCAGTTCTTCCTGGTGTTCGAGTACGTTTAAGTTCATAGCCGTTCGCCGATATCCCGAAAGTGGGACCGCGCTTTTATATTGGCTCCCATTGGCGGATGTATGTACACACGTATATATATACACATATATATTATGTAGATGTACATAACGGTGCACTTCACCGGATACTCGAATGAAAGTTTTCCCGTACACGGGGGCGACGGCTGCGACGGGAGCAGAGGAATAGACGTCTTTCATCGGCCGTGCACGCTCCACGAAGAGAGCCAGAGAAAGAGAGACTCTCCGGGAGTCGAAAGGAAGCAGAACTCGAAACAAGCCCGAGCCGCGTCAGCAGAATACGCGACGATTCTTTTGAATATGTAAAAATAGTTTCGACGTCAAGCGAGCTCGTTACTCCGTAAAGAATACTCGAGTTGTTGTCCCGTACTTGGAGTATTTCGGCACAATAACTTCTTAGACTCGCCCCGTATACCGACCAGTGCTTCGAGTTTTTATTTCCCTTTTTTTTTTTTTTTTTATTTTTGTAAGACTGAAATGTATAGAGCGGTATCGTTCTGCATTGTTATATACCAACGACTCTATTATGAAATACATGTCATTCAAATTAGTATACTTTCGACTATTAGACAATCCTTGTTTTGAATTTTCCATAACAACAATTGTGCCGCCAGATTGGTTACCTAAATTGTAAAGATAATTTTACCGTATGTAATTTTAAACAGAATAATTGTGTATAACGTAGCATCCATTCTGACGCGTGCATTGTCATTGAAATTAAATCCCTCTGTATTAGATAATAAGCATGGATAGATTTCTAATACAGTGGACTCTTGATATATTGCAGCTTGCTGCATTGCCACGGGAGACACTTGAACTGCGCGCGTACTTTTAAGCACACAAATTCGCTACTGTCGGCACCAGCACGATCCAGCTCTTGCGCAGGCGCTGGGGGCGGGGCTATGACGATAGAACTTAGCATGGAGGGGGCTCTCGATATGTTGCCGTTTCCACTAATTTTACTCCCCTGTAGCCCCGGCCGCGGCAATGTATCAAGAGTCCACTGTATTTATAAATGTTACAGCGTTTGAAAACACCAGTTTCAAAATGCGTCTGAGCTCTAGGAGTTTAAAAAACCGTACCAGCAAACACGTTAATATCGTTAAATTTTCTTCATAATTTGTCTAGTACAGTGTCTATAATTCTCCATTCCTTCCGACGAATCTTCATCCGTTTCCCTTCGACAATACATTTGCTATTTAAATTCAAATCAGTGATATTGTCAAATAAATTAAATTGAATTAAAGCTTCCGATACGACGAGCCATGCTCCAAGGATCCGAATCTAAATAGAATTACGGAATATGAGGGGAACACGGGGGTGATGTATATCGATTATTGTTGATTTTGCGAGCAACGCCCGTGTTCGATTTCGAATCCACGATAATCGTGTTTATACTATAGCAGCTCGACCGTTATGTCTCTGCGGCAGCGGTTAAAGATTCCGCCTGTAAATTGGAGAGGGTCTTCCCGTGAATTCGGCGCGGCATAATCGAGCCTCGCGGTTTCCGTTCATCCCCGAAACCAACGACCGGTCACGTTTCGCATCGACGGATATACACGTACAATCGTACCTACCTACAACGGCCAAGACAAATAACAACGGAATATGCCGGCTGATATTTGATATAAACATTTAGAGACACGGCCGACCGAGTTTCCGTCGTTGTCTCATTCTCGGTTTGTTCTAAGGAACATCAACTGAATACACACGGTTTGTACTGAAAGAATCTCCAAATTAAAGTTAAAACAGCGATTTTTTTCTGTATGATATTCACAGTTTTTATGAGCAATTATTGAAAGTATTGGATTGAGTCATACAAAATTTCCGTTGTGAATACTCGAAAATTAGCAAATAATAATTAAATCGCAATGATTTAATACGAATAAGTGGTAGGGTATAACAGTTATTAAGTTTAATAACTTTCTAAGACAACAGCAAAGATATGAATTTCTTTCTTTCCTTAAATATCTAATTCGGTTCAAAATAAAATAAAAAACATTTTACATCTGACGAAAGTTCTTTCTCTATTGCATTACACAAAGCCCTATTGGCTATAAACGCATAAAATCCAGCGTCTACTAATTATTAATTCATTTCGAAATGGCCACCTTTATCGAACCGATACGGTGGAACAGGTGAAAAGTTCCAACGAAGCGCAAGGATACTCGGTCTGGGCCTAGATTCCATTAAAACTGGACCGTACACGCAAAAATTCCCGCCAATCAGTCGACGAATTGTACGGCCATTTCAGCCGTGGAACACTCGGATGAGCGAGCTCCCGTCCGCGAGCCAGAAACGAAATCGGCGAAATCAATTTTTAATGGAATCAACCGGCGCTTTATTAATCAACGCGATTCGGAGCCATTCCCCCCCCCCCTTAGCGCGCACGCGCCGTGCATCCTAATATTGACGGCCACGGAATATTACCCGTGCCCGTGATTCAATAATTTTAATCGCGTCAGCCTGTGTGTTGCGCTCGAAATCCGTCGTTTCGATGAAAATCAAAGGTGACCGCGACGCGTATCGCGCGACCGCACGCGTTCCAATTTCTTTTTTTTTTGTTATTCCACACAGAGGGCGTATTAACCCTCCGTGACCCCCGTTATTTTGACTGCTACCATCACCTTTCTGGGTCTTTTATATCTAGACCTATTTTTTTTATCTTCCTGGCTTCCAAAGAATCTGAAGAAATTTAGGGATTCTTCCCAGAGCGTCTATTATATGATCCAATAGTTTCTAAAGTTGAATGTTAAAAGGCTTTTTTTAATACTAACAAACCCCCTTTAATGGACCTTTTCGTTTTTCATTCGCTCGTTCAACGTTGCGACAGTCCCGTCCACGGTTCTAAATAAGGAGAAGAAAAGCTTTACTTCCTCTCTGGCGAATTTTATTTCATCGCCATTATACAACGGTCTCGAATAAAATCGCAGCGCAGGATTTGGCCGTCTTAGCGTTACGTCATAGCGTGAAAGCTTCCGCTCTAGAGGAACGTCTGACGCAGCCTCGTCTCTGATACCACACGCCCCGCTATGACGAGTATACAGGGTGTAACAAAAAAATTTTTCGGGTCACTGAAATGGATCACTGAGGCGATTTGGAACAAGTTTTTCCTTAGCGAAAAATTTCCCCGAGGCTTTATTAACGAGATATTAACGAAAAACGCCGACCAATCAGACCTCGGCCGGAGACTCGTGCTCTGATTGGTCGGTGTTTTCCGTTAATATCTCGTTAACAAAGCCTCGGAGAAATTTTTCGCTAAGGCAAAAGTTGTTCCAAATCACCCCAGGAATCTTTCCTTTCAAGGACATACATTTATTTTTGGACACCCTGTATACATATACAGAGTGTTATTAAATATGTGGGACATGTTCGGGACGGGAGAATCCGTTTCCCCTACCAGAGACTCATCCCCTCGATTACGAGCCGCTCGGAAACTTTTTTACGACGGATCCAGATCGACGATGACGGTTCGAGAACTCGCGGGCGAAACGGACGACCACATCCCAATGAAAGGAAATCGCCTGGACCACGTGCTGGGAAACTGCAGCCGCGCGAAATCCGCTCCGATGGACCCCTGGATCCTCGACCCATCACCCCACCCACCGCGAATTTTATCGTCCTCGAACCCAGAGGAACGATCGACAACGACCTGCGGCGTCGTGTTTCCCCTGAAAACAACTTCCATGCTTGGCAACACCCGTTTTCGAGGCTGCAACGCGGTTCGACTACGATTTCACGCGCTCGAAGGACGATCCACGAAGTGTACGATGTTCGAGAAACAGACAGTGAAATAGTTGTGTATACGAAGTTTCGCGTAAGATTGTTTCTTCGTTCGGAGACAGATTCTGAGGGGGGTATTGTCGATTTTTAGGAGACGATCGTCGGGGATGATTGGTCGATTTTACGAGTTTGTTTGTTGGGGTTGACACTGGTGGCCACGGAGAAAGAGAGAGTGAGTGGACAACTGTACGGGTGTTCCACGAGTGGTCATTTAGAAATGGATCCTTTTTTTTTAACGAACGAAATGCATCCTTAACCCTCGTTCGTTCCTAATTTTACCAACCTAATTTGTCCCTCGGAGTGAAATTGACATAGTGTTAAAAAATTCATATATGGAAGAGTGATCATTTAGGAATGGTTCCTTTTTTTTAACGAACGAAATGCATCCTTAACCCTCGTTCGTCCCTAATTTTACCAACCTAATTTGTCCCTCAATGTGAAATTGACATAGTGTTAAAAAATTCATATAAGGAAGAAATAAATAGATAAATTTGCAAATTGTTTAAAATACAAGTCGGAGGGCTTCGGTTAAATTTACCTATACACGACAGAATAACAGAATTTCTTAGGATAAAAATGTGGCAAATTGACAAAAGGGGTGGGTCAGGGTTAATAGGCTACTTCTTGCACTTTTGTGGTGAGTAATGGTCCTTTCACCTTCGATATTAAGAAATAATATTTCGTCCATGTATTCTACACCACTTTTTTAAAACTCCTAGTTAGATTAGGTATTTGCTGAAAGTAGTCCTAGAATATTAGAAAATTTTATTACCATCATTTTTTTCGAATTGTTTTAGATCGTCGGTATTTTTTTGCCAGACAGCGTCTACTTTTTTATCAGATTGTATAGCAAATGTTAACATTTTGACTGCCACGTCACCCAAATATGGGTGACACGTACATTGCAAAACGGTTGGATTGTTTAAATACTGTTACAAAATGTTTGCGTAAAATTAATATCGCAGTATAATGTAAAATAATACCAACAGCCCATTAACTAAACGAATATATTATCGATGATGTATGACTTAAAAAAACGAAATACAGTATGTCTGACTACACACGGAATTTTTCACTGTGGCAGTCAACGCGTTAAAATGAATTAAAATATGTCTACTTAAAACAGCGCTCACTGTCGACAAAAACTATAGAAACTTAATAAAGTTTCTGAAATCAATTAAATTATTCAAAGAAATATAAACCAAAGACAAAACACATTGATCCATAATGCCATAATACTAACGCAATGAATACAATAATATAGTATATAAAACAACGTATCAAGTTAGAATAAAAAAAGGAATATATGTCTAACTTATGACATTCAGATGAACTTGAGCATTGAAAATATAATCACCAAATTAAGGAAATCATCTTCCTACGAGGGTCCCTTACGAGGTTTCCCCTCCCCATCCCAATTCCATTTCTTACCTCTTATTCAATCCACTCAGCCATTTCCGGATCGGCTGAAATACGAGCTAATCGATCGTCAGGCGATAACAATCAGCTAAAACGCGGAAGTCGTAATACAGAGAGAGTACCCTGGTTCTCACGGTCGATTATTCTTCAAATTTCACGACGTCTACTTAACCCTCGGAAACCACACTACTAGTTTACACCAACGAAAAACTGTTTCGTATGTAACATTTTATTTGGTTGGCATAATTATATCAAATTTTCATAGTTAAAAAAATATTTCTCACTTTTGCAATTATTACACCACTGAAGTTGTGGGGGAATTTTACTCTAGAAAATATGTTACATATAAGTTTGACCTGCGTTTATTCTCTTCAAGTTCTTAATCGTAACAAAATTGAAGTCTTAATTTGCATTAAAGGCCGTCGCGTATTTGGGCGAAGCGAAAAAATTTGTTTCAAGAAATATACCTTATCAATTCTAAAGAAGTTTGAGAATTTTCTACGTTCGATTCAGTATTGCTTTTCAAAGCTATTACGTACAGTAATTATTAACGTAGGGCATGATTTCTCATCTCAAAAGAATGCTCTTTAGTGAGAAAAAAAAAACGGAATCAAAATATTTAACGAGGTCCTCAGAAAAGCTTGTCAATAAAAACAGTTTTTTCGTATTGCAAATTCTAATTCTAAAATATCCAAGTTTAAGTGCTTATATCATTTAAAATATGTATTCCATTTCTTTAGCTTTCTCGAAGTCAGTGGACATTTAGGATCCAATACACATTGATATTAATATGGGAAAGTTGATTTTTTGGCAAAATGTCACGGAATCTCTCAATTCCGACCACTGTGCGCCCAGTTAGAATCGTTCTCTTGGCGCGACGACGAACAGATTGCCCGGAGGACTGTCTTCGAGAAGGCCATGAAGCTGTCCGAGTCACGGTCCGCCAAAGGTGAGACCCAGGGAAGATGGATCGGGGAAATGAGAGAAAGACGAGGCTGATCAGCGCGATGTAATTTAAAAAGTTCATCTTGTCCGCCCGTGAAATTGATAAATCGCGCGAACGTCTTCCTCCCTCCACCCCCGTCAGGAGCTCTTCACTTCGCGCCACGCTCTGTCCAGCCCCTTTTTCTTTCTCTCGCCAATTACCGGTAATCTGCTCCCGCGAACGATAAATTACAAATGTCCATCCCTTTGGCTGACATCGGTGTCTTTTTTATCTTTTTTTTTTCCCTCTGGCTTGCTGCTTGGAACCCGCAAGCCAACCGAGCACAAGCCACCCCCACTTCGCTGGTAGCTTTCGATGAATACGTAAGCGAAAACGGGGCCGTTCGGAATGCTAGCAATTTCTCAGCTTTCTAATGATAGAGTGCTCGCCCTGGATGATCGAGGCGTCCTATTTTGATGATAAATCCCGCTGACGCCCGACACGTCGCCGATGATAAACGACGAACATCCGCGGGCGGCGAGGCACCCACCGACTCCCCGTGTCTCATTGAATGTTCCGATCGAAAGCCATATACGCGTCGAGCATAATTTTATTCGTATAACCCCAGCGTCGAATAGGCCGATCGGATGGATTTTCGGGTTGTAGAGGATTTATGGTACATTTCGTGGGGATATCGATTTGTCGAGGGAAAAATTTTCCGAAGTGTTAAAGTTAATAGTTACGAAATTGTAGGCGATCGAACGGATGTGTAGGAATTTAACCCTTATGGGACGCTTACCTTTCTGTGTTTATATTGCTGTTATTTTTATCGGTGCAGAAAATTTGTTTTTTTTTTAACAAATTCTGAAAGTAATGTCCATCCATTTCGATCATTTCTGCACTGATCCTACTATCGTAGTTATTTTATTATTTAAATATATTCCGATAGATTTGTGGACTGATCGTACCCAAGGTCACATGAAGGTCATACTGTTATAGGTCACTGAATTGGTCTTGATCTGAACTATGACAACACGAAAACTTCCATGAACCTTGAAATTTTGAATAATATAACCATGAGAAGAATTGTTTACTTATCCGCAATGTTTGACTCCTTCGAACTAAATAATATTTTCAGCTCATATTTTTTTTATCGTCAAGAGCACGTGAGTCATTTAACATGCTCACGTTGGATAGGACAACCTTGTATATTAATAACAAATTATCTACCATGGATACCAATATTTCGTAAGATTCTCACGATATCAGCATTACTAGAATCCTTTCTACGCAACCCACCGAGTATCCACCCTCTATTGTGCACACAACCACCCCCGTCTCCATTCACCCTCGACAATAACACCAGTCAGCGTCCAGAAATTCCCCGGTAACAAATCCTCGGGCGGTGTCTCGTATTCGGAATTTCTTGCGCGGACATAATGCAGTCCGCTCGAGGCGGTTTAAAATGTATGTAAATGCCCGAACGCTAAAAAGAGGCTCTCGTGGCCAGCTGTGTATTAAACATTTATTCCTGTTTTGTCCTAAGCATTAACCGGCTGTATTCGCGCGTATTGTAGCTGAACGTAACTAAACGAGCAACAAGAGTAATCACGAGGGGACCAGTGGTCTGTTTTATGAATCGAGGTGGATAAACAGGTAGAATGTATGATAAATTCTTCGTAGTTTATCTATAGATACATGAACACCTGTGTTTGAAAAATCGAACGTACAGTAATTTGTCGTAGAGTGTTCAAAGTCTCCTGGTACTAACAAATAGAGGTCCCTAGGTGTAACGCTAATTTTTTTAATAAGGTTTAGCGCAACGACAGAGCTTAGAATTGTGAAGCCAATAATATTTGTTTCAACCGCATGTGGTGAGTAGTTTATGAAATATTTAATGTTCAGTGCCGAGGAGCCTTCAGACATTCATCAAGAATTTACTGTATTTAGTTTCTATTCCCTTTCTTCCTAATGATTCCATAAACTTCTATATTATATACTAGATTGCTAACTTCCTTATATGAAATGTACTCAAAAAGCATATATTAAAGTATATCATTCTGCTCATGGGCAGAAGCAATGTATACAGGGTGAGTCACCTAACGACAAAGTTGAATGGTTCAATTGGGTTCACACCAAGCCAAACAAATTTTTGTTTTTATGTAATTTTCTTTAGAGATATCAAGGTCACCTTCATTGTATTTAAATGGAATCACCCTTTTTTAAACACCTACAATGATAGTCCCTTCCATTAGGAATTCTGTGACTATAATTACTTAAGGTTATTGAAGGTCATGGAAAAAAGAGTGGTTCCGTTTAAAAAAAATGAAGGTGACCTTGAGATGATAATAATAATATACGTAAATGTGAACTGCAGCAAATCATCAAAAATTTAATTTCATAGATGTATAATACTAATTCGTACAATTTAAGGGGCCACAGGAAATTTACAAATATTTGCACAAACTTTGATTTCAAAAGGATTAAGGATACTACTGGTACGAGTACGAATACTTTTGTCAGCTTTATTTATGAATTGATATATTATACTGCTTACTATGAATTGTTATTTTTCAATAAACAACTCATGATTCGAAAGCTTAGTTATTGCACTACATATCCCTCTTGATTGAACATACATGTATATTCTTACAAAATTATTAGTCATTCGAATTCAAGAATTGCGGGGGTACAAATACTTCTGTGACTCAGTACATATGTTGTACCTTGTTACTTTTAAGTCACAAAATATCGATATTAAACCGACCAATTTTTTATCTTCTTTTATTTATTTTCCACCCTCTAAAGCCCAAACACCTTTTCCAGGGATAACAATTATTCTGTACATTATCTTCTCATCTGTATTATCACGACAAAATCCCTGCAAAAATATGATTTTCCAGAAGTGACGTATACGTCACATTGGGTCTCAAAGAGTTAAGAAAAAACAGGATAATGAAATTATATTTTACTATTCTGTTCATTTATTCATTAAAAAAAAATCAAGTTACCAAAGATCCCTCTATCATATTCAATCATGCCACGAACCGTGATCATTTGTTTCACGGAGTAAATTGAATTTTGTCCATCTAGATTCATGAAATTGACCACTGTGCACCGGCGCTTTCCCGCGGATAAGCTCGCGGCTCGCGTAAAACCGCCCCAGCTCGCGAATATCGGTCGTATTTCATCCCCAAGGTAGGCCGGCATCCTCCTAATGCACGGCGTGGACCGTTCAACCGGATAAAGGAACCGCGAAAACGTTTCCTCGTGGGTATTAGCGTCATCCCTTTGCCGAAGATTGATGGAGCTATCCTGACAGGATCCTCCCCCTCTCCCTGCCGCCCCATTGCCTCCCTGTTTGCTCGATCCTCCTACCACCGACTCCATAAAAAAAGGATCACCCTTCCTGTCTCGCCCCGTGGCGCCCTTACAGCTTCGCCATCCCTTCCTCATAAATGGTTACAGGTCATGTCGATATTTATCACGGTGTGCTTGGATCGTCGTGGAAAGGGACTATCAGACGTTAGACATCAAAGGAAGGGGGTGCAAGTGCTTCTTGAAGCCGGATGAACCGAGAAAAGTGACGATTCTTGTCGAAACGAACGGCTGAACGCTACAGGGTGATTTAGATGATAGTTGTTGCCGATAATAGATCGAGGAAGGTGAGAGGCAATAAAAATGGCGGTGGAAATTAACCCTTGGCGCTGTTACAACGATATAGATCACCGTAAAATGTACGTTTTATCGACCCAGTACCAACTAAATCGAGAAATAAAATTTTAACAAAAATAGAATGTTCAAGATATTGCCACGGAAAGTGATAAATAGACTGCGGTTTTGTATGCAAAATGACATTTTATAAAGTAATTTAGAAAGACACGAGCAAATGTAGGAATTTTGTTCTTCCCTTAAGTATATTATTGGATGAAGAATAAAATAGAAAATTCGTTTCTACTGATGAAAGTGTTGTCTTTTACTGTATTTACTTTCTTTTTTTTTTTGTGATTTCCTCCGAAATGGAGCAAGAACGATCAAATCTCTGAATGACATTTTTCTCAGTTTGTCGGTTTCCTATATGCTTCCCTTTGGTGTTTAAATTGGGGTCACCCGGTATAACAATCTACACGTTCATCAAATTTATAGTTCCATTATAATCTCCCGCAGAACGGTCAACATTTTCTAGGCTCGTTCCGTCGATCCTGTTTCCATTTTTGTGTCGACGGTTCCGCTGACAGGTTGGTGAAAAATTGAATTCATGGTAACCGCGTGCGCGCTCGAAAAATTGATAATTGTTTGATCAACTTCGTGCCCCAGGGCGCAGCTGACGGTCTTTCTCTATCGTCGACATTTTGTTGCCAGTGTGCACACACCGTGTCGGATGAAACTGCTCGTTCGAATTGTTAAAAGAGGACCCAGAACATTTGCCGTGGATTTATACGAGATCTCCCGGTTCGCTTTCTCTCGATCGTTTCCCATAAATATACCCAGGGTTTCCGCGAGTTCGGTGTATTTATGACGGGAACACGAAACAGGGAGCGATCTCGAAGAAATTCAATCCTGGATTTGTTCGATACCACCCCCCACCACTGCCACCCTTGGTCACGAGGAAAAGTAGATTTGTCGTCGCGCAGGGCTCACTAAATTTTCAACGATTTCCTGCGCGAACGTACCATCGACCTGGAGGATTCTTATAAACCGAAACCACTTGCTTGGACGATGTGAAGAGGGTGGATGGTCGTAAACGTGGGGGCGAAGTGGATTTTCTATCGAGAAACGTCTGTGATTGTTGCTAGTATACGGGGAATAATTAGATAAAAATTTCTGGTGAAGTGATTGCGGACTTGAAATGTGAAGAAAAATATGTTGAAGATGATGAAGCGTTTACGATATTTTTTAATGTATTACTAGGATCTTGTATAGGTAGAAGGCATTCTTGTTCGATACGATTTCTTGATACGTTGACTGGCCACAGTGGAAAAGGCTATACGCAGCCAGACGCGATTTATTTTATTTTTGAAGTCATTTATTGTCGAAAACATATGCATTTTATTAATGGAGATTGTTTGTCTCTTATTTCATTTGTACTGGGATATTAATTTCTACGTAACAATTTTGTAACGGTATTTAAATAATCCAGGCTTTTTGCAATGTTTCAACTACGAGTTGTCTCGTAGTTGACAACAACGTGTTAAAATTAGTAGCTTAGTGCTGATATTGAGGCTTGTATTATACTCTCTATAATCGACGTTAAATATATTACAAACTTATTCGAATAATAATTTAGAAATCTGTTCACAGAAAATGGACATATTTAATTGAAAATGAAAGAAAATATATATTACAAAAGTATGCTGAATAGATAATAACTCTCTAATGCCTGAATTTTATTTTTAAGAAAAAATTTTTAATTCTTTAGTTTCACATTTATGGACACGTAAATTCTAAAACACATCTAGAAATGACAGGTTTACTTTCTTTTTCTTCATATGTTATGAAATCGTGATATTAGTCCTTAGATTAACTCCATAAACATTCTACTTTTTGTCTTATATACATTATCACCAAGTTAGAAGGCTAAGGTAATAAGAACAAACAAATAGGAATGACATATCAACTTCACTGATATTGCTTAATTACTATTTCAAAGGTATATGTACAAATACATGAGACACAGTACAAAAATATATATTAATTTTTTATATTTACCTTTCATATTACCTTAATATTTACCTTTCCCAGTGTAAATATAAAAAACATCTACAACATATTGACGATGAACTGGTAATTAAAAGTTCTAAATTTTATTCGTTTATTACAAAACAATAATCATATGTCGTTGTTACACACTGAACTCGTAACAAGCAATGAAAATATAAAGGATATACACTGCGTGACTCCACTATAAAACCACCCTAAAATTCTTAATTCGTATATATTGTGGTTAAAATAAAAACGGACCAAGTATACCATGTCTGAAACCCCGTTGAAAAATAATATTTCACCAGCAAAGGATAGATTATATTCCCTAAAAAAAAAAGTAATTAATTTTTATTTTAACCACAATACATAAGGATTGAAAATTTTCGGGGTGGTTTGATAGTTACTCGCGGTGTAGAAGTAAAAATAGGATGCACAAACAATAATAAGCAATTGATATTTCTATCTGCCTTTCACTCTTACAAATTTATAATATGAAAAATCTGAATTTCCATAATCATTTTGTTGTTTAACAATTCACCAGAAAGACTCGCCCAATTATTCAAACGCAAAGGAAACTGAATATTGCAAGTGCGATCGTTAAGATAACCCAATCACCAGCTTCTCCGAGCAGGTACGTATCGATGACATAAACTGCCCCCGAGCAATCAGCCGGCAAATGGGTTAATGGAGGCTCCCCGAAAACGATAGTCTACAGGGCGATTCACACTTCAGACAAAACCCAACGTTTCCCCGCCTACGATCGTTAACTTCCCCCCATTTACGCCTCCATTCCCCCGTATGCACTGCGTACGCGTTTATCTAACTATACAGGGACGCGAATTTCGTGGAGCTGGAAACCCTACCTATTCTCCATTCGCCCGGAACTTCCGGTCGATCGTTGAACGGGGAAGCCCCCGTTTAACCTCGATTCGTCTGTCCAGACCACCATCCCGTCGATTAAACTGATAAAGGATGGGAACAAGGGCCCCGGAAGATACACTCGACAATTTAGGCTGAAGCACGAATCAAGCTGAATCTTTGACAAGGATCACAGTTTTTTAAAGGATCGAATGTTTTTGGACAGATATAAGGAAGACTTTCGTGGGAAAATTCATTTCCTAGAATATACATTACCGCTCATAAATATTTGAACACCTGATCTGTATGAAGAAAATGTGGTATTTTGTAAAAATTTTAAATTTTACCCTACTGTTATTACTAGACTGCAGATTTTTATGGAAAATAATATTTTCTAAAACATTTTATACAGAGGAGAGCAAATGTAGGAATTTCTTTCTTAAGTATGATACTGGGTTCAGAATAAACTAGAAGACTCATTGGATCTGATAAAAGTTTTCTCCTCTTTTGTATTTTATAGACCCATATAGGCTATCAATGTATAAAATCCGCAGTCTACTTATTACTTTATAGTAACATAAGCGTTCTTCATCGAGCTTTAATATTACCTATTTATTTCAGACGATTCAGGGAAGCCTTATAACATGTATAGTAAATCATCGATGAGTGTTCGAAGGCTCCTCGACACTGACCATTAAATATTACATAAACTAATGGGTATATGCGACTGAAACAAATATCATTGGCTTCAGAATTCCAAGTTCTATCACTGCGCTAAACCTCGTTAAAAAGTGAGCATTACACCTGAAGACATCTCCGTGTCAGTGCCGAAGAGCCTTCAAACACTCATCCATCATTTACTGTACTCCATATTCAATAAGTGTTCTAATACTTTTGAGCGAGACTGTACACACGTAAAGTTGTTCTTCGTTACTACCTTAAATTTGTTTACATTCACTTTTTTTAATAGCGTCAAATTATGTCGATTAGAATTAATTTCTCAAACATATTTCTGGGTATGGGCACCAGGATTTCTGGTCCTAGCTAAAAATGGTAAATAAAAATGAGATATAAAAGCCGGACTAAAAAAAAGTGAGCCTAGACTAAAGTATGGGCTGTTGAGTGTAGGCTTATTTCAAAAATTTCAGAAAAGTATTTTCAATCTCCACCTTATACGCGACACACACCTTCAACTACGAGGTCGAAAAATACCTTCAGTTCCGTTATACTTTATCAAATAGCAAAGAATATCCCTACTTCTCAAAATGTTCGTACTATCACACACGAATACTCATTCAACACATCATAAGAACCATGACGATGTTACACAAAACACTACACCTGAAATCCTTCCGAGATCAAAACTTCACACGACAATGAAAATCACTATTTACCATACAATTGATTAATTTCTCGCACGAAAAATCATCCCCTAACCCAAGTTCATCGCGTATTTCGTTCCATCCCGCTCAAAGCAAGTCCAGTAAACCTGGCTGACGGATAGATCTAGATTCCCCAAGGTGTACAATTTTCCCCGCTGCGTCACAGTCGGCTAATCGAGCCCATAGAACAGAAAGGAACACAGTTATCGACGTCCAGCATCAGGTCAATCGGGTGAACCGACTTAACTCCTCGTCTGGGAACACGAACACAAGAGAAACAAGTTACCGGTGAAACGGTGCAGGTTACGGTCGCCCAGTCGGTTGTAGAACAACCAGAAAGATAGAGGGATGGGAGATGAGGGGCGAGCGCAGACGGGCCAGGAATTTATCATTTCGTAGCTGAAGTGCCGTAGTGGCGACAAGGCTGAAATTGCAGTATTTGGGAGTCGAGTGGAGAGGCCTCGAGCGGAGAGGAATGGAGTGGAGATTGGAGGGCCGGCAGACAGTGACAGAAATACAAGAATTGGAGGGGGATGGGAAGGTAGGTTGTAAAGGTCGTACCTGTCTGTTGAAAGGAAGGAGGTAAAAGGGGGACGGAGAAGCTGTGTAGTAGAACGATGGAAAGAGATAGTGAAAGATAAAGACGAACGGTTTCGGTGGAAGCTAACGGAATTCTATTAGACGGAGAAGGACAAGGAGAAACCGGCTACGATCCTAAGCGACGATTCCCCGGTAGCCATTCGTGTTATCCCCCCCCCCCCCCTCATACCACAGGCCGCATCTGCTTTCGATCTTTCTCTCTGTCACTCTTCAGACATTGCTGACAGTAGTCGCGGCTGAATCGAAACGGCCCAGGCTGCCTAAACCTCTGCCTACACCACTACCGCACTGCGACAATTTGATAGCTCGATCGGAGGCCCTCGAGTATATCTCCGCCACCACCCACCCATCCACCCCTCCCCCAACCATCCACCCTTCGACTCCACCGTGTTCGACCAGACCCGAATCCCCGGGTCCCGTGCACACCATCCCCAATGAAATCGTAGCCCCTTGCCATCAACCGCCGCGGCGAACCCATTAGGGTCTACTCTCTGCCATGCTTGTAGTTGCGGCACACATCGACAGGAAAATTTAACTCCTCGGGCGAACCATAATTTCCGCGATACGCAACCGAAGGAGAAATATAGTCGGTCGGACGATGAATTGTTGCGGCCGTGGAGGTTATCTATGGGTCCCCGCGCCGCCTAGTACCCAAGCTGTATTCTCGGCCAATACCGTCGACCCGTTCGTTAACTTCGATCTTAATTTAAGATAGTCTGTCTGGTCCACGTAGATCTGTTCCGCGTGGCAACAACGAACGTCCGTTTTAATACTGAAACTACCGAACCTGTCCAAAAGTCAGGTATTAGGGGATGGTTGCTGAGTTTGGATCATTGGCTGGGTTAGATCCATTACTATACTTCTGATGACCTTGAGATCTTGTGCAAGAATTGGGCAGAAGCTGTAGCCACCTCCTGCGTATAGAATTAACTCGACCTCATTCCCGATTGGTCCGCCAATAACTGCATAAAAGTTAATGAGTTCGATGCAATAGTTCTCGAGATATTTTTGTGACCGTTTTTGAAAATGTGGTTTTGAGATAAATACGTTTAAAGTTTCAAGTCAGGTTTACAACCGAATCAATAAAAATGGTTTATATATAGTTATTCTTAGTATGACGGCTTCATATAGCTTTGTGTATTTACTAACACAACCATAAACTGCATTGGGGCACAGTATTCATGACTCACAGACCCCTAGATAGAGATTCTACCACTTCATATCTGCTCCGAAACTTCCAAGACCGTATACTTTAAACGGGAGTAACTCCGTTTTGGTCGGATCAACGTCAAACTTTCGCGCAATATTCCTAAAACGATATACTGTAAGAAAATATTAAAAGACAAAAATCGAAAATTTCAAAATTTATTGGTAGGCATAACCTTTAATGCCACATCCCACGGAATAAATCCACACTTGTGGTGCAACACCGTCGCGAAAAGCACTCCACGTGATAGCTTTGAAGATGTCCCCGGTGGAAAAACTCCGGGAAGCACGTAGGATATATCGGGGATCCCGTAACCGTGCCAGATCAAAGATATCCACGCACGAGAACCTTCCAATTACGGCGCCCGCGGAACACGAGGATTCCTTTTCATGCAACCCAGATAGAGAAAGAGAGAGAGTGAGAGATCTCGACCACGCGAAAATGCAGCTACACACGAGGGTGGATGGGAGTAGACGAGTCGACGTGAAGGACGTCAATAACGCTCGCTTCACAAAGGGTCGCGACGACGACGACGGTCGGGATAAATCGTCGAAGAGACGCACGACGCCCTTTGTCGAAGCAACCACCTCGAGGCAGTGTTCCTACGGCCACGCCCCGGAAACCCTTCGCCTGGTCCCTTCGTGTGTCAATGGAGACACGCGAGCCTTATTAGGATCGCCTGATAATTCGTCGAACGTAGACGGTTCGCGATGAGGATTCGCGACGGAGGACCCCATCGAAGGTCCAAGGACGAAGGGAAAGATCTTTCAGGATAGGTGGCTGGGCCGCCCTTCTTTCGAATGTAACGCTGATTGGACGATTTCGGCGCAAGGTGTCTACTTCTATCTACTGGGCTTAATTCGACGCTATACAAGTCTGCCTCGAGAAGCACTTGTCAGGAGGACGGACTGATTGGTTCCATGTAAGGGATGTGAAGGTGATTTTCTTGTTGAGGATGTAAATGGGCTGTGTTTGGAAAAGGAGAGCCATACGTAAACGATATGTCGCTTGATAAATTGTTTGTGATCTCGACGCCATGTTTCGTTTTATTTTAGGCAGAGATGGGCAAACTCATTATCTAGATAAAAAGTTTCGAATAACGAATAAATGATCAAGAAATGAATTTCGTAATTTTTTCAAGAAGAAAATGATCACATATTCTTGTCTGATTAAATGTAGTAAAATTCACTGATTCAAGAATTACGGATTACTATATTTGTTTGAAAAGTCGGAACAGCTAGTTTTCAATTATAATTCATTATTCACATGTCATCACGATTTTTCAGGCATTTTCGATGCTCTGCCAAAAAAATATTTCCGACAAATATTAATCAGCACTTTCTGTTCTACAAATTCCAATACAAAAAATTTAAAAAAACATTTCTCTTTCGATAAAAAATAAGGTCACCTTGTTTTTTTTTATGGTCACTATATATTTTTTACTAAACACTAGGTTTACGGGCACTTATCGTGTAGGTATCTCCACGGCACGCATCAACGAACCCGCAGATTTTCTTTAAAAAACAACTTATTTTATATAATACACAATTTATGATCTCTGAAATTAATGCATAGCTATAGAGATAGGTATACCACATAGAGAATTTCGAGGTTAGAAAGCATTCGAAATGCGTCAAAATGACGCGTCCCGTAAACCTAGTGTTAATAATATTATAGCTGACGTCGAGACGAATTCAACGACCTATATATTATTGTCCTCAAGCCTTGAAATAACGTTGAAACAGCTGTGAACAGCTAATTCTTCGATCTGGCCCACTGCGCGGCACCAGGCACTCACTCAACTCTCCAATTGTTCCCAGCTCTTGCGTTCGCGCCGGTAATTTCGTTGATGCCTCTTTTGTGCGAGCATCGGTGTTTCCTGCCGCGCGACCGTTATCCGGTACAGGCTAGAGCTATGTTAGAGACGATAAAGAGAGACAGACATTGGGCTGCCCTGTGAGTAGAGGTGGCTACTAATCCTAGAGGACCTAAGTAAACCGCTTCTAATGGACCCTGTCACCGGTCTTCAGGACGCCCACTTCCCGTTGTGCTTCACTACGCGTGGAGTGACGATAATAATGGAGAATCGAGTGCGAAGGGAACAAAATGAGATAAATGAAGAGAGAACACCAGGACGTAGAGGACTACCGGTGGTGTGGCCTGCCGGAGAAGTCCATGGGACGCGGTGAGGAAATTAATAGGGTCATTCGAAAGTCTCCAACTGTCCGTGACAAGGGTTCCCCTCTACTCCTCCCAACCCCCTAAGGGGCATTCGGTAGACCTTGATCTTGGTAATTTTTACGTCTCCACACCACCACCCACCCCCCCCCCAACCTTCTCTCAAACTTTAGAAACAATCTGCGTGTACCCTGGCGACCATAAGTGTTAGACAGAGATGGGAAAACTCATTATTAGACTCCGGATTTTAGGCATTTATAGCCTATAGGGCTCTGTGAAATACAATGAAAGACAAAACTTTCATTGGATCTAACGAGTTTTCTATTTTATTCTGAACGCAATAAGATACTTAAGAGGAAAAATAAATTTCTACATTTGTTCCTGTCTTTATAAATTACTTTAGAAAATGTAATTTTATCTAGATAAAAAGTTTCGAATAACGAATAGAAGTTAAAAAAAAGTATTTCGTCATTGGTAATTGTTTACACGTGGAAATTTCAAGTTTTCTGATAAAATAATAGGCGAAAGGTGTCTAAAACGATCCTTTTAAGGCGTAATTTGTATAAAAAATACAAATGCTCATTATTTAAATAAAAGTACTGTAGTTTTTGTGAGTTAGTCTATCTATCTTATCATTGGCCTAAATAAAATTTAGCTACGTGATCAATTATATTTTTTATTCACATTTCTTTGAAGGCATACTTAAGGATCATTTTATACCTATTGATAGAAAATACGACGAACATTAAAAAGAATTTCAGTTATTATATTTTATTTAAATGAAAACAGCTTTGACGCGTTGTTCTTCTTTCATACTGACGGGGCATTGTAGTAACCAGAGATGGGCGAACTCATTATCTAGATAAAAAGTTTCGAATAACGAATAAAAGATAAACAAAAGTATTTCGTCATTTCTAATTGTTTAAACATGGAAATTTCAATCTTTATAATAAAATAATACTTCTTTATGAATGAATCCACATTTATCGAACAATTATTTTGTTAACAGTTCTTCGATAAATTAGTACTGCTTTTTTCATAATTATTCCACATAGACTAGGTGTCCTAATACTTAATGGCAATGCAAATTCAGCCATTAAGATGCGCCCGCGTAATTTAAGTATAATGGGCCGTAAAATACCTGTTCGTGACGTATATTCATGGTTTACTTTACCGGATAGGGAATCGCTGACGCGCCCAGACACGGATAGATATGCATGTAAATGAAAACCATACTATAGACAAACGGTAACGGCGACGACGGGTTGCCCGTGTCGGAACTTCATTCGAGGATTTCCTTGTACGCAGACAAATTTACCTGAAGGGGGGTTCTCGCGAATGGGAAGTAGACACAGTGTGCCCGCGGTAACCAGAAGGAGGGGGGAGGGGGTGAGGCCCGTACGGCAATCAGAGTTTGCCTGAAGTTTCAGCTTTGGCAACCTGGGGGAATGCAGTTCATTCGCGTCGAACACCGCGATCCGTTGCCGAACCGTTTCCGGGTTGGCTTACACATCACGGTACATCCCCGCATTCCGCGAAAATTTCGAAGTGATCCGCAACTTACACCGTTTCCCATCCACCCACCCTCTGGTCTTGCGTTCTCGCGAAAACGATCGAACGTCTTTCACTGGGACGCGTGAGAAACCGCAATTCCGGTTTCAGCGAGGAATACACGGTTTCTTGCGTATAAACGGTTGTTTTGCACCGTTAATTTGCAATGGTGTTTCTATCAGGTTCAGAGTTGGGCATAATGTAATGAAATTACAAAATTAAAATTATAATTACGATGTAATTATTTTCTGTAATTTTAACCGTCGGCGACGTCGATTACAATTGTAATTGCCAAATGTAATCGCAAAGTAATTATAGTTGCAGTGTAAGTGACAGATTTAATTGCAGAGGGATTGTAATTACAATGTAATTGCTAGATGTAATCGCAGAACAAGTACAATTACAATGTAATTGTAATTACCATGCAATCCCATTGAAATTGTCTCGTAGTTACAATGTAATTATATTGTAATTCTCTCGCAATTACATTGTAACTATAATTGTTTCGCAATTACGTTGTAACTGTTAATTGTAATCGTCTCGCAATTACAATTTAATTACATTGCAATTGTAATTGTCATGTGATTACAATTTAATTACACTTTAATTGTAATTGTCTTCTGATGAATTTGTAATTATAATGACACGTAATTACAATTACTTTGTCATTATACTTTTTAATTAAAATTGCAATGTAATTCCATTGAAAGTAATTGATTATGTAATCAATATTCGTAGTGGCAGATAAGATTGCACAACTCTTTAAAAATACAATTTGTCGAATGTGTAGGTATATTGCGAACTTTGTAACTAAAGTAAATTATTTTAGTAATTGTTGAATACCAAAATTCAGACAAGAAACGTAAAGGTAAGACGGAACTTGAAGAAGTGAACGATCATATGTGGAATCACGAACTTAATAATGACTTTCTTAACACGTTAACTACCACAGGGAAAAAGTCCGTACGTAGTCAGACATATTTTATTTCATTTTCAAGTCATAGATCGTCAAAAATATATCCGTTTATTTAATAGAGGCTCTTGGTCTTGTTTTAAATTATACCGTGACACCAATTATACGCAGCAATTCTGTAACGGTATTTAAATAATTCGTCCTTTTTGCAATGTACATGTCACCCATATTTGGGTGACACGTGTTGCCAACGTGTTAACGCAGTAAAACCTCCAACAGAAAATTCAAAATTCTATACCATTTTAATCTTTAGATACTAGTCTTTAAAATTGCGAATTCCCGCAAACTTCTGTAGTCTACCAATCGCACTTTCAATATCCACAATACACCAACACAAAAATCGTCGTGTACCCAGCCGGTTCCAAAATGGCCGCCGGCGAACATCCTCTCTCAGACACCTGCGTTCTCTCGCCAAAAACCAGGGACTTACACCGTTATGATTTTGATACATGCCATTAAAGCTATACCGAAACCGATATATTACCAGAAAACCGAAATAAATACCGGTATTTTTTCGGTTTCTATAAGGGTAAGGCTTATACGAAGCGAAGGTACAACCGAAAATACCGGTATTTTACATTTCCGTAAAAGTGCTGGCCAAAAACACCGTTTACGCGTCACCTTCGCGCCCGTCTTTCCAGAGTCACGAAACCAAACCCCCAACTCCCACTTTGCAGCGGCGCGTATCAAAGCGACAAAGGGGCTACTTCAATTTGAACGAAAAGCGCGCAGATTCCCGGGGGCCCACGCTACTACGCGCACGCTTGTTTCGAGGTGAAACCATGGTGGGGAGGGCAGCTAGTTCGTAAGAAGGTTCCTTAATTAAAAAAAAAAAAAAAAAAAAAAAAAAAAAAAAAAAAAAAAAAAAAAAAAAACCTGTTCACTCCGCGTCCCAAAGCGAGACTTTTCTTTTCAACTCCCGAGTCGGGCCCTTTAATAACCGCGCTGGGAGACCGTTCTTCGCCACGGAAGTTTATTACGTCTAATACCTTGGCCTCCGCGGCCGACGATGAGATTTTCTCCTCCCTTGTGCTGTCACTGGAAACAACCCGCCTTTTCACCTAGCCCCATGGACAATGAGTGCCCCGAGTGGGCGCCAGAGAGCATCGGCCTCGCGACGTAACGCCACCGAAGGAAAATTCAGTGGACGCGAAACAAGAAGAGGGGTGAAGGGAAGGGAGGGGGACAGAAATAATTTATCGAGTTAGCCAGTGGCCCCGTTGAAAGGTCAGAAGACGAGAGATATTTAACCGAACGAGAGCTAGACGAACGTTCTCGATGCCCGGAAACGCCTGGGTTCGTAAACAAATTTCGTATTCACTGTCGCGCAACGGCGGCCACAGTATTTCCCTTGGCAGTTTCGTTCGGCGTCCCCCGATCCTCTGCTTCCGGTCTACGCCCACTCAACCCACCTTCGTTTCCCCCCCCCCCCCCACTTTCCACCCCCTACCACTGTCTCTATGGGTTTTGCGAACTTGAGGTCTCGTTTGCATTCGCGCGTTAACCGTAGCGCTTTTTGAGCGTCTCATTGCACCGATCCACGGGTCTGATTTATGCGTGGCCACGTCACGTTTTTCCATGGATATCATTTAAACAGCCCTCCCGTTGCTGAACGACTTCCGGACGTTGGGCGGAATCGGTGACTCGATTCACGACGCCAGAAAATCACTTGGACAATTAAAATGGAATCTAAGATTGTTTGATTGGGAGTTATTATGCTATTCTTGGATCTATTGGGTGCAGGGATATTCGATTATGATTAGATTCTTCAGAACCAAGGACTTAACTCTTTAGGGTTAGGTGGGTTAAAAACTGTCCTACCTTTTGCTTAACTTTTTATGCATGGTGGGATATATTTTAACCTCGAAAAAGTTGAAGTTACTCAGTCATACAGTTTAATATTTTATTTTTATATAATTTTTTTTATATTAAAAAGTTCTGTGCAACTAGGGTTTTTATTTTCTTTA